>NC_047028.1:23918187-24231764 GCF_902652985.1 Pecten maximus
AGCCGTTAGGACAGACACACCGGAACGATCCCCGGGTGTTGAGACAGCTAGCGTTGTGTTGACACATATTCAGCGTACACTCGTTAATATCTACGTCACAGAGGTCCCCTGTCCAGCCTCGGTCGCACGAGCAGTAGAAGGATCCAGGAATGTTGACACAATTTCCACCATTTTGACAGAGGCCAGTCTGTCTACACTCATTCACATCTGTCCAATCACAACGGTTAAAAATGTGACATAGTTAAATTTATTTCAATGGTGGACGGGACTTTAGGGTATAATTGACGGGACTAAAGAAGATAATTGACGGGACTAAGGGGGATAATTGACGGGACTAGATGGGATAATTGACGGGACTAAGGGGGGAGGGTTAATTCTTTCAAAGTAGCAAAGAACTAAAAAGGGAAGCCATTTAATGTAGTTCACAACGACTCCAAAATATATATCAATGTAGTTCAAACTAATCTTAATTATAGCCTAAATATGTTTCATTATAGCTGATAACGACTGTCAAAATGAATGTAGATGCAGTATGTTTAGAACGTCTGCCTCAGCATTTCAAATGGATGTCTGTCAAATGATATGATAGTGACCGCGCCACGATGTGCTGATCAAGACAAGTAAGTTGCAATCAAGATGAATGTAAGTGAGACAACATTAGGTAGTATATGACCGACGCATTCCGTAAAAAGTGTATCAGTTCACTCTAGATATGTAAACCTCTTACCAAATTCACAGTTGGTGCCGATCCTGCCGGGTACACACATACAGATATAGGAGCCAGGTGTATTGACGCATGTACCGTCATACATACATGGACTCATGCTCCTGCACTCGTTTTTGTCTGAAATAAATATGAAAAACAGAAATTCATTGATAGACAAGAAAATGAGTCATTTGAAAACTCGATAGGATTAATTGTGCTAGATGTCGAAGGCGATATCATACATGTTGATTTTTAACACTACGATGAAGATCATACATTAAAATGAAAAAAAAAATCACGGATTTTGTTATTGCAAACATTGGCATAAGAAAGGATTTACGGCCCATTTGTTGACAACATAAAGCAAAGATTACTTATAAGAAGGAATCACTCACCGTCTTGACAATGTTTGCCTGTCCAGCCCATAGGACACTTGCAGTAGTAAGATCCGGGGGTGTTCTCACATACACCTCCATTCTGACACATGTTCACCTCACACTCGTCCACGTCTTCAATAAGCAAAGTAGAAGTTAAACAGATGTAACATTTCAACAATTTCATATTCAGATTCATTAAATCGCAGTTCTACAAATTATAATATTTCCATCGATGTCTACTTCTGAAGTTGATTTAATCTTACATATACTGAAGAACAGGAATTCTTAAATACCCATTAAGTCGAAGTAATTCAAGAAACTAAACAAAGAACAATAATACCTTGGAAGTTGATAGCTACTCACCGTATTCGCAGAAAGCGCCTTTCCATCCTGGAGGACAGATACAATTGCTCTTGCCTTGCTGTGTGGTCTGTATACAGGTGGAACCATGCTGACATCTATTCAGCAGGCATGGTATCATAGCTGTGGACGAGTAAGGACATGGAAATACATTTATGTGTCATTGAATAAAAGACTTAAAACCAAAACTTATTTATAGTAGTGAAAAAGTACAAAAATGTCTAAGAAAGACACCTCAATTATCAATATATCAACACTTTGTCATACACCTGGACATATTTTCTTGTCAAGTATAAATGCAGGATGATGGGGTCATTTGATTACGCTTTTTATAGTTTTTAAACATATCAAACAAATTATCATTATCAGATATGAAATTGTTTATTTCTTTTTGTTATTTTCATATGTTACACGTGATGTCACAAATCATTAACTCTCTTTTGGAGATTGAGGCAATTCTTCAGCAATCCCGCTCATGCTGGTAATTTTGTCAGCGAGAGGTTTGGTGTGTACGTCTCTTTTACGTCCCATTTCATTCCCTGGATGACAACACCACTGGTGGTTCAGGTCATCTATCGAACATCCCTCTGACAATATCGCTACACACAAGAGGATAGGCCAAACAAAAGCAAACAATGCCATTTTTCTGAAAGAATACAACACAAAACATTGGTCTGGTATACATTTTTGAACATTAAAACTGGCCCGCTATAACTTTCCTTTTTTTGTATTCATTTACTTCTGACATAAACACAACTGTGAACTCTTATCCGTTTTATCTTGGAGAATAACACAACGTTTTAAATAAAAAAAATAAGCGAAACAAGTTGAAAGAAATATAAACCTTATATCTGCATTGTTTGGAAACGTGAAGAAATAATAAATAAGTCATACATGCATTGGAAAATATCTACTTACCCAATGTATTCCGGAAAACGTTCGCTCAGGGGTCTAAACGTGGTGGATGTGGTGAGCTTCTGACAACTGTCACTATATGAGCTCCGATCTACATCTGGTACGGCAGTTAAACTATAAATCATGACTGATAAAATCTAGCTTTATTTAATAACCGCTAATTTGCCTTTGATCACAAAATAAATATTGTGGTGCTTTCCAAAAATGGATTAGTGTTATTGATATTACACCTCGTACATCTAAAACAATATGATAGCATGCTACCTGTTTTAATGAGATATATTATTAAGTCCAAATTTAGTCATCGTTACTGCTTCTACAGCTGTTTTGAATCATTTATCTATGTTCACGTCACAAATTTGGTGATGTTTTCCTAAATGTGGTTTGTATTTTTAGTATAACATTATCAAAAATCTAAAAGGACAGGAGATGTGTTACCTACTTTTATCGGTTCAATCAAGTCCAAAATAGTTCATTGTTAATGTATCAACAGCTGTCTGAAATGAAGGCTAAATGGATAATATTTGGCCACTCGTAGTAATGTCCAGGTACGTATCTTATGTATTCAATACATATTCAATAATGTTATTAAAGACTGATTGAAATACAACAGGCACAATTACTACATGTCATTGACAGCTGACAACAAAGCTGTACGGTAGCGCGAATATGTCAATTTCCCTATTGTTTATTTTTACTTTCTTATTACAAATTAAGGTTCTGGTTCCCTTGTCAATGGCGGTTACAAGTACCAGGTGATTTGATATCCAAGGACTTGTTCCTTTTATTACCGTTGCCTTGATTCATGATCAATTAACAACAAAAAACTAGTATATAATTCTTATTGTTTCTTTAGCTGTCTAAAATGGGGATAAAATACATAATAGTTCGTCGTTCCTTGGAATTCGATACCAGTTTTTTTATATATGAAGTGTATTTTTAAGCTTTAATACCCATTTTAAGACACATCAATCATATCCATATTATCATGATGCCCATTTTTACTGTATTATCGACAGGGACAGCTTACAACTATATCAATTTTCTTATTATTAATTTTGGAGTTCCAAGTATTCAAATTTCCGGGTTTTCCCACATATGACCGTTACATGTCCTAACATGGTTTCAATAAAACGACAATCTTTACAAATGTCGGTAGCTGAGGAAAACAAAATTTGAAGCACTAGGTTTCGGAAGACGCAAGTTGATGACAAATTCGATATCGTCGGTCGGTTTTTCTACTGGTGGTCTTGATTGGAGGAAAGCCGGAGTACCCGGAGAAAAATCGCTGGTTTACGGTCTGTACCACGCAACTGTCCCACGTGGGTTTCGAACCCGCAACCCAGAGAGATTGGTTGCTTCATAAAGGTTTGAAGAATTGAGGGTCACATGGTCGCCTCAAGAAAATTGTAATATAGGGAAATGACACTGCGGAGTTTATCTTCAATACAATTACGTCGAAACTTATACGGTATAAATGACTAATGATGTGTATATTGCTGGAGCGAAAACAAGTTGAAACAAAGGTTTCATGTTAAGTCTCGGGATCAAACATTGACCCTACCGTTAAAAAAACACGTTACAACAATGTATGGATAACAATCGCCACCAAAACAGGCTTTATTCGATTATATCAAATAGCCATCATCGACAATTCAGCAGAAGATGCTTACACACCTGGAACATTATTTCTTATGCTTCCTGAATTTTCCTTCGTTTCGAAATTTTTGAATATAAATATACATTACCAAATTGTTAGGCCGTCCATTTCCTTTTGATTTTAATATTGTTTATTGAAGATTCCGTCATTATTTATATATTTTCCAATGATTTTTATTTTCCCATGATATCGTTAAATTTCATAGAGTCTGTTACATCAAATAAAAATATACAGTTTGTATATCGTCGTGGCAGTACATCAATGACATTTCAGTTTACATCAAATAATAAGTTATGACAAGTTGCAAAAATTCTATATCAAATGATCGCGAATTACGATTCTTTAACCAGTGTCTAATATTTCTGTGTCTATGTCTAGTGTCTTTAAAGGATTATCTGCGTGTATATGAAAGTAGGTTTTTTAGCCTTTTATGACGTCATTCAGCCATATTACATGCATTCATACGCGGACATGTAATTGGTGTGGTTGATTTAATAAAACAGCAATACTGTCATGAAATTCTATGGCTTTAGACATATCAAACATAAATACACTTTAAGCTATGAAATCATTTATTCCTTTTTTATGTTTACACGTGATGTTACAATTCTTCCATTTCCAAAAAGATTCTGGATTATTTCTTCAGCAATCTTGCTCCTCTTAGGCATTTTGTCAATGATATGTACGGTTTGTACTCCCCCTGTATATCCACACCCATTTTGCAGTTGACCATTAAGTCCTTAAGGGTCTGCCAAATATATATATCTGGTAATATCGCTACACACAAGAGTACAGGCAAAACTACAGCAGCCAACACCATTATCCTGAAAGAAATACGCTTTTTAAATATGTATACTGCCCATTATTTACACTTTGCTATTTCTTAATTTCTTAATTTCTTACATAGATATGACTGTTAATTCTTATTTTTGTTACCTTGGCGAATAAGAGTAATAAAACGTATTGAATAGAAGGAACTAACTGACACATATCAACTTATACCAGATCCCGAGAATTAGCGCTTGAATATTTTCTTGTTGGAATCTGATCAATGCCTACATTGTTTTGAAGCATGAAGAAAGAAAACTTTACCAAATATCGGTTATGGAAATGTTTCAAAACCACTAACCCAATGTACTCCGGAAAAGTCCGCACAGGAGTCTATAAGTTGTAGATGTGATTAACTTGTGAGACCCTCTATTATATAAGCCCTGATTCACATCTGGTACGGCAGTAAATCTAAAGACAATGTCTGATAAAATTCAGTTTGAATTAACATACGTTGATTTGTCTTTGATCACAACACAAATATGGCGATGATTTCCAGAAATAGATTCGTATTATCAGTATTACATAAACATATAACAGAACAAAGGCGTGTTTCTCTGCTTTTAACAAATCAACTATGTCAACAAATGTTCTGTGTTATTGTTTCACCAGATGTCTGGAATGAGGGCTAAATACATAATATTTGGTCACTCATAGGTATGTTCATATACGTATTACATGTAAACAAAGATACATTGAAATACACGAGTCTTCGTTAAGTGTTCTAACTTATTTTCAATAGCATAATTTTCTTGATAGCTGTCAAGAGCTGAGGAAAACAAAACTTGTAACACAAGATTTCGATAGACGCCAGGTGATAACAACAAATGGAAAAAGTTGTATGATCGACATCGTTATCCATAGGGAATCTTCTATTTCCTTTTGTCGGTTTGATTGTCTACTGGTTATTTGTTGTTACCCCAGTTCTGATTGCGAGAACATGCCATTTCCCAAAATAACCTAGAATGTGGAAATACAATGGTTTTTTTCATTTTCCGTTTGAAAGTTATCTATCAAAATAAGAATGTTTGACTTCAATCACTTTCTACAAAGGCTATCTCTAAAACAAAAGTGACTTGTTAATTGAATTTATAAACCAGGAAACAATTTAAGGCATTTTTTGTAAAAGAATCATTCTTTCACAATGAAAATGGTTAATAAATCATAACAGGAGTTCCTGGGGATAGGTTTTAGATGGGGTTTGGTTTGGGGTAATTGTTGAACAGAAATCATGCGGGAGATTTTGCATTTCTTCAGATTGTTGACGCCCGATTTCGTGTTATTCGCTATGATTGAAATATTAAACAAATTATTAACACATACCATTTTGGTTATTTTGATCATTGTATTTGAATATTTTTCATAGATAGGAGGAGCAGGGCTGCTGAAGAATTGCCTTCACATCAAATAGGGAACTAATGATTTGTGACAAAAAAAGAATAACTTATTTCAAACCTGAAAATGATGTGTTGTTTGATATACCTAAACCTATATAATTTCATAAAATGATTGCTGAGTTATTGAATGAACACAGCTATAGCGAAAGTGTTCTTATGAATGCTTGTGTTATGACATGTAATGACGTCGTTTACCTTCATGTATACAAAATTACGACATCAAAACAAAACCGCAATTCTAAGTAAAGCTCAATACATTAAGGGCATTAACTATATACATGAAGTTTTGCCTTTCCTTTTGTGTTTAGCGATATTATCAGTGGGACGTTTGCATCAAGACTGGCTGATCAAGCACGGGATGTTGGTGATGTTGGCATTCAGCAGTAATAAAGTCATTTTGAGAGACAGGGCTGCCGACGAAATACATAGACCTTATAATCAGAGCTGGGGTAACGACAAACAACCAGTAGACGACCCAACCGACATCGACATACCGAAATGGAATATTTCCCATACAGCTTTTTTCAATTCGTGTCATCAACTTGCATCTTTCCAAACCTTGTGTTAGAAATTTTGCCCTCGTCAGGTTTTGACACCTATAAAAATGTGCTATTGAAAACAATTAGAGAGTTTACCTACTTAGAAAACGAAAATTAACAATAGGCGAGAAATTGATATCATTGGTTGTAAGCTACACCTCTTGAAAAAAAGTTAGGGCATAGAGAGTTTAATTATTTATTGAAAATCAACAGTAGGCGAGAAATATATATCATTGGTTATAATTAAGCGACTCCTGTTGGCAACCCTTTGAAAGTTGGTTTCATGATAAAATAGATATGATTGACTTGTCTTTAAACGGGATTAAATATTAAAATATACATACTGTGTATTATTGTTATTGTTTACACACCGCAGTGCGTAACCACTTTCTAAGCCTCAGATAAGCCTCAACAAATCTGATTGGCAAACTCTCGCCTTTGACCACGGACTATTTTTACTCCTCTCAATTATTTTTTTTGTCGCCTGTCTTCAAAACATGGACACGTTTTGTGGATTTTTCGATATTATCAACATTAGCATAACTGGGTGAGAGGGGTGTCCTCATGGAAATGTCGATTAATCTGGATTTGAATCGTACGAAATATAATTTGATGTTGGTAAAATAGACGACGCACGGAAGCTAGATATTGCATCGATTATAAGCCTAGCGAACCAAAACTGACAACCCACCTCCCCCTTGATTCTAGATATGCAGTTGACCCCGATAGCCATGAATGAATTATCAAAACAATGAACAAATGTAATACAAAATGGTTAAATCGCTGTCTCTAATCGTCGTCATTTGAATGAAACGGCAGCGGCATCTAACGTAGGCCTAAGCCTAGAGCTTCCCTTTTAGTTCGGTGTCATTCGGCACCATCGTGTACCAACAAAAAAATCAGCCAATGAACACTTTCTTATCATTCCACTTACCTTTATTGCGAATATATCTGTTACAAACACAAAAGTGTAAAAATCATCTTGGAACATTTGTCTCATGTCAGTAAACTGATGAGATTTCGTGTAAACACACTGACAAACGTAAAATACATATTGCTCAGCACTCCAGCTCGGTTTCCAAAATATTTGTTGAAATGCATAGTGTCTGCAATGAATAAATCTCAGAATGAGCATTTACCATCACAATAACCAGTAATAGCATACATACGAAATCCAGGAAAAGACCGATAATTGAATCTGACAATGATGAGTCTAATATTCAGTGGTGACCTTCGACTTCGCGATGACGGTGTCGTCTTCGAATAGTTTGAGCGAAGTCATTTAAGCAAGTTACCTATTAATAAATCACACAGATACAAGGATTGTCAAACTAATATTTCGTTTTGTAAAATAATATCATTAACAAATATAGTACAGAAGATATGAGTTGTGCATCTAAAATAGATGATAACCTTTCGTTCATAACGACCTATATTTTGTCGCGTAGTGATTTTGTTCACGAAATTTAGTTGCTACGTTGGGAGAATTTGAACTTGACAGGCTTACATTTGTAAGTAAAGAAGTTATGGGATAAACAAGTTCCCCTACTCGTGACGATTATTTATCATTTTTATCCAAAGCTAAAGCTCGTGTCTTTTCAAAATTAGAAAATTAACTAACTCGAGTTGGATAAAAATGATAAACAATCTCCACTTGTTGGGGAACCTCTATTTATATACCTAAGGAGACTTCCCAATATACAAAAATAGATAGGAAACTGTCCTTTATTACTTACTATTTTATCGAGTAATGATTCGGCTTACATAATTTATTTGCTACGTTGGGGAAATTTGAACTCGACGTTTGTAAGTAAAGTAGTTATTGGATAAACATGTTCCCCAACGAGTGACGGTTGTTAATCATGTTTATCTAACTATCATCAATTAATTTTCTAATTTAGAAAAGGCACTCGCTAAAGCTCGTTTCTTTTTTAAATTTGAAAATTAACTATCTCGAGTTAGATAAACATGATCAACAAGGATGGATAGTATTGCAACAGCAATACAAAGCCCCCTGCCTGAGCTAGAAGTGCACCTATTCATTTCCCATTTTTTGGTTGGGGTCGAAAAAATGGTTTTTCGAAAAAAACAAATGTGGGATGCACAACTACATGTTATACTAATCAGGTATACCAAGTTTCGTTAAGATCGGAGTAGTACTTTAGGAGGAGTTGTCCGGACAACTATTGTGTGACAGACAGACAGACGGACGGACGGACGGTAAACCTATAGTCCCCCCGTTTTTCAAACGGCAGGGGATTAATAACCGTCACTTGTTATGGAACCTCTTTATAAACAATAGGAAAATATTAACGCTACCGTACAGCTATATTGTAAGCTATCAATTATATGAGGTAATGAAGTCTCTTGTATTTAAATATCTCTATGTATACATAAGATACGTACCTGGTCATTCCTATGAGTGGCCAAATATTATTTATTTAACCTTTAATTCAGACATATATAGATACAATAACAATTAACAATTTTATAACTTGATTGATCTGATAAAAGCAGGTAACATGCCTCATGTTCTGTAAGGTATTCGATTATGTAATAATGATAATAGTGTGAATCCATTTTTAGAAAACATCACTATATTTGTGTTGTGACCATAAACAAATAATTTTAAACAGCTATATACGCAGTAACAATTTCTAAATGTTGATTAAAAAATATCGAATCAAAGTAGGTAACATGCCATAATGTTGTTTTAGGTGTACGATATGTAATATTAATAATACTAATCCATTTTTGGAAAGCGGTTGTTAAATATAGGTGAATTTTATCAGACATGAATTATAATTTAACTGCCCTACCATATGTAAATCGGAGCTTATATAATAGTAAGTGTCACAAACTAACAACATCTACGACTGATAGACTCCTGTGCAAACATATCGGTAATACACTTGCTAGATATATTATTCTTTTGCCTGTATGACCTGACAACCTATTTTTTTTTTTTTTTTTTTTATAAAGCTTTCTTCATGTAGGTATTCATAAAGTTTACATTTATTTCTACTTGCATACTTTAATAACTTTAAAATAACCGAACGCTGATTATCGATCATGTATCCGTTGTTATGTGCCTGCTATTTTTTATTCATTTTTTTCTATTTAATACATGAGCCAACAAAGATTTCAAAAACGTACAGCTGCACAATTTGTTTTGTTATATTCCTTCAGAAAAATGACTTTGATAGCTGTAGGTTGGCCCTTCCTCTTGTGTGTAGCGATATTGTCAGAGGGATATTTGACAGAGGCGTCGCGACTACAGCGTGGGAAAGGAAAACTTAAAGGAATAGTACTTACCAAGCCTCTCACTGACAAAATCATCAGGATGAGCAGGGCTGCTGAAGAATTGGTTTTACCCCCACACGGAAGATGATGAATTGTAGTATGAGGTGTAAAATATCAAAAAAATCAAAAGGAATAAATGACTTCATAGCTGAAAGTTTTTTTATGTATTTCAACACATGGTCACGCACGGTCTTATTGAAATAACCACACCAATTACAAAAGTTTGCGTTTGAATAAGTGTAATATGGCATAATAGCGTAAAAGGAAACTAATGAATTGTCATCATATACTCGTAGATAATCAAATGAAAAAAGTATTAGACAGTGACTAAAGAATGGTAATTCTGGTTCCTTTTATATGGATATCTGCAATTTGTCATGAATTATTAATTGATGTGAATTGGAATGTCATTTGATGATTAATAGCGTACCTCTGATTTATTCACTGCCGAGATTAGAAATGAATTAAGCCAAACAACTCCTTTACCAACTGCTGTATATTTCTGTTTGATGTAGCGGGATGATTTATGTAATCTAACGATATTATAGGGAGAATAAAATCATTGAAATAAAGATAACTTATTACGAAATCGTCATTAAACAATATCAAACTCATGAGAAAATTGATGTCTAAATAGTTTTGTAGTGTGTATTAAAGAATGTCAAAACGAGGAAAAAATAACAATGAAGTTCAAGAAGAAAAGTCATGTTCCATGTGTGCAAGTATCCTTTGCTGCATTTCCGATACCGGCTATATGATATAATTATTCATACATTATTCTAGCGTGTTTCTACAGTAGAAACAAACTATGACCTCAAGACTCAACTTAAAACCTTTTTTCCAACTTCTAGTTTGGATTCCATGGTGGATACAGGTATTCACATTAAAGAAAATAAATCGCCGAAGATACGGATACTTGTCCGATTTCAAGTATGTCAACGGAAACTTAATATCACAATGTTTTTGGAATGTCATGAAATAAATACATTTCATGTATTTTTTCAAATATTAACTTAAAAAGTTATTTTCTGATGCGAGCATTGACAACATTAATTTTGTCAACTTTATTTGACTTATTTTGCTTGGCTATTTTGAAAAATGGAAAAATGTTAATAGCTATATGGTAACTTTACTCTAAGTTTAGCACGATTTTGTATTTTTAAAAGACGAAATCTTGTGATGTGTAAAGAAGGCCATGCAGATATTATCAAAATTATCAAGTTCACTTCAAGCATTTTATCAAGTATAGTTTAACCTGTTTTATTCATATACATCAAACTGCATTTTTCACCATTGATAATGATATAATCATATTAAGTGACTGTGGTATATCAGGTGTGATATCAGGTTTTACATAAAAATAAAAATACAACAGGGTGTATAAAATACAATTGTAAATATGTGTTTATGCATTGTGAAGAACCACGGGGACCCAACCCACAGGGTCATTTTGTTATTTTTTGTTACACATGTTGCTACACTTTATCTTTTTTCGAAGGTACAACCTATTCTCCACCAGCCCAGCTCCTCCTAGTGCTTTTGTCATTGAAGGGTTTGATATGTTCAGCCATTGCACGTCCTCCTCTACCCTGCTTGAGTTCATCACAAAATTGTGATCATTTTACTTTATATCCCTCTGACAATATCGCTACATACAAAAGGAGAGGCAAAACTACAGTAGCCAATGTCATTTTTCTGAAGAGAAAGGACATAATACATAAAAGGAAATGTTGCAATTCGTTTTGTGAACATGTATGCAGCACCACTATCAATTCTTTGCTTTTTATTGCATATTAAAGCAAACGACTGTTAATACAAATCAGTGATTTTTGTTTGATAAATGAGAGAAATAGAACTCTCCAGTAATAACTTACTGGCACATACCAACGTTTGAGAATAAGAGTTCGATTATTATGGTGTAAAATATGCAATAATTTATAGTGATGGTACATGAAGAAAGCTTTACAAACAAATTGGTTATGTCAAGTCATATAGACAATGGATAAACACTTCTTACCAAGTATATTCTGAAAATGTTCACACAGGCGTCTATCAGTAGTAGATGTGATGAATATCTACTACTGATATTCTAACTAGTATATTATTTTGGGCATGTTATACAGATATACGACAGTCCATTCATGTTTAAGTCTATCATAACTACCTTTGTCTGAGATGTAGTATCTTTAACGTCAGATTACATATATACTATATGAAATTACTTACTCAAGTTTCCTACATAAAGGCATGGCTTGTGAAAATGTCTTTCAATCACATTTGTATGGAGCATTTTGTCTTTAAACATACATCTGTTTGGCTGTTTGAATAAATGTTTCTGTTTTATTTCTGCTTCGCATTTTCATTTCTCCTTGTTTCGAAATGTTTGAATTTATATTACGAAATTGTTTAGATGTCCATTTTCTCCCGATTTTAACAGTAATTAATAAAGGGTTCATGATTACCTATTTACATTGCATGGCTTTTAATCTTCATACCATATCGTTAGATTCCCTAAAAGAGCATGTTGCATCGGACAGAAAAAGACAGCCGTTGGCAAAGGAGTTGTTTGATATCATATATACACCAGTTACCATCAATACCATTACAGTTTACATCAATAAGTAAGTTTTGATAATTTGTTTTATACGATATGAAATGAACCACAATTACGATTCATTAACCAGTATCTAATGTTTCTTCATATCATTATCTGCAAGTATTTAAAGTCGATTCTTCAGCCTTTAATGCCGTCATTATATGCCATATTACAAGCATTCATAGGTACACTTTTGCAATTGGTGTGTTAATTCAATAATGCACCAGGTGATGAAATTATAAAGATTTAGATATATCAAACAAAATATGGTATATATCATATATCAGATATGAAATCGTTTTATCTTTTCGCTTCTGCACATGTTACACGTGATATTACAAATCATTACTTCCCCATTGGAAATGGAGGCAATTCTTCAGCAGCTCTGTTCCTGCTGGTGATTTTGTCCGTGAGAGGTTTGATGTGTATTATTCCATTAACTCCTCCACTCCCAAACTGTTGTCCTGACGCGTCTGTCAAATATCTCTCTGGTACGATGGCCGACAAGAGCCTGGCAAAATGAAATGAAAAAACTGTAACACTTTTTTTCATGGTACAGTTTTTTCATATCTTTTTGTACCATGGAAAAGTGTACCATGGTACAAAAAGATGTGAAAATTCAAATCATTTACTTAGGAAAAAACACAGCTTACATTCACATGTTTATGTACCAATAGCCGGTATCAGCCGGCAAAATGATGTGAAAGGTTTTGTACCGCGTTACACTTTTTTCATTTCTTTTTGTACCATTTTTGGTACAAAAAGATATGAAAAAAGTTAACCAAGAAAAAAACGTTACAGTTTTTTCATATCTTTTTGTACCATTCGTGGTACAAAAAGATGTGAAAAAACTGTACCATCAGAACATCGGGAATGTCGTCATCCAACACCATGACCAGGGCTGACCCCGAATAGCAAAGGTTTGATAACACTGTCACAACAAGCCAAAAAGTGTATAAATCACTTCTGAGGACACAAATCGAGTCGAAACTATAGTGTATTGGGGTGTACCTTGGGGCTAAGAATTATTAAATTAAACTTGTATAATGTCATCATTTCCATTTTAGAGATAAACAATTGAACGATTGAAAAAACATTACAGCATTTCTCTAATGGTCTTACAATATATATATTCCTCGATGTCTTCAGTAAAACCAACTATATTTTACGAGTGGGGCTAATATTTCGATATTTGTGCATTCGTGAAAAATATTAAAATATTAGTTGCATGAGTGAAATACATTTGGTATTATTGAAGATGCTGTTAGATATGCTGTTTATTACATTTTCGTAGCAAAATATACCGGATCATCTTTTAACTTTTTCCATTTTCCACTTTTATAGAATGATTAATTTTCGATATTTCACTGCTAAAAGCGTAATAACGAAACCCATCGGTGTCTATAGTTTCTTTTACTCGAGAAGTTTTTATTACGTAATAAAATTGACGGTCCCATTTCCCCAAAACGGACCCCATCGGTGATAATAGTTTCTTGTACTCGAGAAGTTGAGGCAGATTGGATACATTGACAATGTAAGTACAGATAATTCCTCACTGGAAAAAAATATTAAACACGTTATTTTTAAAATGAAAAGTCATTTAAAAGTTAAAATAGACAATTGACTATGTGATGACAGTTTTATCTGGGAGTCATTTGTCAAACTCAGTCACCCTTATGTCTGGCCGTTTCATATGTTTCTGTACCATGGCTGTTTTCGGCCGCTTTTTGGTACAAAAAGATACAAAAGCGACTGACTCATTTCAACTTCGCTTTCACATCTTTCTGTACCATACAATGGTACAAAAAGATGTGAAAAAAATGTACCATGAAAAAAAGTGTTACAGTTTTTTCATTTCATTTTGCCAGGCTCTTGTCGGCCATCGTACTCTGGCAATATCGCTACACACAAGAGTAAAGGCCAAACTATAGCAATCAATGCCATTTTTCTGAAAGAATATAAGATAAAAAATTGTGTTGGTATACATTTAACGATTGGTTATTTTCAGGTTAAAGAATGCAAGTAGAAATACATGTAAGCTTTTATTAAGAAATCTTTACCAAAACATGTTGTCAAGTCATAAAGGCATTAAGAAATATCTACTTACCCAGTGTACTCAGGAAAACGTTCGAAATGGGATATATCAGAGCTGGTGACACCTACTATTACATAAACTCCAATTACATCTGGTACGGCGGTAAAAATATAAATCATGTCTGAAAACATGGTAGCATGCCACCTGCTTTGATGAGATCTATTAAGTCTAAATTTAGTAATCGTTACTGCATCCACAGCTGTTTAAATTTATTTTGTCTATGATCATAACACAAATGTGATGATGTTTTCCAATGACGGATTCGAATCGTACTATCAGTATTACATTATCGAATATATAACAGAACATGAGGCGTGATGCCTGTTTTTATCAGATCAATTAAGTCCCAAATTGTTATTGTATTTACAGCTGTCTGAAATGAAGGACCAATGAATAATATTTGGTCACTCGTAGTAATGTCCAGGTACGTATCTTATGTATACGAAAAGAGATTGAAATACAAGAGACTGACAAGAGCTTTTCCAATAACTTCTTTACCTACAAATGTCGAGTTCAAATTCTTCAAACATAATGATTGAATTTTTTGTAAACATATTCATTATGCGACAAAAGTTCGTATCAAAGGAAAGTTTAAATCTATTTTAACATATTGTGTTTGTGTGTTATATTGATAGAAAACTTCTTTAAATAACTCCGCTGAAATATGCACAAACGACGCCGCGAAGTTGAACATCACAGCTGATTATTACGCCAATCATACCGTCCGATTTAATTATCAGTCCTTTCCTGGATTTCGTAGGTATGCTATTATTTCTCATGGTTATGTTAAATGTTCATTTTATTCATTTAAACATTCAGGTGAAAATGCATTCAAACAAATATTTTGTGCTGATCACTGTGTATATTTTACGTTTGTCAGTATTTTTACGCGAACTCACGTCAATTGATGGACACAGAAGATTTTACATTTTTTGTGTTTGGGATATAAATTCACGATAAAAAGTACGTGGGAACGATAAGAAAGGTATTTTTCTGCTGGTACAACATTGGTACCGAATGTCACCGACCACTGTTTAAGAGAAAGGGGAAGTTTGAGGGTTTAGTCCTTCGTCAGATGATCAATGTAATATCTCGCTTCTGTTAGTAGTCTATTTCACCATATCAAATTCTATTTCGTACGACTCAAATCACAGATCTATCGACCTTTCCATGAGGACACCCCTCTCCACCAATTATGCCAATACATAATAATTCGTCATTATTAGGAATTATATACCCATTTTTAATATATAAAGATTATCTTTCAGATTTCATACTCGATTTAGGACAAATCAATAATATCTGTATTAACACGGCGACAATTGCTGCCAACTTGACAGCTTACAACTAATGATACCAATTTCCCTGTTATTAATTTTCAATTTCTGAGTAAGTTAACTCTCTGCTTCCCCAACATATGGTCTTTAGATGTCCTGACTTGTTTACAAGAGCACATTTTCTTGATAGGTGTCAAGAGCTGCCGAAGGCAAACTTTGTAACACAAAGAAGAAAAAGTTGATGACAACGTATGGAAAAAGTGGTATGATCGACATCGCTATACTGGGAAGTATTATATTTCGGTATGTTGGATGTCAGTTCGATTGTCTACTGGTGGTTTGCCGTAACCCATGTTCTGTTGCGAAGATATGCCATTTACCAATTTGACCTAGATTTACATGGAGATGGAGATATTCTCTAAAACAAATGAGTGTTACATCGGACAGAAAAATACTGCAGTTGCCAAATGAGTTGTCCTCATCACAGAATACAATTTCAGATGTTAACAATTAACCATCAAGGACATTAATTTATAATTTGTAACATAATTACAAAATTCCCTGTGAAATGAACCATCGTTACGATTTTTAGCCAGTGTCTATTGTTTCTTCACTATATTATCTGAAAGTATTTGAGCTCAATCATTAGCCTATTATGGGGTCATTATATACTATATTATATTTATACGAACACCTCTGTAATTGTCGAGTTAATTCAAAAATTCAGCCATCATGTAATAAAAGTACATACATCTAAACAAAAACTAAACACAAAACATAAAACAAACAATCATTATCAGTTAGGAAATCATATTTCTTTTGTTATTTTTACATGTTACACGTGATGCCACACGTCATCATTTCCCGGCTATTGGAGGTCCAACCAATTCCTCAGCAGCCCTTTTGCTCCTATTGATTTTGTCATTGGTAGGTTTGATATGTTCAGTCCCTGAAAATCTGCCCCCACCGTTTTGTATACGATCAGTAATTCCTGAAGCCATCTGCCAAATATCCCTCTGACAATATCGCTAGGCACAAGAGGGAAAGGCAAAACTACTGCAGCTAATGCCATTTTTTCTGAAAAAAGTCATCATAAATATCAATATCTTGTTATTATAAATTATATTGTTTACAATATAATAATTAATTCCATTCAATCCTTTCCTAATAAAAAGGATGGACGAGAATTTCATTTCGTATGAAATGAGGTTAATAGGAACGCAATCCTATATATATTTCTTATTATTTTCGTACTCGTGTATATAGTTAATATACGAATTTCGTATTATGTCCTTGTTTTATAGAGGTTTACTTAGAATTACGGTTCATTTTAATGTCGTTAATATTGATACTTGAAGATAACCCCCTCATGTAGAAGAAACCCGTTTACTGAAGTATCTAATTATATAATAAACTACTTGTATTCTGGAAAACGTTCAAACAGGATTCTATCAGTCCTAGATGTGTTGAACGTATGATACCTACTGCATTATATAATCCCAGATTCACATCTGGTACGGCAGTAAAGGTTCGGGACAATCGCATTATATTCGGTTTGGTTTGATACACCATGATTTGTCTTTGATCGCCATATATGTAAAGAATATTTTTTTTCAAATCCTGCAATAATTCGCCATCTGCCATGTCAATACTTTGATCACCAGACCGCAAAGTTTGAATTGTTATTATTTCCAGATGTCCAATTACAGTTTCCAAAGACTAAGTTTCCTTTCCAACGGCGGCATGGACTATAACATGTCTCTCAATTACATTTGTAAATAATCGTTTGCCTTATAACATACATGTATATCTTTTCGAATGTTTGTTATGATTTCATTTTTCGTAACGCAGAGAATAAACAACAAAGAAACCCGACAAAATAACCAAACAATGATTCAAACTCTAAATCAATTAAACAATGCCAAAATATAAATAGAATATAGATTTTTCTTGTAGACTCCTGGCAAAGTAAAGTATAACACGCCCAGGTGCTCAAGAGAGAGTGTGTTTTGCATAATCGACAACACTCGCCATACCAATTTAGGCCATATGGGTTAGGTAAAAATATAGAATGAGAGTATGGTTGGTGACAAAGGAATCACTAGGCATATCAACAAGCATCAATATGTTATGAAATGCTGCAAACAGTCGGAGATTTTTTTTAATGTTATTTTAGCTCGATGTCACTGTGATCATTATGTAATGATACGTCATAAGCGAAAGAATGCTGAATGAAAGCCTCGCCGACTTTACGATCAACTGACCAGTCTAGTTTAAACACATCACCAAACAAACTTTTCTGTTCTGTTGTCATATTTTGTTTTACAATTGTATACCACATTAGATACTTTGACAACTTAAACCCTTGAGAATCATATCGCTTACGACGTATCACTACAGAATTGGCACAGTGACATGAAGCGCCGAGTTATCACATTTTTCATGGAGTGTTTTAACGTATAACTTATACAAAAATAAACACGTTATTGTAATAAAGGACAATCAATACTAGAGATTGTTTACATGTCTCAGTTGATTTGATATCCAAGGTTATGTTGCCATTATCACGATTTTTGTTACAAATGTCGACTACTGACGGAAAATTAACAAGACAAGATTTCGTGAGACGCCGGTTGATGAAGGCCACGGGAAAATTTAATGGACAACATCATCAGCTTATTCTATATCCTTGTAGTATGAAGACGTGTTTGATTATATGCCTGGTGGTCCCGTGGTCTCCATCATATATCTCGTGTAATTAGACAACTGGAAATATCAACAATTACAAATTTTGTGGTCTGATGATCAAAGCATTGATATGACGGATGAAAAAAAAATATTATAGCATGATATTTTGGAAACAAATTCTATATGGATATGGCGATCAAAGACAAATTATCGTATGTTTAACCAAATTGAATATAATGTGGCTTTCCTCAACTTTAACTGTCGTACCATATGTGAATCTGGGATTATATAATATTAGGTGGTATATGCTCAACATATTAAAAATTATTCCTAGAATATAATTTGATTAATCATAATGAAGACTACTTGTTAATTTATGTATTGGTAAGTTCTTGTTAGGTAGCAATATAGTTTGATTTATCCTGTACGGTTACTTTCCTTGGTTTGGTAGTTTATTTCCATATTTGAAATTAGAGTTATCGCCCTTGGCAGTTCCTGATATTGGTAGCCATTGCTAGCCTGTGAGATACAAAGGCCCTCCCACCCTCCCAATTTAGATGGAAATCTGGGTCTGCTGTGGTTTTCTCCATTGTATGTTCGCAGGGTTCACTAAGGAAACGTCAAGACTTCGACCACAGACCATGAGGTGGCTGAGTTTCTCCTGCACAACAGATTGCTGCTACATGTTTTTTGAACTTTGACTTAAAATTTGATTTCAAAGATATCAAATAGTATTGGTTAGTATCTACTATGATTTGGGTGGGGGGATTTTCTGCTCCCAATTTCCTCCCCAACTTCATTAGCTAGCGTGGTTGAAGTCATTGGCCATCATTTGCCACATAATCATAACAGTTAGCAAAAAATATTATACCACATTGCGGGAAAACGGGATCCCTTGAGAATCATGTTGCTGATGCCGCATCACTGTAGAATGACCACAGTGACATCGAGCTCCGACCTCCGAGTTACCACATCTTCATGAGATTTGTTTTAAACATATAACTAATGCAAATCATGATTGAAATACACGCATTTCTGGATTAAATCATTATCAATACTAAAGATTAACTTCATGTCTCAGTTGATTTGATATTCAAGGATTCGTTTCAGTTATCACTATTCCCGTTACTGATGTCGACTATTGAGCGAAAAATTAACAACGTGAGATACAAGTTGATGACGGCCATGGGGAAATTTCATGATCGACATCAAAATCTCATTCCTTGCGATATGAAGATGTATTTGATGATATGTCTGGTCGTCCCGTTGTCACCACCCTATATCTCATTTAATATTGTGACTTAACCTACATTTGACCTATTTTTTACGGCGGATGTCGACGATGAAGTAGTAAATTCTTACTCTCTCTCAAGAACACCTGATCGTATAATCCTTCTACTTTTGCAAATCCATATATTTGTTTACATTTTGCCCTCGTTCACTCAAATTTTGAGGTTGAATTATGGTTTGGTTTTGATGTTAGCATAATTTGTTGCCTCTCCTCGGCGTCTCCTGTAATAAGGGTAAAATTTAAAAATTGAATAGCAGCGAAAAACTGACTCACGTTGAAAGGCAAAATATTCAATACAAATATAATTGAAAGTCATTTTTATAGTCCATACCGTTATGAAGTAAATTTGATTAAATGCATATATAGAAAGAGGTCTTCGAAATTTGGGTAACTGGAAATATCAACAATAGGCATTTATATGACGGATAACAAAATAATTATGGTGTGATATTTTGGACACACATGCTATATGTATATGGCGATCAAAGACAAATAATTGTATGTTGATCCAACCTGAAAATAATGCGACTATCATGAACTTTAACTGCCGTACCAGATGTGAATCTGGGATTATATAATAGTATATGCCATAAGATCATCCCATCTACGACTGTAAGACTGCTGTATGAACGTTTTCCGGAATACACCGAGTAAGTAGTTTTATATATCATACATATACCCTGATGTTAAGGTAAAATACTGATCTCTTATATCATTTTCAATAATTCTGAAAAAAATATATGATATGCTTAGCATGTAAGTATTTTCCCGAAATATATATAATATGTAATGTCAGTTGAATTACAAATAGAACTGGTTTTCCTGAAACGATCGAATCTTCTCGATCTAGACCAGGATAACAAAACACATTCTAAAGCAGATTCTATTTTGTATAACAGGATAATATGTGCGAGGATATCAATTTATTATGAAAATGATTCCTGTAAACTTAACGCCGATGTGGCGCAGCGGTATAGGCTGCGGGTATTTCTGGCTAGGCGATTGGGTGCCGTAGATCGTGAGTTCAAGGCCCGGTCAGGACACGAGTCAAAAAGTTGTCTTCCTTCGTCATTTGTGTTGCTAAGTTATATATATAAATATAAATGGCGACATTAAAGCAATACCGTTACTTAGTAAACATCAATAAAACAAGGATGATATAGAAAAATCGTACATTAACTATATTATGGATAAGAAAATAATAAGAAATATATATGAATATATATAGGTTTGTGTCCTCATTAATCTCTCATCATTTCATACGAAATACGAATGGAATTTATTAATATATATAATTGTAAGCAATATATAATCATAAGCATTAGATTATACTTATGCTTATGTTGATATTTTTTAGAAAATAATGCATTGGCTGCTGTAGTTTTGCCATTCCTTTTGTGTTTAGCAATATTGTCAGAGGGATATTTGACAGAGGCTTCAGGAATTGCTGATCATCCACAATACAGTGGGGATGGATTTGGAGGGAAAGAACAGGTCAAACCTACCAATGACAAAATCACAAGAAGGGACAGGGCTGCTGAGGAATTGGTTGCTCCTCCTATCCCAGGTGGATGATGACGTGTAGCATCAAGTGTAACATATCAAAATAACAAGGAATATATCACTTCCTAACCGATCATGATGTTTTTGCCTGATGTTTTGTGATTTTTCTAAATACTATAAGAATCTTTCATATTTGTATATATAGGATAGGGATATTCCACCCAAAATCACAAAATGTGGTGAAACCCGAATTTTTTTTTTCTCTCATATCACAACCAAATGTCTGGCAAAAGTGTCCCTTAGCCATCAATTTTCTTCATTTTATAATTTCTTTATTTGACCTTTTTACTAACAAAAATATACTTATAGTATTCTGAAGGATCATACCAATTTTGGCAAACACGAATTTCATTCCGTTTATGGTTAAGTGATGAAAGAATGAATAATTCGCCGATAAAAATTGCCGTAACTTGACCGACTTTTGAAGTGGCCGCGGCGATCAAATTATCAACGTCCAAGAAAAAGTTCTGTCAACAATACTTTGCAAAAACCAACGATGAAATGAGTTTTCCAATTCAACATATGATTTGATTTGCACATCGACGTATTTGATTATTTTGTGGAACACACTGTACTTTTTATTGCCCAGTCACATTTTTCATAAAATACTACATCACTGCATGACGTCACGACTGTCCATTGATAGTTCAAGGTCGATTTCAATCGCTATGACGCGGCGATGTTTCGTAGGTGGTATTATTAAATTCACGGTGATTTTGGCAACTTCATGTATTAACCATCGAACATTGACTCCATATAAGTATTCGATCTTTTATGTGAAATAGGATTATATATGTTTAACCGGTTTTCTTGATGGAATGACAAAGGTCCGTCTATAACAATGACCATATTGGAAGGCTAGGATGACAGTTAGTTTTCCTCGTTACTCTACACAAATATATACAAAAATGTTACAATTAAAATATATATTTTCTTATAAGAATATCGAGGGGTGTCATTTTAACCGAATGTTCGTTAATTCAAGAGAGAGAAAACGTCTGAATAATTCCAAATACACAGGTTACTGACTATGCCAAGAGTAAACAAATTCCAGGCCCCTGTGCTGACGCACACGGAACCATTTCATCGGTTGAGGTATTTTGACATTTTATTAAAACTATTTTATTTATGGCTTTTATTTAACTTCCTATCATTGCCTGGTAATTTGTGTGTTTGCATTAGTTACTATGACAACGGGACCTCTTTAGTATTAATCAATAATAAGAAATTGACATCATATCCTTTGACATTGAATTCTTAACCACCCATTAGGAAAATATGGCATAAAATCAATGAATATATTTTTGTACACAATACTTAATTATCAGGTTTTATTACGCTTTTTATTGGTAAAATGGCATTGGCTGCTGTAGATTTACTACTAAAATATTTTTTGTCTTAGGAATTCCATAGAAAATATATTATGTCGTACGGAATAAGGGTCTCAGTAATTGTATACTAAGAGTTGGTTTGTTCACTTAATTCATTTAGTTCAGAGACTTGTTACAATTAAGCCGGGTGATATGGGTGAAGGTCTTAATTTTCTGGCATGAAACAACAAGAAAACATGCACATTGGACTATATTAATACCATAAATCGATAAGGAAACTAATACAAAATAAAGACTTTAACACGGAGACATTTGAAAATGCACAAAGAAATAAGACCTGGTGTTGCGAAAAAGTAAATGTTTGTTCTTTCATTAACGTCACCAGCCATGTAAATCTGGTCAACTCAGTAAATGACCTCCAATCAGAACTGGGGTAACGACAAACAACCAGTAGACAATCTTACCGACATCGAGCATACCGTGAACGGAAACAGAATATTTCCTATTGATAACGATGTCGATAATACAACTTTTTCAATTTGTCATCAACTGGCGTCTTTCGAAACCTTGTGCTTCAAATTTTGTTTTCGTCAGCTCCTGACGCCTATCAAGAAAATGTGCTATTGAAAATAAATTGGGATATTAGAAAATTAGAGTATTTACTTTCTTAGTAATTAAAATTTGATAATAGGGAAATTGGTACCATTAGGTGTAAGCTGTCCCTGTTGCCAACACTGTAAAAGTGGTGATAATATGGATACGATTGATCTGTCCTAAAACGTGTATGAAAGCTTCAAAATACCCCCTCATACAGAAAAAACGGGTATTGTAGTTAATTGATCTTCATGAAGTGTTTCCTCGTTGGCGCTTGACATCAATCACGGCAATAGTAATATTCGGAACAAGTCCTCGGATATCATATCAGTTGTACATGTTATTGCCATATGCTAGGAAAGCAGACACTTCATTTATTCAAAAAGTAAAAATAATCAATTGGAGAATTGACGTATTCGCGCTACCGTACAATTCCGTTCTAAGCTGTCTATAAATAATAAATAAATAAATTCGTATGTATTTCAATCTCTCTTTGTATACATAAGATACGTATCTGGACATTGTTATGAGTGACCAAATATTATTCATTTAGCTTTCATTTCAAACAGCTGTAGATACAATAATAATTAACTATTTTGGACTTAATTGATCTGATAAAAACAGGTAACAACGCCCTCTGTTCTGTTAGATATTCGATAGTGTAAAACTGATGATACGAATCCACTTTTGGAAAACATCACGATATTTGTTTTATGACCATAGACAAATAATTTTAAACAGCTGCATACACAGTAACGATTACTAAATTTAGACTTGATAGAGTTCATCAAAGCAGGTAGTATGTTATCATGATCTATCATATGTACGATTGTGGACAATCAATAATTCGAATTCATTTTTGGAAAGGATAGTCATATTTGTGTTCTTATCAAAGACAAATCTTCGTACGTTCAATCAAATCGAATTTTTATCAAAATAATCTATAGTTTTACTGCCGTACCAGATGTAAACCGGGGTTTATTAATAGTGGATGTAACAAGCCCATCACATCTACAACTGATTGACTCCTGTGCGAACGGGTTTTTTTCAGAAACACTTGGTGAGTAGTTTTTATCCATTGTCTATTATGCTTGTCGTCAACCATTTTTGGTAAAGCTTTTCTAGGCATCAACACTATGAATTACTTGCATATTTAACATCAAAATAATCGAACGCTAATTCTCATATGTTGTTATGTGCCAGTTAGGTCCTTTTATCTAATACGTTCATTTTTCTTTTTGTCACAGAAACACTGATAAGAAGTAAAAGTCGTTTGATGTATCAATAGCATAGTCTTGATAGTGAGGCAGCATTCGTGTTCAAAAACCGAATATCAACATTTATTTGTGTTATATCCTTTCTCTTCCAGAAAAATGGCATTGGTTACCGTAGTTTTGCCTTTCCTTTTGTGTGTAGCGATATTGTCAGAGGGATACTTGGCGGAAAATTTAGCACTTTGCAGCCATCTACAGGGTGATCGTTCTGGATGTAGTGGGATAGTACATACTGAACCTATAAGTGACAAAATCACAAGGAGGAAGAGGGCCGCTGAAGAATTAGTTAGTCCCCCATGGGAAATGATGACTTGTGGCATCAGATGTAACAAATCAAAATAACAAAAGGAATAAATGAGATCATTGTTAAACCTGCATTATTGTTTATATATCTATAGTTATTGATTTCATCAAACGATTGCTGTTTTATTGAATTAACCATATCAATTAGATATGTTTGAGTATGAATGCATATAATATAGCATAACGTTATAGAAGCCTTTATACACTCGCAGATTATATGAAGAAACATTTGACACCGAATAAAGAATCTTGATACTGGTTCATTTGATATGGAATATTTGCAATTTGTCATCAATTAGTAATTGATGTAAACTGAAATGTCATTGATGATTAATAGCGTACCTCTGACATATTTACTGCCGAGATGAGAAATGAATTTAATCAAACAAATCTTTTGCCAACTGCTTTGATGTATATATGTTTGATGTAACAGGCTTCTTTAGGAAATCAAACGATATGATTGGAAGATTAAAATCTTTGCAATAAAAAAATGAACAATAGTGGAATTTGTATAAACTAATATACTTAATATAAATCAAAAGTAAATGGATCTCTAAACAATTTCGTAATGTAAATTATAAAATTTAGAAATGAGGAGCATAAGGAATGAAAGAATTTCGGGAAAAATTAAAATTAACAGGAGACTAAGCATTTTCAGCTTTATTTCCCCAGATTGATTTCAGCTGATACAGATGGCCATCATACTCAACCTGATTTTTACAGTAGTGTCGGAATAAGAAATTAAGACTCAAAGTGAAAACCCTTGTTCCAACATGATACTACAGTATAGCTCTAGCAATATAAACTAAATAATCCGCTTATTCCGTATAAAAATAACTTATTCGCTATATATTTCGACATTATTTTATTGAAAAATAAACTCCAAAGTTACATCTTTTGTAGACCAATTATAATGCATCCCTCGCGTCACCTAGGTGTTATATTTACAACTTTTTTTTAAACAAAGAATGTTATATCTATGCGCATAGAGTTTTTGATTGTATCTTTTTTTTTTTCAAGAAATATCCTGTCTAACAACTAACAGCAAATTATGATATTTTGACAAAAAGACCTGTTTCCATCAAAAACGTTCTGCAACTTCGGTGTACATAGCATATCTAAAGGTGAACGTTATGGCGGCTGAAGAGAGCGCTGAAAGTTTGTTATAATCAGAACTTATCTCATCGCGTCCATCTATGGTATTTGATCGAAAAAATCAAACGTTATCAAAACATACGGGAAAACATTACCAAGGTACACATACTTTGTTTGATATTGGTCGTAGCCTGGTAATAACGTGAGAGCACAGGTTTATAACTGATAACTGGTATATCTAAAAGATCATATGAACATCTCCAACACAACAGAATATCAACGTTATAACGAAACCATAATTCGAATTCAAAATTGATAGATCGATAGCAAGATACGAACGAAAATCATATAGTTACATGGAAACCGTGACACAAGTACCAGAAAAAGACCAGAGCCATTAAAAGCTAATTAATATATTCAAGAAATACAGTTACACTATTATTTGAACACACTAAGAACATGCAAAAATGGGAAGAAAATGATTCTTTTTTTTTCAATTGCATGATATTCGTAATAAACCCCAAAAATGGAAATGTCAAGCAAAATATTAGCATCTGAACTTAGGAAAAATGAATAATAAACTCAATACTACTTAAACTCTTGTCTGACATAAAGCTAGAATAACAGACAAAGGGGGATATTTATTCTACAACCTGTCTTTACGGATGATGCAGCGCCAACAACGTGTAAACCACTTGTTACAAACACTACAATGCGCTCGTTTCATGTAGATATATCTTTATATAACATCTTTATTTAACATCTACGGAGGCACTAGAGAACTTCTTCGGAATTTTGTATTCAATTAGAATTTAAGATAAAAAAAGAATCTTTTGCAAGATTTGTAAAAGAAAAATCACACATTTCAGCATCTTTCAAAACAATTTGAACTTACACACAGTACAGCTGAAATGAATCAAACTGCATCATTCTAAGACTCGCCAATCATGTTAATGGTCTTAAATAACTTTTGCTCGAATAAGCGATCATTAAAGTAACATAATTTTGATGAAGCATAAGACTCTTGCGGACCACCTGGTCTTATTCTGGTAGTTTTTAAACGGTTTCCATACACATGTATAACTTATGTTCATATTCTCCCATCTTTTTATATACTGTATCGCCATTTCAAATTGCGGAATAGTTATTCTGTTGATATTCTCTGATGTTTTTTTCAGATGTCCACAGGATCTTCTTGAAATATCAGTTGTCGGGTATGAACTTGTAATCTCAAATTTCATCGGACTAAGCCAAAATTCAAACAAAGGCGAACATATTTCCCATCTGAACGATGTTTAAGTTTTCCTTGCGAAAATCAAAGATGGGCGCTGTGGCGTCATTTCTATTATATCATAGCTATAAAAGTTCTCTTCAGCCACAATGATCATCTTTATATATGCTAAGTATACGAACATTCAAGGACGGTTTCCATGCAAACAGCTTTGAATGTTGCTGGTTCAACGAAAGACTCTTCGCGGATAGAAAGAATAGAAAGGTTTTTTATTTAATGATACCAGAATCAATAGCTCACCGCAAGGGAACAATAACTCAAAATTGTAAGAAATGACAATTCGGAGGGTTTTTTTTCAATGAAGTTACGTCGAAATTTACACGAAATAACTGGATTATGTATATTGCTGGAGTAGATTTAAACAAAAGTTTGAAGTTAAGTCTGGAGGTCATAGTTTGACAGCCGATATCGACACAGAAACAAGAGACACTTACACGCCTGGAACAGAAGTTCTTATTCTTCCTGTTTAGACGTCGACGTCCAGTTTCTCTTTTTTAATTCATATTATAAAGATTCCATTAGCATTTATTTTGCTTCCAATGATTTTTTTTTTTTTTTTTTTTTTCAAAGGCTTTGTTTGATTCAATTAATTTCCTATCTCGGCAGTGGAATATCAGATTTATACTACTTCTTCAATGACATTTCAGTTGATATCAATTGATAATTTGTAACAATTTGCGGAATTTCCATGTCAAATGAACCAGAATTATGATTCTTTTTCCAGTGTCTAATGTTTCCTCATATCATAATCTGCGAGTATATGAAGGCAATTCTTTAGCCTTTTTTGAAGTCATTATATGCAATACTGTAAAGTGCTTTTATTTCGCGGGGATTTATAGTTCTCTGTACTATAAAAGCGCGAATTGAAAACCCCAGCTAAAATTGTGTTCACAGGTCAGCCATTTTTACTATCAATATTTGATGAGCGTACGTATGTATACCAATGAAATTATACCTCCTAATGTGTATGTATACATGCACACCCGATTTAAGATTGTATTGAACTCATCCGTTCTTGTATTGGTGTAATCAATTCAATACGTAGCTATTTTAGATATATCAAATAAAACAGCACTTTCAGCTATGAAATCATTTATTCCTTTTGTTATTTTGATATGCGAATTGGCTGTCAAATGCGTGGCCTATTGGTGAATCTTCTCGTTTAAAATTTTTCAGCAGCTCGTCTGCTCCTTGCGATTTTGTCATCGATAGGTTGTGTTACCCTGCTATCCCTGAAAATCCGCCCCTAATCTTCTGCAGATCATCTGCAGCCCGTCTGCTCCTTGCAATTTTGTCATCGATAGGCTGTGCTATCCCAGCTCTCCCTGAAAATTCGCCCCTATTCTTCTGCAGTTCATCTGCAGCCCGTCTGCTCCTTGCAATTTTGTCATCGATAGGCTGTGCTATCCCAGCTCTCCCTGAAAATCCGCCCTGAATCTTCTGCAGTTCATCTGCAATTCCTGAAGCCTCTGTCAAATACCCCTGTGACAATATCGATATGCACAAGAGGAAAGGTAAAACTACAGCAGTCAATGTCATCATCCTGAAAGAAAATAAGTTTTTTAATCATGTATACTGCCCCATCATAAATACTTCGCTATTTATTAATTTCTGAATGTCTTTCATAAAAACGAGTGTTAATCTTATCTGCGTTACCTTTCGGAATAAGGGTAATAAAACGTGTCAAATAGAGGGAACTAACTGGCATATAACAACGCATTCCTGTTCGAGAATTAGCGTTCGGTTATTTTCATGTTGACGTATCCAAGTAAAACGTAAATGCAAATTTTATTAATACCTAAATTGTTTGGAAACATGAAGAAAGCTTTGCCAAAATAGGTTATTGAATGGATAAGAACTTACCCAGTGTATTCCGGAAATGTCCACACAGGAGTCTATCAGTAGGAGATGTGACGAACTTGTCACGCCTACTGTTATATAAGCCCCGATTCACATCTGGTACGACAGTAAAACTATAGATCATGTCTGATCAAATTCGGTTTCATTTAACATTCGATTATTTATCTTTGATGAGAGCATAAATATGGCGGCGCTTTCCAAAAACGAATTCGTAATATTGATGGTACACAATCATACATCTAACACAACATGATAACATGCTACCTGCTTTGATGAGATCTATCAATCTCAAATTTATTAATCGTTATTGCGTCTACAGCTGTTTTAAATAATGTGTCTATTGTAACAACACAAATATGATGTTTTCCAAAACTGGATTCCTTGTAAATAGTATTACATTGTGAAACCTTCCATTATATAAGCCTCGATTTACATGTGGTACGGTAGTTAAACAATAGATTATGTCTGATAAAATTCAGTTTGATTGAACATCAGATGAATTGTCTTTGATCACAACACAGGTATAGGTTGATAATTAAGATTATCTAACAGAACAAAACTTTATGTTACCTGCTTTGATCCGATCGATTTATAACAAAATTGTTAATTGTGATTGCTGCTGCAGCTGTCCGAGATGAAAACTGTGACTTGAAAGTAGATAAAGGTTTGAATTTAATTTTCTCAGGCAAAAATTGTATAAAACATATTATCGTCGCGTGTACAAACTATTCACCAAGCAACCATAAGTCGCTATGACATATACATATACTGTGATGTGACTCATTTCTTTCCACTTAAAACCTTACTCCAATTACAGCCAGGGTTAAATTTATTTTGTATTGACCATTTTGCCCAAGCGCGCAAAACATCAACTTATCTTTCAACACAAACTGTGGTGTCCTTGGTTCTAACGTATTTGTTCACATCATCTCAAAGGGAAGATCTTGATCCTAACGTTGAAATTCGCTCCGATGAAAGAGAAATGTCGACTTCTCGGCTACCTTCCAGATCAAAGGAAATCATCAATGATCTTTTAGAGATATTACATATTCTATTAATGTAGGAGTTGTTCTTTACAATGCGATTCTCCTGTCTGGATGATGCTGATTGTAAAGCCTGGGCAGACAGAAGAACACAGCTTCTAGAAATTCTTTCACATTGTTGTCCTCTATTGACACGGGTATTTACTCGAAGCATTTTTAGGCAAGCGAGCGACTGTCATACTTGAGGGTATATATGTATCATTATTCCAGAGCTCCGATCACATGCTCCACAGAATCTCCACATGTGGCCAGAAGAAGCGAAATCATTATAAGTTCATCGGCACACAGGACATTGTACAATGTCAGATCCACTTGAGGCATATGAGCAGTGTAAAGTACAATGTTTGGATCCAGCCATGGCAGCTCCAACACCATTAATCCCATAAAGGCGTTTTATTGCCAGTGTCCTGCTGGACAGAGTACCATGGGGGATAAGTGTCCACGTAGCCAGTATCCTATACATGTACTATGTATGCATTCGGAAACCAGTAAGCCTTTGCATCCGAAAGTCAAAAGGTTAAAGACAAACCTCAAGTAATGCATATTTGGCTACCAACCGTTATCTTTCAGGTATTAGGTATGGTCGACTTGGACAATTAGAATCACGATGTAGACCAATAATGACATCGCCAATCAGATTCTAGGAGAGGAAGCCATATTGGATTCCATATTAAATGGGCTAATGAGTAAAACATTAATATACCATATAGCGTTCTTGTCAGAAAATTGAACATTTTATATTTATGGTTATCAGGGAACATGGCGACCATTTTGAAAGTTGAAATTTCACTTTAGTTGGTTATTAGTGTATATGTCAGTCCCTGTGTACTAAAGAAACAAAGTATAAATATTTTATTTCAGTTCACATTACAATATTTCATTTCAACACTGATTTTCTCCTATGCTCGTTTTTCTTTTTAAAATCACAAAGCAATAGTGTCAATTTTTATTACTTTGCACAAAACTTCTGATACTATTTTTGGTAATTTATTTTATATTGTTTGAAGAGGTTTTTACCACATAATTACGAATATACTTCAATAGGAAGTTGTATTTTTGACCTTCAGACAATTTCTCTTAATGTAGAAACAGCCTGTTCTTAATCAAAATCCATCACATTTTTATCTCCTGTTCCTAATGTATTTCAAAATTGTTACTACTTGCTTTGCATATGATATCTAACATGTTATCAGCATGTTCATCTTTTAGTTCTTCTCAAAATATGAGTGTTTTTCTTTTATATATATATTGTAGCATTTTCCCCTAAAACCATATTTTTTTCCATTTTTATCACAAAAAGGGCGCTGTATTCTTGCGTATGAACATGTTTGGAATTAAATGCCAATCAAACGTATGACTATGAAGGCTATCAATAGTACATACAAGTTATCGTTTTGCTTCTTAGGTCATTTTGAAACCAAACCCTTGACATTTGGGCCTGAAGACCTGGACCTTTGACTTCCGATTTTTGACCTCAGAATGCTTTAATTTAAAACTGAACAAATATCATATCCCTTGACCTCTTGGTTATTGTGCAAGTCATTTGAAGATTTTAACACATTCAACCCCTATGACCTTTGACGTAGGTCAAGGTCATTCATTTAAACAAACTTGGCTACCTTCCTCCCAGCATGCTACAGACCCAATATAATGATACTGGGTCTCTTTGTTATTAAGTTGTTTGAAGCTTTTAACACATTTAACCCCGTTACATTTGAACAAATGTAGCTCTGCATCAAAGCATAATGCTACTGGCCCAATATAATGACCCTTGGCCAGGGTCACTTGAGACTTTACTTCCTGTTACCTTAAAAATGCCTTTAAATACTTCGCTCTTTATATCCCTAGAATACGTCATAACAACCTTGAATGTGCAGCAAAACGAATCTTGAAGTGGCTATCTGTTTAATTGTCAAATTCATTGGCTTTCATCTCTTCTGTTATATTCAAAAGATGAGCACCTGCTTAGGTCTTTTTTTTTTCTTTTTTCTTTTTTTTTTTTGTTATACCAACACGTCCAACAGCTAGCTGTGTTCCTTCAATTTTTGCCATGACATATTCGAGGGATGCAGAGAGCGAAAGTGAACATATCCCTTTGAGTATCGAGAATCTTGCCTCTTAAGAATCATGTAATAGTTGATTTAAGATCATAAAGATTGAGATGATTAAATTATTATACTGCAATTATTTTGTGGTCCTTCCACCGTCATCTTTAATTAAAGAATACCAAATAAAGAGAATCAACATTCAATAATTTATTCTTTTACCTTTCAAAACTGAAGTACAGTGCATGTAAATGCTATTTTTTAATAATATTTATTCAAAACAAGAAAAATTTAACAAAGATTTACATTCTACTAACATAATATGCATGAAGATGAGGAATCCCTCAGAAAACACAGTGATATGATGGATAGGAAATCAACAAAACATCAGAATAAAATATTTATACACAGTTTCAGAAAACTACCAAAAAAGGATAAAGTCATGTTTCTCAGAAAAGTAACTGAAAAGGAAGATTGTAGAAAAGCATTTGACCTGCATAAAGGACAGATAACCCACTTAAAACAATCTGTAATTTTCTTAAGCCAAGGATTTCACCAAGCTCAATTCTTCAAAATGATTTTTCCATTATCCATATAACGGTGTTAAGCTGTCTTCGCTATTAGCAAATAAAATCCCACTCCTTCTACAAAAATCTCTTCCACTATATTTCCTAGAATACCAGTGGAGGAGCAGTATTAGAGGAACTGTGATAAGTTAAAACAAAAGAAAACCTTCACGAACAAAAAGGAAACGAAAAAAAATGGGGAAAAGTTTTTTAACGACCTGAAAATAAAAAACGAAACCCTTTAACAAAAAGAGGAAAGGAAAAAGGGCCGAATACCCCGAAATTTTTTTGGGAAAAAAGGGAGAAACAAAAAGGACAGGGGAAAGGAAAAAAAAAAAAAAAAATAAAAAAAAGGGGGATTTTAACAATTAAAAATTTTTCTGTGGCCCCTGATGAAATTTTCAAAACATTTATTAAAAAATTTCCCCCAAAAAATTTAAAATTAAATAATATCATTTAAAATAAAAAAAGTAAAATTTCCAAAAATTTAAAAAAAAAAAGAGGAAAAAATTGATTCCCAAATTTAAAAATTAAAACTTAAAAAGAAAAAGTTCTACATTTTTTCATTAAACCTCGGGTTTTAACTTTTCCTAAAAAAATAAAACCAAAATTCAAAACCTTTCACCAAATAAAATAAAACGAAAAAAAGGGAAATTAAAACTAACCAATTTTACATTTACAAACTTTTTAAAAAATTGTAAAAATCCCAAACAAAAGGAACCCCCCTTTTAAAATCAATCCTAAATAACATAAATTTTTTCCGGCAAAATATTCAAAACTACAACCGAAAAAAAACACTTGAATTTTTTTAAAAAACGGTTTTAATTCATTAAAATTTTGGGGGGTAATGAAAAAAAAACCAAAAAAACAAAAGGGGGAAAAATTTAAAAAAAACCTTTCCCCCCAAATATTTTTTTGAAAATTTTTTAAAATTTGGGCCCCTTTTATATTGTAATTTTTAATTAAATTAAAAACAAGGGAAAACCTTTTAAATAAACCCCCCCCGGGTTAAAATTTGAAAAAAAACAAAAAATTTTCCCATTTCAAACGTAAAAAAAATTTTTAAAAACTTTTAATTTCCCCCCCCACAAACAAATAATTTAATTATTTTTAAAAATTGGGAAAATTAATAAAAAAACCCCCTTTACCAAAATAATTTTTCCTACAATCAAATTTAAACCCCTTTATTAAAATTTTTTTTTTGGGCAAAAATAACCTTTAAAAAAATGGGTTTCAAATTTTCAATATTTTTTTATTTTTTTATTGAAATTTAAAAAAAAAATTTTTTTTCTTTAAATTTCAATTTAATTTGGATTTTTTCTTTAAAACCCCGGTTTAATAACTTTAAATTTAAGTACCCAAATTTTTATTTTGAAAACAAATTAAAACATTAATCCCAAAAACTTTTAATAAAAATTTGTTTTTTAAACCCTTTTTTAAAAAATAATTTGAATCATTTTGAACCTCCCAAAAGGGGGAAAATCAAAAAGTTTAAACCCAAATTTTCCCAAAAGGGACCATTCAATTTCCAAAAAATTTTTAAAAAAAAATTTTTAACCCAAAAAATGCCCCTTCTTTAAAAAAATTGGAACTTTTTTAAAAAAATTTTTTAAATCCAAAAATAAAAAATACACCTTCAGAAAAATTACAATTTAAAAAAATTTTAAATCCCAACAATTTTTAAAAAAAATAAATTTCAAAATTTTAAAAAATTTTTTTTAATTTTTTAAAAAATAAAATTTTTTTCCCAAATAAAAATATCAAAATTTTGATTGTAAATTGGCAAAAATTTTTTCTAAAAAAACCCCAAAATTTTATTTTAAATTTCCCCTTTTGAACTTTTTCAATAAAATTTAAATTTTAGGGAAAATTAAGGTTCCCTTTTAAAAATCAAAATTTTACTTTTACATTTATATTTTAAAATTTTATTTTAATGAGTTTTTTTTTATTTAAAAAAATATATTTAAAATTTTTAAATAAAAATTTTTTTTGTTAATTTCCCTTTTAAAAAAGTTGGGAAAACCCGAAATTCTTTTTAAAAAACCAAGGAAACCCAAAAACCCAGGGACCCCCAAAAGTTGCTGGGGGGGATTTGATTTTAATTTTTCCAAAAAGAAAATCCAAAATGGATGGAACCTTTAAACTTGCTTTAAACATATTGACTTGCCAAAAAAAAACCTGGTTTTTGATGTTAACCTTAAAAATAAACAAAAAAAAGAAACAACTTACAAGGGAAATTTAAAACAATTTTAAAAATTTAATTTGGGACAACAAAAATTTAAAAAAAAACTAAATGGGAAATTAAAAAATTATTATTTTTTTTTAACTTCAAAATTTAAAAAAAAGCTTAAAATTAAAGGGTTTCAAAGTATTAACCAATTAAAAAAAAAAAAAATCTGCTCAATGTTAGGGTCCGCTTTTCAGGTTTTTTCGGGTTTAAAAATTCTCCCCCAAGGAAATGGGGAAAAATAAAGGGATTAAAACCAATATCTTATATGTTAACTAGCCAGGAATTCCCTTAATTTTAAAAAAATCATTGGGAAAAAAATTTTTAAGATTCCTAAAAATTGAGAAATTTTTGTTTTCCCCCCCCCCCCCCCCCCCCCCCCCCCCCCCCCCCCCCCCCCCCCCCCCCCCCCCTTCATCAAATTAAAATAGAAAGCTTAAGAATTCAAGGATTTCAAGTATTAACCATATATAAAATAAATAATCAAATACTGACATCTATATGTATAGGGTACCAGCATTATCAGGTCAATTAGCTGTTTAATAATGCTACACCACAGCGACAGTGTCATGTGTCCAGGACAGTTGGGCATCTTGAGGGAGCTTTTAAACCAACACATCATTCATAGGTTGTTCAGACTCCAGCTTCATGGACATTCCTTCAATTTGACAAAAGTACCATCATCGGAACAAAGCTTGCCTCACACTGTATATCACTAAATCTCAGTAGTATTTTTGTGGGCGATTTCATCAACTGGAATCTACATTGCAATATATCAATATTTTCACAAAAAAATATTGCAATACAAATGTATTTAAAAGTAAAATAGACACAGTTTACAATTAGGTTTTGCATTATAGTAAGCATTGAAATTATTGTCATGAAACATGTTTGTTTGACGCTAGGAAATAATACCTTGGTAACTAATACACACACATCAACCCGGAAGCCAAATATTAGAACCCTAGTACACTTATAATGGATTTGGTCTGATTTGGAATTTGATTTGTTGATCATCCTATCAACAGTTAAGGTCATTTAAGGACAGCCTCCCGTGTATGTAATATGTATGTGTGTGGTAAGTGCGTATGTGTCTTTTGGGAGGCTGCGGTATGTTTGTGTGAAGTCTCCTTATGAAAGGCTTGAACTTTTGCCGATTTATAGACTTATAAAGGAGTTTACTGATGCCTTTCAACACCTGTACCAAAAACTGAACATTTAGAAACCATCACTTAATCCAATGCCAGGGTGACACCTCTCTTCAAAAGGCGAGCTTTAAATTCCTCTTGGGACAACATTACAGAAACAATTCCTCTTGGACAACATCATAGAATTAAGAAAAATTCCATAAACTCCTAGTCAATTTTTTCCTTAACAAGGGTATTCATGATTGGTTGAAAACAAAAACAGACTTTTGTATTTTTATACAATATCAAAAGTTTCATAATTTATGCAATTACTATCCCCAAAAGTGTAAAAAAAAAAAAAAAAAATCTGCATACTGAGAAATGCTATCATGATCCGTCTCTACAGGTATTCCTTCGAGTTTATGCTTTCCAATGGAAAATGGAAAGTAAAGGAATTACCAGAAGTTTATGCTTTACTATGGTAAACTGAGAGTAAAGGAATTCCCTGAAGTTTATGCTTTACTATGGAAAACTGAGAGTTAAGGATTTCCCTTAATTGGAGGAATGTTCTGGTTCCTGAATACAATAAGTCATTAAAATTGCACAATCAATCAAACTGCATCAATATTCAATCTCACTGTCAATAATCAAATATAAATTTGTGACAAAATGAATTCACTATTAATGACCAACATTTTTTTTATAAAATTGATAACTCATTGTCAATACACATGTTTGTACATCAGTGATCAATGTAACTGACATTAACAACTTATGATTTAAATATAAATGAAGTCAATCATGAATCAAATGTCAAAATCACATCTTTACAGCAGCTTAAGTCTAAACAAGGGTAACAAGATTAAACTTAATTTTAAACTTAAAACTACGAACAGCATACATATTCATGATTCAAATCTAGTCCTAATTCATTAATAAACTAATTTGTGAAAATGAAATCCTTAACCAATCAGAGCATAATATTAATTGATTATAGATTTTGCTCTGCGCTACACCCGGTGTGAGAGTGTATGCAGTGTACACGATTACCAAGTTTCATCTGAAATAATCACATATTTGATAAAGTGATTTATGGACAATGTAGACAGAAAGCTGGATATAGAAACATTAATTTGAGGCTTCTGGTGTTAGCGTAAATTAATTTCTATACCATTACAAACCTATAAGGCTACCTCCCTTTTTTTCTGAATCATGAAAATGACTTACTTAGTTTGCAGGTTTAATCTTGAAACATACAGATTAGTGATGTTCTTTGTTTTTTGAAAAGTAAATTGTTAACGATACATTGATAAAGATTGAAGAATTACAAAGAGGACTAAATACTTCATTTAATTTCACTTCAATGATTTGGATAATTGTTTTCTGAAGTGGACTAAAAGATATTTAACTCTCTGAAAATAAGCTTACACCAACAATATGATTGCAGTATTGCACACATCAACCTATCAGGTTGTAACAGTAATAATACCAACCAATCAGATCTCAGTAATGGTTACACCAACAAATCAAATTGTAATCAATCAGATCATGTTAAGCCTACACCAATCAGTCAGATCAGAAGCCTACACCAACCAATCAGATCACGATAAGCCTACAACAACCAATCACATCGCGTTAAGCCTACACCAACCAATCAGATCATGTTAAGCCTACACCGACCAATCAGATCATGTTAAGCCTACACCAACCAATCAGATCATGTTAAGCCTACAACAACCAATCAGATCATGTTAAGCCTACACCAACCAATCAGATCATGTTAAACGAACACCAACCAATCAGATCATATTAAGCCTACACCAACCAATCAGATCATGTTAAGCCTACACCAACCAATCAGATTATGTCAAGCCTACACCAACCAATCAGATCATGTTAAGCCTACACTAACCAATCAGATCAGGTTAAGCCTACGCCAACCAATCAGATCATGTTAAGCGAACACCACTAACCTATCAGGTCATAGCAGTGCTTATACCAAACAATCAGATCACAGCAGCAATATAATAAACCAATCCTATATATATATGAATCCAATAGTTACATCAACCAATCAGATCACAACAATTATTTCATTAACCGACCAGAATGCAGTAAGACTTCCACAAAACAGATCACAGTAATGTTTACACTAACCAACGAGAATGCAGTAGTAATGTTTACATCAACCAATCAGACATTAACAGCTTCTACTAAACATCAAACTTGGTCTCACAGCTATTAACATCAAGTGTTATACAGTAAGAATATAACTGCCAAGTCTTAATTCAAAACATGAATCACTGGTGGCCATCTTAAATCTTCAATCATCAATGGTAGATTGTAGCCAAACATCAATGGTAGATTGTAGCCAATCATCAATGGTAGATTGTAGCCAATCATCAATGGTAGATTGCAGCCAATCATCAATGGTAGATTGTAGCCAATCATCAATGGTAGATTGCAGCCAATCGTATTGTATATCTAATTCAATTACTACAATTTTTCTTCCATTAAATTTGGGGTTTAAAAACAGAAAATTGGCATAAAACCTCAAAAAAAATTTAACTTTCAACAAAAAAATGTTTCCATTATATGCCCAGGCAGCATCAACTTTACTAGATTCTACAGTATCATATAAAACAACCTAACAATGATGTAACAGTACCACTCTTGTATTTCAAATTTGTTGGAATCATTAATTATATGCAAAACATAAACCCATCAAACCAATAATTGTTTGTGGAATCAAAACAATTAAAATCAAGTATGCTGTTTGCCTCAAATAAAACATTAGCATCCCTTTGTTGGAAATTGATCAGTGATAACCAGAGTAATACTAACAAATGGTCCAGGTACACAATAGACATCAATGATTCATACGATTCAAACATTCATGTACACTGCCATATTCACAGAATTTCGTTCAAACTCAGGTTCAGGTATTCCACCAGGTTTTGCTATCTTGCGAAATCTGAAGTTCTTCCCAACATTCAGACAAACTGTAGATCCCATTCTCACAGCTCTAATGTCTAATACTGAATTTTGTTAATAACAGTCCATAATAATAAGTTTTATTCCATGTTCAGGCTTCCAGTTGACAACATTCTTCCTAAGGCAGATAAGGTTATCTGGAAGCTCCACCATCTTGGTTCTGAATTTTTTTATGTTCCCTGCAACAATTAAATTAAATGTTCTGTAGGTAGTTTATTGTTAGAATCAAACTTCATCATTCTGTACTGTATTTAGACTGCCAAAGTGGGTGGGCTTGTAGCAGGACAGTGAAATAGCATGTTAGCCTTTTCACTGCTGAAGTTGATATGAGTGCCAGGGTTTATTGCCCAATATATACGATAAATATTTCTGTGGTCCACTCCGGTTAGTTTTAATTGAGCTTTTAACAGAACCTATATCTGCCAAGAACACACAAGTTATAACACAACATAGCACACTTAGTGGAATAAAATTCGGAATCAGTTTCTAAAAGTAGGTCAAAGGTCACTGTCAAGGTCAGCATGTGAAAAATATACGTAGTGCCAATGGAAAGGTCTTTCACAAGGATCATTCAGGTCAGTTATGAAAGCTCTCTCATGAAAGCCCTCTCTCTGGTTAACATACAATGGCCAAGGTTCAAGTTTGTTTTAAAGAAGGTCAAAGGTCATCGTCAAGGTCAGCATGTCCCCAAATGTAGTACCAATGGAAAGATCTTTAACAAGGAACACAGGACCTGTATCCTCACAAGTATTGACACAAAACTACTTTATAAAACTATAACCCAGTTGTCTACAGATACAGACGGCAGGAGTCTAGCAATAGCTCCCTTGGACTTAGTCCTGGTGAGCTAAAAATCATGTTTACCCACCTTATATATTTTGGTTCATGTTTCACGGTTGCAATCTCCCCTCCTTGTATTGACACTTTCTTTTTCTTTATCACAGCACAATCGTCTGGTAATGCATTGGCCATGCTGGAACACCCAACACCATTTAACACATTCAGTACTGTGACACTTTAAACAACATTTTAGAAAGAGGCCCAATAGGCCCTAATCACCCATCTCACCCCCGAAAACCTTAAAGTCAATCAAAGTCAATTTCATTTAAAACCATTATACCAGACATTGATGATCATATTCAAGATGGTATTACACCGCGTCTTTTAATTTTTCTTTTTTTTTTGAAAGAATTTAACTTATTCACTAATGCCACTTTCAAAACAGAGTCTAGTTAGTTTATTTGTACTGCAAACTTTTCTCTAACCAACATGTTACTGGTCAAATTTTGATGACATGGTCTTTTAATTGTTCAGAATTCATTAAGATGTTTAGCATCTTTGACCCCTTTAACATTGATTGTAGCTCAAGGTCATTTATACATTTGAACAATTTGAAAGATTTCCATAAGGTATGCTGCTCATCAATTATGACCCTAAGCTTTTTTGTTTATTTATTAAGTCATCTGAACTTATTCAACCATTTGACCCTTATCATCTCAATTGTGGGTCAAGGTTATTTATTTTAACAAATTTGTATACCCTTCCAACATCATAAACAGTTGAAATGCATATTATATATACAGTCGAACCTGTCCATAAAGGACACCTTAGGGACAAGGCAAAAGTGTCCTTTATAGAGAGGTGTCCTTTATATAGAGGTTCAACGAGTTATGTCCCTTATAAAGGAAGAAACAAACCAAAGTCTGTTCATAGTACACTATATGTCTCCTGATTTATTATATTTAAACACTTAAACAAATGAATAAAAGACAAATAATTAAAGATAAATGCTTAATTAATTAATTTTCAATCATTCATCTGACACAAAAATTAGAGCTGATATTTTTAATAATTTATATTAAGCCTATAGTTTCTAAAAAAATCTTCCCAATATCATACTATACTGAATATATATTCAGACAAATACTCAACATTGTAAAAAGTAAAGATAATTCTTATCATAGTAAAACAATTTTCATTAATCCTCAATATTTTGGAAAATAAATATGCTTGAAATATCTTTTCTTTTACAAAATTAACTCTTTATAAATGAAAGTGCATTTTCCTCTGATAATTATAATCCCTCAGCATTTATTTGAGACCTATTTTCTGAAATCCATGTAGGGATTTAATTTAATAAATACCGTTTTCTGGTTCAGACAATTAGTATAGTGTATACAAAGACACTCGGAACTCTTCAGCTGTTCTTCATATGTTACGTAGTCATATTCCGACGAGTTCCGAGTGTGAGAAAATGGCGGCTGACAACCATGTGCTGTCAGATTTGCGTACGGTTGATTTTGTAAGTAAAACAATTATGACAAACATAACTATGGCTTTGTCCCTCTTGTGTTGGTCTTGATAATGATTTAATTACCACCTGACCATTCTTGTTGTCTAGGCTATGGTTGAATGGCTAAGCTTAGCTGTCACCGGTGAGGTTGAGTAAACAAACACCTCTGCCGATGGCGATCGGTCACTCTCTTGTAATTACTGCCCATTGTTACAGCAACTTACAGGTAACAGGACAATTATGGACTGATGAAGTGGCTTCCTAAGTTAGCATTGCTGCCAGGGGAATTGAGTAATTAAGGCTCTGCTTGTTATTTAGAAACGTTTTACACACAAATATCAACACAGCTATGGTTTCACGTGTCCGTTATACGGAATTTTAAACAACTTTACGGACAAAAATAAGTGTCCGCTGTCCGCATTAGGAAGGTGTCCGCTATATACATGATATTTATATAGTGATTTTCATTGGGGATTCCTGGAAGTGTCCGTTATGGACAGGTGTCCGCTATATAAGGGTGTCCGCTATTACAAGTTTGACTGTAACATCATTATATAATTTTGTCTCCAGTATATTCATAAGCTGTTTGCCTATTTGCTCTTTTTGAACTAGATCAAGCCTACAGGCAATCATTCAATCGTTCATTTCAGCTAATACCTTGACCGGACTCCATTGGTTCTAGGTTATTTAGAATATTGATCACAAATTTGATCTTTGAACTAGATCATACCTGCAGGCAATCGTTAAATCATCCATTCCATTAAATATCATAAATGGTCCTCTAGCAATTATTGATAAAATACAACAATTTTAAACCATTTTGGAAACTTTGACCTTAAAAGTAAGGAAATAAACAGATCTAGAGCCAGAAGTAAAACAAGTTCAGTCAGGACTGATTAACCTGGTGATAATCTTTGTACTGAGTGGAAATGCTATATTCACTCACCTTTGTGCGTCTGGTTCATCTACCTGATCAAACACAAGACACTTCTGGCTACGAGGTGTCACACTACCACTGCGAGCTCTCACCATCGTCTGGTTTATTCTCTGTAACTTTTCTGAAGACTGCAACCAAAACATATTCCACATTATAAATGTACTCTGGTAGTACTGGCAGGGATAACTCAACAGGTATAATCTAGAGATTATTACATATTTGCAAATACTGTTTGTGTGTGTATGGTGGTGGGTTGAAGAGTGTTGGTTTGCTATTTGTTGGGTTTATCGCCCTGTGAACAAACAGGGTCATTTTGAGGCGTGGTCTCTCTGTCGATGTCTGCACAAACGGGGTCATTTTGAGACATGGTCTCCCTGTCGATGTCTGAGGCTACCACACTGAACAACATATATGTCACATGCCATCCAGTGAAATGGGGTAAAAGCATCTTGGCCAAGGACAAGACAAAGACAGCACAAACCTGTTTTCTTGAGAAACACAAACTCACTGGTAGAGATAGTTGTAACAACACACCTCGGATCTTCACCTGAGGTTACGTAGGTCAACATTCTGACCGATTGAGTTATTATAGTCCCATATTAACAAGAAATATGAATGACAGGTACAGGACATAAAATTACAGTCAAACTTTTGACAAATGTAAAAGCATGTTTACTCTCAAATTTACTCCATTACTGAATGAAAACCTATTTTTTAATGTTAACAGTCAAAAGATCTTGTCATTACCCCAATTCTTTCACCAAAGTTGTACAGCTGTCTGCTCCTTGGCGTCAGTTGACTGGGTGAGGGGGGTGGTTTAAATGGCGAGTCTCGAAGCGGAGAAACATAGAAATTACGTCTGCTAGGGACACTGAAATTGATTCAACACATTTCAAGTGACAGCACTCAACTCAAGTACAGAAAATGACTTGTCTAACATCCTAAAAATAATTTAAATGGTTGGTAAAATATCTTATATTCCCTTTATTAGTTGAAAATTGTAAAATAAATCCAGTTGGTTTTACCAGTTGATAGATGTTTCTGATGACTAATTTAGAAATCATGCATATGAAGTGTATTTTATGCACATTGAAAAACTGAGAAAGCTTATTTATCCAGCAATATGCCTATACTTGGTAATAAGTCTATTCATCTTTATTGCAGTTCAGAAGAATCGCCCAATTATTATAATAAATTCCAATAGATGTTATTAATGTTTCGCAATAAAGGCAGACCTCCCCTCCGATAGTGGAACTGAAATCTTCCAACACTTACACGTAGACTGGTGAGTTTAGTGGAGATGATCCTACGGCAGGTGACAATTGGGGTACCTGGAAATAATAGTGATTGTCAGTATTTTCTCACTTGTGACATTTGATACACACTGATTTATTCCTCAGTAGAAAATCTTGCAGCACATACTCACATCCCCGTAATCAATATTTGCAACAGAATAGCATTAAATTTCATCAAATTGGAGTTAATTGTTCAAAAACACTTGCTTGTTGTATACATTATCTGTATCTGTCAATCAAGCATTAAAGAATTTTAGAAAACGCTTTTTTGTATTTCCAGAATAATAAGCAGTTTTGTTTTAGCCAACTTGTCAGGGAAGATGATATATAATTGTGCTGTTTGTAAGATGTGGCTATATACAAAGTTTGCACAGAGTTCAAAATATATACCTATAATGATGATTTTCTTATAATGGACTCCATTGCATGATGTTAAAACTGGATAAGATTAGGATACAGACTGGAGTGCAAGGTCTTAGCAAAGTATGACAAAAGATCTCCTACCCCTTCATTTCAGGGGCCTAAAAATGATTATTTTTACTTACTGCTTGTCTTGAAACAAACTGAAGGATGAAAGACTTCATGTTGTACATAAATACTTTGTTGTAGAAACCGATGATAGAATCTGATTTGTCGCCTTCTATCAAAGCACTTTTGTAAACCTGTAATAATCAAACAAGAATTGTGAAAGATGACAGAATATAAAATGATATATACTCAATATACAGAATATAAAATGTTATATACTCAATATACAGAATATAAAATGTTATATACTCAATATACAGAATATAAATGTTATATACTCAATATCTTTATTGCTGACAATGGCAAGTGTAGTCTATGATCACACAAGTATGGGTGCATAAAATACGTCTTGATACGAGCTTGACCAAGTGTAGACTACGCCGATTGTAGTTACACACGACCGAACGTCAGCTTCGGGATGAGGTGACATAACACCTTCGCTAAGAGAAGTCAGCTCGTCACGTACATTCACAACACAAGTATACATCACCAACAAGCTATTACAATGTAGCTAAGTGTTGTAACTCTGTCACAGAGAGCAATAACACACTGAAACTTATAATTTGTAACAGGGTATAAAAATGACAGCTCATTGTCTGTAAACATGACGAAAAAATATCCAATGTGACTTCAGAACGAGATTCATCAGTTCATTATAAATACAATTCATACCACCCCTGTAAAGGAGACTCAAGATTTCTTAACCAACAAATACATCCATGTGTGTTTCTCATATGACGACCAAGTCCCAAGTTCTACAACTCGGACAGGAGTATTAACAATGAATATTTGGAAAATACCCATATAAAGTTTATAGTAGGTACAAAACATTGGGGTCAGTAAGATAAAGAATCATTAATGCAATTTTTTGCTTTTTTTCCCCCTCATAATTAACGAATGCAGTCAATGTAAATAGTATAGTAAATAACATTGGGAGGGAAAAATATGGTCACATATATGTAAATAATTTACATATATATTCATCACAGTACAACTACGACAGGAAATTCAAATCTTTATCTTCGGATCACAAACACATAGTGTATATGATACAATGTGCTAATTATTCGATATATAACAAAGTAACACAATTGACGAAGGAAGACAACTTTATGACTCGTGCCCTGACCGGGCCTCGAACTCACCATCTACGACACCCAATCGCCTAGCCAGAAATACCCGCAGCTTATACTGCTGTGCCACATCGGCGTTCTTTATATATATATATATATGAAAGAAAGTCTATGTTTGGAGACAGCAGAAGGTGTGAAGGGTTGTGGTGGTCAGATCACAGTATACAACTTATTTTTTAGATTAAAACTTCCTAAACTATCAAATACATACATGCTGCTGAGAGTGAGGTAGATCCTTGTATGTCTGTACTATGGACTTGAACTTGATTTCTTGTTCCACAACTTTACAGATGCCATATAAGGAACAGAGCATGATCTGAAATCAAAAGAGACAATTCTGAAATAATTTGTTTCCTACCGAGATCTCTTTTCAAAAGACAGGTAAAAAGTATTATAATTATCATTACCATGGTATATTGCAGTAAGAAATTCATGTGTAAACAACATCACAAACAAGATTCATGTCACAAAATAGTGAAATACATGTACATTTGGTTGACAATATGTGTTAAATATTTTTAAAGTATGATACATGTAATACATACAGCTATCCTGATATGAACAAAACAAAATCCTTCACAAGTGTTGTGTCTCCTATAAACACTGAAGCGTTTTCATCAAGTACCACCACTAACCTGATCTAGGTGTCTATTCTTGAGAAGATCGGGCTTCCTTGTTATACAGTATTCAAAGCATGTCCAGATTTTATGTTGCTGAAATAGGGAACAAGTGTTAATTGGTTTAAAATCAGGCAGAAAAAAACAAGTGTTTGTCAGGTCATAGAATCTGAACACTGGACTTAACTTTAATGTCCAATGAAAAGAAGAAAAAGGCAAAGAAAAGAAATCTCATTCTGAAGAATATATAACATTGTGTACACCAGAATATGAGATTTACCTGGCGTATTTTATTTAGTAAAATATCTGATAATGGTGGGCCAATGATCGAAAAACTTGTCGAAAAGAAAAAAACCGATAAAGGCTAGGACGTGAAATAAACGTACTTGAGATGTTAATTATTTTCTACAAATAGAAACCGATTATAATCGATAACCGATCGATTTTAAGTTTCTGATTATTGATTCTGAAACTCAAACCAATTTCCATCACTAATATATGACATTATGTACACCAGAGCCCGAAATTTACCTGGTGTCTCATATGATGTTATGTACAGTATGAGATTTTACCTGGTGTCTCATATGATGTTATGTATAGTATGAGATTTACCTGGTGTCTCATATGATGTTATGTATAGTATGAGATTTACCTGGTGTCTCATATGATGTTATGTATAGTATGAGATTTACTTGGTGTCTCATATGATGTTATGTATAGTATGAGATTTACCTGGTGTCTCATATGATGTTATGTATAGTATGAGATTTACTTGGTGTCTCATATGATGTTATGTATAGTATGAGATTTACCTGGTGTCTCATATGATGTTATGTACAGTATGAGATTTACCTGGTGTCTCATATGATGTTATGTACAGTATGAGATTTACCTGGTGTCTCATATGATGTTATGTATAGTATGAGATTTTACCTGGCGTGTTTTATGATGTTATGTATAGTATGAGATTTACCTGGCGTGTTTCATTTAAAAGAAAACACAACGTTAGTTATGTACACTTGAATTTGTGTCAGACCTATGCTGAAATTTTGACCACATGGACATGTTACACTTACCAGATCTCTGGGTACATTTAGTAAGTTACACAACTGCTGGAGTCTGTGGAAGCCGAGACGGGAAACTGAAATCAAGGAAAGCAATCTTAACATATCACCAGGAAATTGACCATGCTGAGAGAAGTTTTATTTTTAAATGCCATTCAATATAACTAGAAGATCAAACCTTAGAGATCCCTGTAGTAGTTTTTAAGAAGAAACTTATCATGTATAAAGAAAATTCAAGATGGCCACTGGCATGCACAACTAGGATCCATATAGAACATGTACAGATAGTATGATAGTTATATGACACAACCAATATGATATTTAAGAGTGTGACATTTTCGATGATTACACCGTCACCTTCATCAGACTAATGATCAATGTGAAGCATACTAGCACTGTCTTATGTAGTGTCAGAGATGGTAAAAGATTTGATCTACAGGATGTTTCGTCTTTATCATGATCCTATTGGCACCAAGTTTTAACATATCGGACAATATATAAGACAGTGCTAGTACGCTTCACATTCGTCATTAGTCTGATGAAGGTGACAGTGTTAGTCGTGGAAATGTCACACTCTTAGATATCAGTTTGATTTTGTCTTTGTCATACTTGTCGAGTGTATCGAGATCTGTTGAGGATGCTTTGATAGAAATTACCAAATAACTGTTGAATAAAACAGAATTTCAACAAAGAAGTTTAACATGAGTTGAACTCACCTTTGTTGAGGAAGATTTGTAGGGACTGCGAGCGTCTGGGTTTTTCGGGACTGCCTTGTGTGGTGGGGGCTGTGGGGGCCGTTCTGAGCACGGTCCCAGTACAAGTGACTCCTCTTGTCTTCAGTGGAGGGCGCATTGGAGATAGGTAGCTTTAATATTCAGAAAGAGAAACTTTTATCACATATTATTGCTTAACAATCTCAATTTTCTCCAAGCAGTATTAATAAATAAATTGGTGTAATGTGAACCAATGGTCTACAGTAAGAGAGATGTAATTCCAATGGACAGATATACAAACAATATCAGGGTTAACATTCTCTATACATGTAATTAATTTCTGGAGACCATGAGAAAAGACCCTGAAACTCAAACTTGTCAAAGATATTAAGGTCCTTTATCATCAAGTGAAGTTTGATCAAACCCTTAAGGAATTACTGCACTGACAGACTTTGACGTTACATACATATGAACAAGACGGACAGAAAGAAAACTTAACAACTTTGATTGTTAACAATCGTTCCCAGTGAAGAATGAACTTACAGATCAGCACTGGACGGTGTTATCTCATGGCCAGCATTATCAGGGGGAGAGGCAGGGATGCTGTCATACAGTAGATCAAACAGCGGTGAACCCTGTACACACAGATAAGTCAGTTTACCAGGTATTTTCATCAAGTCAATACATAATAAGTCTCCACTAATTCTACTTTAAACACCTCATACAATATAGAAAATTATCAAGTCACAGCAGATAACTGATCAAGTTTTTTTTTACATTTTTTTTGTAAATGAAGAAATCCTTCCCATCAATTAAATAATCTGTACAACTAGTCTTGCCAGATGGCCAATGTGATACATGTAAAGTGAACATACATATTTTAGTGGAAATATGATTTTGTGCTGAACTAAATAACGAATGTGGCAATTAAATATAGGGCATCCAGGAAAATTTAATAGAGCACTTAAGTTATTTACAATAATACAATAAAATATTCTGACACTTTACCTCTTCCCACGCCAAGCTTTCCAAAATCTTTATCTCAACAGACTGGAGGTGCTGAAATGTTCAAAAGACAAGGTTTTGACACTTTCTGTAGGGTTGCATATGCAATTATAGTTCAAATATCCAAAAAGTGAATATAGATAATTATTTCGCTTTAACAATCTTGATACTCCTTTACTCCTGTAGGACAATTTTGCATTATTCCTGGCCTCATAGATCTATAAAAGCTGTTTGTTATTTTCCTTATTTGACTTCAGTAACCATGAGAATGATGAGGGATTGGGAAGGTCGAATCTAGGCCATTTATCACTGTTTTAAAAATTCTGATGGGCTATTTGTCTATTGTTAGACTTAAAAATTTCTATGGGCCATTAAGAATTTGTATGCCCCTATGCCCCATGGCCCCTTTCCTTCCCAACCCCTGCATAGATCATTAATTTGCTTCAATGCTTCTAAGAAATTCCAGGTCTCTTATCTGAACAAATCTGACATTATCTGAGCTTAAATTATTTTGTTTATCAGCATGTCTGTTTATGCTGCTTTCTCTACCTTCACAATTTCCTTTGTAAGTATCGGCTCCGCTTTAACGAAACTATCCAAAACTTTGTAGAAGTCATACGGATGGATTTCAAAGACCTCGAGAATCCATGGAAACGCAAACTTGGAATCTCCAGCACCGATTGCTTTTATGACAGGATTCCCTGGAAATGACAATGTTACTTACATTTAACTCCAGTTTCTCACCAATATTCAAACTTTTGATATTATACCACAAATACAAAATTTTATCTATAAAACCATAATTCAGTAAAAACTCCCCCACACCAGTGTTTAATGCAGAAAGCCAGAAATGTATCGATCTTGAAATATTGTTTGTCAGTGTATAGACAAATAGGGAATACCAACACACAAACAGAGCCATAACTGAGACTACAAATCCATGAAACAAGGGCAAAGTACAAACAAAACACATATTTGAATGGAGACTCTTGAAAAAAACAACAAAGATAACAAGCATACTGGGTAAGGCCAAAGCAAAAGATGTTCCCTACAGCCCCTTGCTAAAAATAGTATTTTTCTCGAAAAATCACGCAGCTATGACTTGTCCAAGATATTATGGCCCATTATCATTGTGTTAAGTTTGATCGAAATCCCTCCATGAATGAAGCCGCTAGAGCACAGACAAACTTTGGCGTTATGTGCATGTATGTACGTATGTATGCGATAGACCTGATCATCCCCATGGAATGGGAAGCATTTCCTGCTTTGTCGAGGACACCCACCATACATTTGTCAAATAGCAAATTAACAATAATAGCATTACCATACAGAACCGTTTCAGTCACAATGCTGTTGTACTCAGAACACTGGAGAATTTGAAAACTGGACGGAAACTTATCCTTAAACTTACATGACACATCGTAAGTCATGAGGACAATTTCCACGGAACAGGCAACAAGGGATTTGTGGAGAGTCTCAATGTTCAGTAGAGTACTAAAGTCAGTTTTGGAAAGCCTCTCTTTCTCCTGAAACAGACACAAATGCAGAAGAAATGATCAACAATATATATTTACTTGTAAATTTTGTTAATCATCTTCTCCACACTATAAACCATATTTATTTGTATACATAAGGACGAAACAACACCAGAAGACCATTCTTAGGGCTATTCCATTAAAACATCTACCTGACCTCCGAAGCCAACTTGATTTGCACTCTTCTCCTAGAATATATTTCGGTCACTCGATTTGTAGCTCCTCTGTTTCTTGAAGACCTTGTCCTCTTCCGTCTCGAAGCCGGAAGATTTATCTTCCAAGATGGCAGCGATCTTTCAAGATGGCAGCGACCATGTTTAAGTGTGCGAGTGATGAGTTTCACTAGAGAAGGATTTATGACACATATGTTTGTGTCACAGTGTTTGAGAAAACTTAAAAACTTGTTTGTTTTGGGTTATGTTCTTCCAGTTTACTCGATTTACATATAACGGAATGCAATCTTCTTAGGAGGCTTCTCTTTCAAGAAGATTTCAAATCGAGTTGGCCTCAGGACTCAAGAGTAAATCACTTCTATCTATGGTTGGATTCCCTTCCTATTACTTCTATGTAATTTATTAAATAAATTCTATAGGTGGTACCTCTAAACAAAACCTGGAGTGGGAATAGCCCTTCGTGTGGAATTCTTTTGATTGCTATCTAATAAAGTAAGTGTTATATACAGGAAATATGACTAGAAATCTGTATATGATATATGCAAGCATTCCTAGTCTACAAAACAAGATAAATTTAATGATATCTATCTACGATATTTGGGACTGAATACTATGGTTTTTATATTTTCATAATAAACTCTGTTTACCGTCTGTAACATAGCCTCAAGTACTCTGTAATACAGGCTCTGAGCCAGGGTAAATCTCTGTTCTGCTACCGTCTGCTGGTTTGTGTTGGTCAGGCTCACAAAGCGTTTTAGAAAAACATCCTTCATATGTACCACACGATCTGCAATATCTTTGGCTGGATTTTGTCCTGAGCATTTCTGTAAATCAATAAAATTGTTTACTCAGAATAACTTCCATTACGAATTTCATATTGAGGCCAAATTCAAAACAAGTGTAATATTTTTTCATGTTAGTGCTACATATAGATAAATTTACCTCATAAAATTCCTGTAAGTTGGCACTTGGTTCGTCCTGTGCTGAACTGAGAATGTTCTTCAGCTGCTGAACAGTATTTAAAGCTGCCCTGTAAGACAAACGATCCATTGAATTACAATGTTATTAATAATGAATTCTCCAGCAGTGATTTTCATGCCAAAATAACTGCACAGTAGAACCTGTCTAATCAGACATACTCTGGGACTATCAAATCTAGAGTACAATTCCTGGGAAGAAGTCAGAAGAAAAAGTTTTTAATTGGACACAGTATTTATCCTGTAACAAGAGGCCCATGGGCCTTAACGGTCATCTGACAAACACTTACACTTACAGCAGGGACACACACCCCAATCCAGCATTATTACCATAATATATCAGCACCACCATTTGTACAATTTTGAATCCCCACCCCATAGTGATGCTTCCAGACAAATAGGAGCAATATCCTTTGCTCGGTTTCAGAGAAGAAGTCGTTTATATCAATATAGCCAAATTGACCCCTTTTGGCCCCGCCCCTCAGGCCCCTGGGGGTCAGCACCACCATTTGTACAATTTTGAATCCCCACCCCATAGTGATATTTCCAGACAAATAGGAGCAATATCCTTTGCTCGGTTTCAGAGAAGAAGTCGTTTATATCAATATAGCCAAATTGACCCCTTTTGGCCCCGCCCCTCAGGCCCCTGGGGGGGGTCAGCCCCATCATTTGTACAATTTTGAGTCCCCTACCCATAGGGATGCTTCTGACCAAATTTGGTCAAATTCTGATCAGTGGTTATGAAGAAGAAGTCAATTGTTGACGGACGGACGGACGACGGACGCCACGGTATGGCATAAGCTCACCTTGGTCCTTCGGACCAGGTGAGCTAAAAACAACAAAGATAATAAGCATACTGGGTATGGCCAAAGCAAAAGATGTTCCCTACAGCCCCTTGCTAAAATAGTATTTTTCTCGAAAAATCACGAAGCTATGACTTGTCCAAGATATTATGGCCCATTATCATTGTGTAAAGTTTGATCGAAATCCCACAAGGATGAAGCCGCTAGAGGGCTGACAAACTTTGGCGTTATGTGCATGTATGTACGTATAAACACGATAGACCTGATCATCCCCATGTGTTTCGGAATGGGAAGCATTTCCTGCTTTGTCGAGGACACCCACCATACATTAGTCAACTAGAAAATTAACAATAATAGCATTACCATACAAAACCGTTTCAGTCACAATGCTGTTGTACCCAGAACACTGGAGAATTTGAAAACTGGACGGAAACTTATCCTTAAACTTACATGACACATCGTAAGTCATGAGGACAATTTCCACGGAACAGGCAACAAGGGATTTGTGGAGAGTCTCAATGTTCAGTAGAGTACTAAAGTCAGTTTTGGAAAGCCTCTCTTTCTCCTGAAACAGATACAAATGCAGAAGAAATGATCAACAATATATATTTACTTGTAAATTTTGTTAATCATCTTCTCCACACTATAAACCATATTTATTTGTATACATAAGGACGAAACAACACCAGAAGACCATTCTTAGGGCTATTCCATTAAAACATCTACCTGACCTCCGAAGCCAACTCGATTTGCACTCTTCTCCTAGAACATATATTTCGGTCACTCAATTTGTAGCTCTTCTGTTTCTTGAAGACCTTTTTCCTCTTCCGTCTCGAAGCCGAAAGATTTATCTTCCAAGATGGCGGCGACCATGTTTAATTGTGCAACATGTGGAGTGATGAGTTTCACTAGAGAAGGATTTATGGCACAAACATGCACATGTTTGTGTTACAATATTTGAGAAAACTTAAAAAATTGTTTGTTTTGGTTATGTTCTTCCAGTTTACTCGATTTACATATAACAGAATGCGATCTTCTGAGAAGGCTTCTCTTCCGAGAAGAGTGCAAATCGAGCTGGCCTCAGGACTCAAGAATAAATCACTTCTATCCATGGTTGGATTCCTTCCTATTACTTCTATGTAATTTATTGAATAGATTCTATAGGTGGTACCTCTAAACAAAACCTGGAGTCCTGAGTGGGGTCAATGTTTTACGGGAATAGCCCTTCGTGTGGAAATTCTTTTGATGGCTATCTATAAAGTAAGTGTTATATACAGGAAATATGACTAGAAATCTGTATATGATATATGCAAGCATTCCTAGTCTACAAAACAAGATAAATTTAATGATATCTATCTACGATATTTGGGACTGAATACTATGGTTTTTATATTTTCATAATAAACTCTGTTTACCGTCTGTAACATAGCCTCAAGTACTCTGTAATACAGGCTCTGAGCCAGGGTAAATCTCTGTTCTGCTACCGTCTGCTGGTTTGTGTTGGTCAGGCTCACAAAGCGTTTTAGAAAAACATCCTTCATATGTACCACACGATCTGCAATATCTTTGGCTGGATTTTGTCCTGAGCATTTCTGTAAATCAATAAAATTGTTTACTCAGAATAACTTCCATTACGAATTTCATATTGAGGCCAAATTCAAAACAAGTGTAATATTTTTTCATGTTAGTGCTACATATAGATAAATTTACCTCATAAAATTCCTGTAAGTTGGCACTTGGTTCGTCCTGTGCTGAACTGAGAATGTTCTTCAGCTGCTGAACAGTATTTAAAGCTGCCCTGTAAGACAAACGATCCATTGAATTACAATGTTATTAATAATGAATTCTCCAGCAGTGATTTTCATGCCAAAATAACTGCACAGTAGAACCTGTCTAATCAGACATACTCTGGGACTATCAAATCTAGAGTACAATTCCTGGGAAGAAGTCAGAAGAAAAAGTTTTTAATTGGACACAGTATTTATCCTGTAACAAGAGGCCCATGGGCCTTAACGGTCATCTGACAAACACTTACACTTACAGCAGGGACACACACCCCAATCCAGCATTATTACCATAAATTATTTATCGCAGCCAGTTATGTTTTAGATCAAATTTGGTTTTTATCCATTTAGCTTGTCCAGGAAGAGCAGCATCATAAAGCAAAATTTTAGCCAAGTTCCCATTTTTGGGGCATGCCCCTCTGTCCCAATGGGTCAGACAAGACTCATTTATATCAATTAGGATTGCCTTTCCCCAATGATGTTTCATACTAAATATGGTTGTAATCAATTCAGGCATTAAGGAGGAATTGCATTTTTAAGAAATGTTTAACCTAAGCGCTCCTTTTGCCCCATCTTTTTTTCCCCAGGGGTCAAACCTGTCTCATTAAAAAATATGATTGCCATCACCTTATGTTACACATCAAATTTGGTTGTAATGCACCAAAAGGTTAGGGAGGATTAGGATTTAACAGCAAATATTCACCAAAGTTCCCCTTTTGGGGCCCTGCCCCTCAGGCCCCAGGGGTCACACTAGCCTCGTTTATATAAAATATGACCACCTTTCCCAAAGGATGTTTCACACCATATTTCGTATTAATCCACCCAAGGGTTAGAGAGAAGTAGGCTTTATAGCAAACATTCACCAAAGTTCCCCTTTTGGGGCCTCGCCCCTCTGGCCCTAGGGGTCAAACCAGCCTCATTTATATAAAATATGATTGTCCTCCTCCAATGATGTTTCACACCAAATTTGGTAATAATTCACTATGGGTGTTAGGAGGAGTAGGATTTTATAGCAAAATTTCATCAAAGTTCCCCTTTTGGGGCCCCGCCCCTCTGGCCCCAGGGGCCACACCAGCCTCATTTATATAAAATATGACCACCCTCCACCAATGATGTTTCACACAATTAGGAGCAATATCCTTTGCTCGGTTTCAGAGAAGAAGTCGTTTATATCAATATAGCCAAATTGACCCCTTTTGGCCCCGCCCCTCAGGCCCCTGGGGGGGGTCAGCCCCATCATTTGTACAATTTTGAGTCCCCTACCCATAGGGATGCTTCTGACCAAATTTGGTCAAATTCTGATCAGTGGTTATGAAGAAGAAGTCAATTGTTGACGGACGGACGGACGACGGACGCCACGGTATGGCATAAGCTCACCTTGGTCCTTCGGACCAGGTGAGCTAAAAACAACAAAGATAATAAGCATACTGGGTATGGCCAAAGCAAAAGATGTTCCCTACAGCCCCTTGCTAAAAATAGTATTTTTCTCGAAAAATCACGAAGCTATGACTTGTCCAAGATATTATGGCCCATTATCATTGTGTAAAGTTTGATCGAAATCCCACAAGGATGAAGCCGCTAGAGGGCTGACAAACTTTGGCGTTATGTGCATGTATGTACGTATAAACACGATAGACCTGATCATCCCCATGTGTTTCGGAATGGGAAGCATTTCCTGCTTTGTCGAGGACACCCACCATACATTAGTCAACTAGAAAATTAACAATAATAGCATTACCATACAAAACCGTTTCAGTCACAATGCTGTTGTACCCAGAACACTGGAGAATTTGAAAACTGGACGGAAACTTATCCTTAAACTTACATGACACATCGTAAGTCATGAGGACAATTTCCACGGAACAGGCAACAAGGGATTTGTGGAGAGTCTCAATGTTCAGTAGAGTACTAAAGTCAGTTTTGGAAAGCCTCTCTTTCTCCTGAAACAGATACAAATGCAGAAGAAATGATCAACAATATATATTTACTTGTAAATTTTGTTAATCATCTTCTCCACACTATAAACCATATTTATTTGTATACATAAGGACGAAACAACACCAGAAGACCATTCTTAGGGCTATTCCATTAAAACATCTACCTGACCTCCGAAGCCAACTCGATTTGCACTCTTCTCCTAGAACATATATTTCGGTCACTCAATTTGTAGCTCTTCTGTTTCTTGAAGACCTTTTTCCTCTTCCGTCTCGAAGCCGAAAGATTTATCTTCCAAGATGGCAGCGACCATGTTTAAGTGTGCGAGTGATGAGTTTCACTACAGAAGGATTTATGACACATATGTTTGTGTTACAATATTTGAGAAAACTTAAAAACTTGTTTGTTTTGGGTTATGTTCTTCCAGTTTACTCGATTTACATATAACGGAATGCAATCTTCTTAGGAGGCTTCTCTTTCGAGAAGATTTCAAATTGAGTTGGCCTCAGGACTCAAGAATAAATCACTTCTATCCATGGTTGGATTCCCTTCCTATTACTTCTATGTAATTTATTGAATAGATTCTATAGGTGGTACCTCTAAACAAAACCTGGAGTCCTGGAGTGGGGTCAATGTTTTACGGGAATAGCCCTTCGTGTGGAAATTCTTTTGATGGCTATCTAATAAAGTAAGTGTTATATACAGGAAATATGACTAGAAATCTGTATATGATATATGCAAGCATTCCTAGTCTACAAAACAAGATAAATTTAATGATATCTGTCTACGATATTTGGGACTGAATACTATGGTTTTTATAGTTTCATAATAAACTCTGTTTACCGTCTGTAACATAGCCTCAAGTACTCTGTAATACAGGCTCTGAGCCAGGGTAAATCTCTGTTCTGCTACCGTCTGCTGGTTTGTGTTGGTCAGGCTCACAAAGCGTTTTAGAAAAACATCCTTCATCTGTACCACACGATCTGCAATATCTTTGGCTGGATTTTGTCCTGAGCATTTCTGTAAATCAATAAAATTGTTTACTCAGAATAACTTCCAATAGGAATTTCATATTGAGGGCAAATTCAAAACAAGTGTAATTAATTTGTTTTCATGTTAGTGCTACATATAGATCAATTTACCTCATAAAATTCCTGTAAGTTGGCACTTGGTTCGTCCTGTGCTGAACTGAGAATGTTCTTCAGCTGCTGAACAGTATTTAAAGCTGCCCTGTAAGACAAACGATCCATTGAATTACAATGTTATTAATAATGAATTCACCAGCATTGATTTTCATGCCATAATAACTGCACAGTAGAACCTGTCTATCAAATCAAGAGTACAATTCCTGGGAAGATGTCAGAAGAAAAACTTTTTAATTGGACACAGTATTTATCCTGTAATAAGCCTATAAATCCAACATGAGCTAATTGCAGGATAATGAAATAGTAGTTGTTGGCTTACCTGAAATTGCAATAGACACCCGACTTTGGAATACTGTGTGGAGTGCGTCATCAGAATAAGTATTATTTCACAGTAAGATTATCATAGATTTAACTATGGATCTACACATGTCTGAGAACAAATATCTTGACCAAATGTCATTCCATAATTCCACAGAACATAACCAGTACAAAAATATGTATTTGAACAGGTAAGTACATAATCAACAATAACACTCATTTTACTATATTAATGTATAGTAATGGGACACATTCACCTTGTTTTTCAATCATGAATCAACATAAAAATTTGAAACAAGCCACCGTTTGCAAGCCAAGTCCGAAATCAACCACAGTAAATGCTACGCCGACTGTAAATGTACACGGTATAGATTGAACAAATACTAGCATTTTGTCTATATGATTACAGGGTTTTTTCTCACTGGAAAGGGTATTTTGGTCTTATTTGGGGGAAAAATTGGTGCATTGGGAAAGATTTTTTCAGGAGTTAACTGCAAATTTTGGGAATTTTTTGGCTTATATATGAAATAACTCCAATTTGGAATGGGGCCAATTAACGACCCCCCCCCCCCCCCCCCCCTACCCCTACCCCTCGAAAAAAAAAACAACCAAAAACAGAAAATGACCTGTGATATTAATGACCTGTGATATTGACCATATTTACAAAAAGGTACGTTGATCAATTCAAAATGCTACGATATAAAATATTCTAAATTTTACAAAATTTTCATTTTAATGTACGCTGTATAAGCAGCCTTCCTGGAATAATAAGAATATCACAACTTATATATATAAATCTACATCATTGAGGTGCTTGAAAACTTGCAACCAACTTAAATTACTAACAAAGTCAGCCTGGCATTGCCCGGCAAAACCTATACAGCATAAACAGAAGAGAAAGGAAAGAAAGGGATTTAAGGGGTGTGAGAGAAACAGTCCTGTTACTTAAGGACTGGACTTACAATAGTGGCAAACTGGCAATAGTAACCAAGTAAACAACTAGAAGATGGAGAGTTTCCCAAATAACAAGTCCAGATCTGTCCACCATTTTATGTCAAACAGTCCTTATATAGTAAATAAGAACCCAAGAAAGCCCATGGCTGTACCTGCCAATGGGCCCAACCTGGAAATTGCTAGTTCAGGCCTTCACAAATAATTTTTTCTCAACTTTTTACAAGATTTTTCAACTTAATTTCAATAATTTTGACGAGTCTTGTAACATTGGATGCTGTCATCAACTCAGCTTTAAGATGAAACATCAGATGAGGAGAGAAACAGAATTCAATTTTAAAACCTCCAGTTTGAGGGCTAAATTTTCCACAAGGTATTGCAAAATACTTCAAACTCCAGGCGCCAGTCTAAACCTGGTGATTTTACAAGTATGGTTTATTCTGGAATATTTCAGGGTGATGGATGTTATGATTGCATCCACATGTTTATACCAGAGTTTAATACAGATTAATAGAGTAACATTTACAGCAAGTCAACAATATACAGCACATATGTCTCCTTTTTATACAAGATCGAAATTTCACAAAGTCAATGGATATCCATCCTGGAACCGATATAACATTTAACAAGGAAATTTGGGGAACCCTCCAAGGAATACCTCAACTGTGGATCAATATAATCTCCAGACAGACACAAACTTCCGAACAGGTCTGTATATGTATCCATGTCAGTACTCCTAAATACCACCAAAAACCTGTTACAATTTCTCCAAATATTCGCCGATAAACATATGACATTCCTCGTTCTTATCAATGTCCTGATTTTGAATTTTCGTTTTTGATCTTTAATGGCTTACTTTGAAATGAAACTTAGTATGAGCTGAAGACCAGAATTTGTACAAGAATATTTACAAACATTCCAGGTCTTCCGAATCCTATGAAAAAGCAATCTCACAAACATGTTGAGAAATTTTCTGAGTAATTCAGTTGTTTTAAAGGCATAATCTTTGTGATCATTAGAGAAAAGAATAAACATGGCATCATCAGTCAATTATCATCTGTACAATAGTCCGCTGTTTCAACTACAGTTGGAAAAGTGTAATTTATCCACTATCATTATTATCCTGCTACACTAGTTATACATACAAACTCACCTGATTGGGGTCATAGGGGGATCCACATGGTTTTCTTTGGAAGGTGATGACTTTTCACTGGGTAAAACAATAGCAAACTTTTTAAGTTAATACTATGTACATAGATAAGCATACATACAGGGTATTGCTGAGAAAACAATCTGCATCACCTGTCATTTGAGCAAGTTTGTGTTCAAGAAAACTTGCAAAAATGTGAAACATTGTGGTCCAATTAAACTAAAACAGTAGTATATTAAATTACCCTAAGGAAAAGATAATTACACAAAACTTTGCACTTACCAATGTGGCAAGTACCAGGAGTCACTAATATTTACCAGGGATTGGAAAGGCGAAGTCCAGGTATGGGCCATTTACCACTGTTTTACAAATTCTTATGAGCTTTTTTCTCTTAATTTATGTTAGACGTTCAAATTTCTATGAACCATAAAGAATTTATATGCCCCTATGGCCCTGTCCTTCCCAACCCCTGATTTACTTGCCTACCGACCAAATATACAGGCCCATGGCCACTGGGCTTAGGGGTTTTTTTTTTGCCTGCCCTACCATCCCACACAAGTTCATCACGCCAGAACTTATCTAGAAGATGAAGACCCCAAAATGACCAATGGTACATAATTATATACATACCAAATTTCAGCTTATTACATGGGCATGACTATAAATACCTGAGAACAATGCTTGAGAAAGACAGTCATATCGACCGACAGGTGTGATGGTAAATTTTTGGGCATATAAATTGTAGATATTCTCATTTAACCGAGATGTGCTTCCAAATGGAATACTCCAGGTTAGTCAAACAGGGGCCGCCCATAGAAGTGATTCAATTCAAACTCTATTATTATAACAGAGACGGAGATTGAAAATATTTTTGTGGAAACCATACGGAATTACAGCTACCAGGAATTTTCTGAGTGTGTCAAAAATGCTGAAATCAGCCAATCGACTAAAGATATCTACGTAATAAGCCATGTTTTCTCCAGCACTCACCATGCATATGATTTTATTTCTGGAGCTTAAATCTCTGACAAATGTAAATGACAATATAACAAATCGCTGATGATAATCTTATTTCAACATACTGCAGCACAATGATTTCACAAACTTTATCTAAACCATGACAAGACAGGGGATATAACAACATGGACAGAAGAAACTGTTGATGTTCATTCTTTACCTGTTCTGTTCTAAAGCTACTAGATGTGGGTCGTTGTCTAGGAAACGTAGCTCATTAATGTCTCCCTCCTGGTGATACAATTTGTGGTACGATTCTGTAAGTTTCTTTAACTGAAAACAGATGATTCACTTTGAGATGGTTTGTAAAATGTTGAATACTTCTCGGATACTATCAAAGGATGCTTTCTTCATTTTCAATTATAATTACCATGGTAAGTGGTTGAAATTATCGAAATTCTGGATAGCTTTTCTCTTGGAAACAAGAATGTGATCCAACTTATACCTAGCATAACTTATCTTTGCTTGTAAATTAATAAATTGAACTAAGTTTTGCCTGTAGTGTTAGACCCATCTGTTCATGGGAAAACTAGAACCAAGATGTACATCAAACAATCTTAATGTAAAATATTATTGATCAAAATCTTATATAATGGGATCCATCTCCACTACTTAGCTTGAATCTTTATCTTTTTCAAATAAGCAACATCTTGTAATTATCATTTAAAACCTACAAAATTAGAGTTAAAAGAAAGTCTCTTACATCTAATTCACCATCTGTATGGGGAAGACTTTGTATGAACGGTTCTGTTCTGTTCACCTGTACTGATTGCACCTGAAAGTTTCAAATAAACAAACCTTAGCAGCAACAACAACATCAACATTAGCAGTCTTCATCACACAGGATAATAAAGGTGATGTCCTCAAAATTAATTAGGAATAAAGAGGTAAATTTACAAACTAAAAGTTTCAATTTTTATCAGAATAATATCAGTGATTGTGGACATATTTATACAGCTTTTCAAATCAATGTAATGTATAAATGGGAAGAAGAATGATCGGAAGCAATGGTAAATGCCATGAAAGATTAATTGCTTTCCTTCAGTTCCTATGCGTATTGCAGTTAATTCATAGATTAACTGCCGTCCTTCCCGTATGAATTTTCAATGTTCAGTTAATAGTGCTGCAAGTAGTTTACTCAAACAGATGCTTTACCAGGTAAAATAAAGGCTTGCAACCATTTATAATGAATCTACACTATAATTTGGAAACATCATTATATAATTAACTAAATATAATTAACTTCTATCAATGTCATTTTATGGGTCACAAATTAAACTAATGCACATTTCTTTATGTATGATACTGGTCAAAAACATACCTCTTCATAACACAGTTTTAATTCCTCGGCTAGTTTCTGCAGCATGTTACCAGCCCCGTGTATCTTGGAATTGTCTATGTAGTTCATTACCACTGCATCTGAAAATAAATTTAAATTTATATAATGTATCAAAGTAAATTCAATTGAAAAACGTTCACTTTTAGAAGACCAGCTTTAATTTCTTCCATACTAAGGATAGGAGTAGTAAATCCAGTCTGTATCATTTAAGGATTTATTAAGAACTTTTGTTACACAACCAATGAATGTTTATATGTGTCGTTTCAATCTAGTATGGTATGTACACTGTCACTTTCATCAGACAAATAAGAATCATTATCATCTTCATCATCATATCTTATTTAAGTGTGATGAAATATGATGATAATAAACAAGATTTTGTCAGATGAAAGTGACTGTGTACATACTGTATTAGTCATCGAAATGTCAAGTAAAAACATTTAACTGGACGTAAGTGTTACCACCTATCACCCAACTCCAAAATGGGGATTCTATCAGTGTGACAGGTAGCAGATTTGGTGGAATGCTTATTGACATTATGATAGCTTACCAAATGGGGGACGTAACTGGAAAGCAGGAACTGTACGGAGGATATACTCGAGGCAACACACCAGTATATAAAAGGCATCAACAATCTGCTCCTCCGTCAACAAAGTACCTATAAATGAGACAGTTAATATCGTTGTTTAAAACACAGAAAGGTGATCAAAAATTGTTTAAATCTTAATTGTCTGCATTTTTTTTTCTGATCAGTCTCATACACACCAAATTCTTAGTGAAACAAAATCTTAAATTATTCACATATGAAGTCAAAACAGACATTTTTTTTAATCTTTTTTTTGTGATAAAATTTCACATCAATTCTTTATTACTAATGTTTCATCTGAAATGTCTACACGGTTATACAACTTACTTTTAGCATGAATAAAGAGAGTCCAGCAGAGACGTTTTCGGACTTCAACACCCTCTCGCAGGGGGATAGGAATGGCAGTGGTGTCCCTATAACCAAAACCAATCCATCAATGTTAAAGAATTGCCAGTTGGTTGTACATAAGTCACTTATAAACAACTTAACATAGTGAAAACTACACTTATCCTCGTCTTATTCTCATCTATCAAATAGTTACTATTATTTCTTAATATTCACAGTCTGTAAATAGGTTAAGCATTGAACTGCCTTGCAGAGTCATAATAAATTAATTCTGCAATATTCTGCAAAGTTATCAATACAAATTGGTTATTTCCAATTTTCCAAAAATAGTACTTGTATTTACAAATGGTGACATGTAAATTTATGAAAGAGATTTTATTTTTAGCATGTCATGCATTTAGTTTCCCTGACCAGCATGTACCCATATATCTCCAAAAATTGTTTTTTTATCTTTGATTTTCGACTTTATGTACAAACACACACACAGCACATACTTACTCTCTTTGGTCCTCATTAAATACATTTTCACAAAGTCTGAAAATCAAAACAAATTCATGACTAATTAGTGAAGAGAAATATATTTGCAATATTTTGTTTGCTTTCAACCTCACTACCAGGTATTTCATTCCTCGAAAACTTTGTGATAAAAAAATCAATGTGTAGACATTAATTTTCTACCTGTATTACTGCATATCAAATTACTTAAATTGTGTAAAAACTAAATAATGCTGAAAACAGAGTCTTCTGCAGTTTGAGTTAAGAACTTCCTCTTGAAAAAAATCTCATTTCTGATCATATTGCTATACGTTATCAGTAGAGGAGCTTTTTCTCATAACTAGTCACACAGAGCAATACAATCATATTTCATGAAATTGGGAAGTAAAAACTCTAGAATTTTTTTTTTCATAGCCCATATCAATTTTATATTAGCAATGATGACAGTATATACTAGTCATAATAAATGGAATTTTTTTTAAACTGTAACTCAACAAATACATTCTACTCACAGGATTATAATAGTCATACTATAAACTTTTATTTATGTCTTCACAACGGCAAAACAAGTTATTTCCATCCAGCAATCTTTGTAGGATTTTTTTCAGGTGAGCCTAGGACACCATTTCTAAAATTTTGACCAGTCCCAATAGATATATAATGGGTACTCAAAACTTTGAGCAAGTCTCACAGATAAAGCTCAAGTCCAGTACTTAAATATCCAAGACCTAGTCATTGACGTCAACTTAAACTAATCTCTTGTTGGACTGGATGGATTCACACCAGGAAATGTATTGTAGGAGGAAACTGGAGAACTAAGAGAAAACCCATGTGGTCAGGCAGTTGATCTGCGTACCATTTCACAAATTGACAAACCAAATCTGTTACCCCTGGGTCAACCAACCTCCTAATATACTGTTATGAGCAGATAGGGTTTGGTAAGCTGGCAATTGTACTGTCTATGTACATATCAACTATATGACGACTTACCTGTTAAGTCTCTCAGCTAGTGCCGACACTATGTATGTTATTGACTATATCACGACTTACCTGTTAAATCTATGAGCTAGTGCTGACATTATTTACGTAACAACTATATCACGACTTACCTGTTAAATCTATGAGCTAGTGCTGACATTATTTACGTAACAACTATATCACGACTTACCTGTTAAATCTATGAGCTAGTGCTGACATTATGTACGTATCAACTATATGACGACTAACCTGTTAAATCTATGAGCTAGTGCTGACACTATGTACATAGCTATATCACGACTTACCTGTTAAATCTATGAGCTAGTGCTGACATTATTTACGTAACAACTATATCACGACTTACCTGTTAAATCTATGAGCTAGTGCTGACACTATGCAGTACTTTTTCTCCAGAAATTTCAGATGATACTTCACCGCTTCACTAAGGCTGATCACATCTCGAATCTGGTGCATTTTTCTGAAAAGGGTCTGCACCCTGCAAAAAAATTAAAGATCCAATTTTCAATTGGGTCTGAATTGTCTCCCATTTCACATGTTCAAGACTTCAGGGATTTGACATTTGTAAATGATAACATAAAACATACACAAACCTACCTAACTTGAGCCTTGACCAGAATGTCAGTGACAGTGACTGCAGGCTGTTCCAGGAACCCACACTGCAACTGTGGGTCGAAAGGTCCATACGGCATCCTGATATCAAAAGAAAAACTTTAAACACTGCCTTGTAAAGTAATAAGTGGTCAAATTTTGTAATCATATGGTGAAAAACAAAACGATAACAAATAACTTAAATGATGGCACTTTTTCTATTTATGAACTTTAGCAAGGATAACAACTCATCACTTTTCAAAGTCAAGCAATGCCATTCATCATCAGACAATTTCTGATTGATAGATTTCTATAATAATGCTCCTCTAAAGCCAAACTCTTATTAACATTTTAAACATTACACACACTTCAAATTTTATTGGACGAAAGATAGGTACAAAAGCAGTGTGATTTTTTAAAGGAATTTTTCTGGCGGTGTGGTGATGCCAACCAAAATAGATTTTCTGGCGGTGTGGTGATGCCAACCAAAATAGATCCCAGCTGAATCGGTTCCTTACCTGGCATCTACCACAGCTATGTAAACAGCACAGGCCAACATCTCCATTTTGGGGATCTGTAAGATATATAACTAGTGGTAATGGAATACTGCATATATATATTTTGGTGAAAATCACACATGAAAAGCATGTACTTATTTAATGAATCTGTTTGTGTTTTACATTGATGTAGTTTTGAGTCTAATCATTAAAGCAACCATGTTCTTAAAACTGAAAACCTTATTTTTCAATTTCTTTTAATTTTACAAAGAGTGACCAGTCTAAATTTTGTGTAAAAATACCATTGGAATAAATCAAAGCTTATATATTATCTACCAGGGTAATTTATGAGATGAATTCTTCTACTTTATAAATAATTAATAATAACTGCAGGTAAGAAGTTAGGTAATTTTTGTTTTGATATCTTTAAATAGGCAGTACGATTGTGATCATGGTTTTTACATGCTTCCTTGAAGTTATGTTAAGAAGTTTAGAGCTTGAAGAGTTGTAAGAGTTCGAAAATTACAGTAAAAACGGAAACAAGAAACAAACATATTTTTTGGGGTCTTGTATATTTCTAAACAACTTGAAACTGATCCCTTTTGATGAATATATTTAACCTTCAAAATATCTTCTTGGCTCTTGAGCAGATAGAGAATGTTGTAGGCCTGCTTTTGTATGTTGTCAGGTACATCAAGGTCACTGCACATCAGTTCTAGGTCAGAGTCGGACTTATCAATATCCATGTCATCAACTGCGCTTATACCGTTGGACAAAGACACCCTGAAAAAAACAACACTTAAATGTATCAAACCTTTTAAAGATTCAAATAAAATGTTATGTCAAATGAATAAGTATTGCTGGGGTGAAGACATGAAATTGACAGAGCTCCACTTGTTGAACTAATACCATTGATATCTAAACATGCATATTATACCAAACACAACTTATGATACAAGATACAAACATTCTATTTTAGAAAAGTTGAGGTTTCAACAATGTTATCTGGTCAGGTAATTAAGTGCATGACTTATGAGACTGTCATTGGTTATTTTATTCTGATATTGTTGCATGCATGTCAGAACTGACGCGAGAAGACATGTAGATGATTTCATTTAAAAATTCCCTATGAACACATTATTAAAATAAAATATAACCCACACTAATAGTTGTGGGACAGATCCAGGATTACTTTTCGTGCTGCAGGAATGCCTTTATTTCTTTAAGCACATGTTATCTCATGTCTGTTGAGAAGGAAGACAATACCACTCATTCATGATAGAGTTCATTACCTGTTAAAATTAGTTACCTGCAGATCTAGAGTACCAGACGTGGATCATATTTTTACTACTGTTATTTCTATACTAGTTTTCTTAGGATCAGCAGGACAGTTCCACAAGATACACAATTAATTAGGACAGTATGCAAACATAAGTTGTTTCCTCTAGTTGCTAGTATATAGTCAGGTATAAATTTTAAAGGTATATTCCTCCAGAAATTGATCTGTGATGAAACTTTAGATCAGTAGGTAGGCATATATAATTCTTACTTCTGTAAAATGAAGTATTCTATATTATGTGTACACAGCTTTATATTTTTGATTATTTGGGTTAAGGAAACCTTTGCACAGAATAAAATCTATATACGCAATTTTGAGGTCACCGGGTACAATGGTGTTTACAAAAACATTACGTCATGCCAACTTTTTGCATATTAATTAAAGCTAGATTTTGAGAGGCCGGGTGGAACGAATAATGTATCACACAATGCAAACTACAAACTAATCGACCATGTCATAACTAAATTTAAACCTTAAACTGCAAAACTATGGTGAAATCTTAATATGACAATGCATCCGATGGACGAAAGCGAGCGTATTCGTCCCATCGGTCGTCAACAGAGTCGAGCTGTGGGGGAGGTTGCACTCACATGCTTTGTTTTGCTTCGTCGCAGTGTCCGTTCGGTTCTGAAGCCATATCGGCGTCCCGTAGGTGTAACGTTTGTAATTCTAACTCCTGTTCAGTGTAGAGGTCACAAACACCCCGTGTTTACATTTTCTCTTGTTTTTCCCCTTTCCAAACAAAAACTTTCCGATGAGACTTCGACAAGAAAAAACCCGCGAAAGTTCGGTGCGAATACCTAGCTGGATTTTGATTGGTCAGTCAATGTTGTCATTTTCTCCATTGATAAGGGACATAACTCGGATTAGAAGTAGCAGACGAAGTATATATATAACGTTTGAGGGCTAAATCTTATCAAACTTTGATTTCGCATGCAAATACATTCTATAATATAACAAAATATTTCAGACCACCCCATTTATATAACTTTGCACATGTATACTAAGAAAGAAAAGTGCGAGAATGTTTTTGCATTTGCTTGATCAAGTAGAATCTAGAATAATTAATTTTCATAATATTGATATTTGTTTTAAGACATGTTAACACGTTACTGTATCGCATATACTCTCATGTTATATATTACCAAGAAAGGTATTCTTTATGAGGAAATAACACACTTATTTAATCTAATAAAATCAAAAGTTATACTAATTGAAAATTGTCAATTAGGTGTGAAATGACGACCTCTAATAGTGTTTAAACGCATATTGTTTGATGTTTTAAGGCCACACTTGGAAACAATGGCACACAATTTTCATGAAAACACCTCTTAATATCTTAGATTTTAACATGTTTAATTTCCCCTTTCTTTTATGTTAGAGGTTTCTTTTACCAAATCTGTAGGCCAAGTTTGTGAATTATAACTAAAACTAACTTTGATATCATTTTAAATTTTATATATGTTGCATTTATTAAAACCATGGAGGATTTTTTATCATTAATTTTCAGGTCCATAATTTATACTAGAATGAATTTACCTTGTAAATAATCGCTGAAATTCCGTATTATTAATTAATAGTTAATTTTTTATTCCTGCTATTTTATTATTCCATCCACATATTTAATGTTCATACGATGACCGGACAATTGGTTTATTTGTATAGAGTTAAGCGTGAAGATCTACTTTTTAAAAAAAAGTTTTACGTGTACGGTGTACATAATTTGGGACTAAGATCTCTCTGTCTTTTCGTCCACCAATACGCCAAATATGTTCAATGCTCTCAAATGTGATGATTTCCTCAGCTTAATCCACGATTTCCCTCTTTTCAATGGGTTGCACAGGCAGTCTTCATTTCCTCAAGATGATTTTATACAGTCATTTCAACTTATTTTAGCAAAATTGTTCTATTTTTATCATTAATAGTATTATTATTCATTTCGTGCACCGTATTGTGTACACGATAGTTGCAATATTAAGCATAAGTGTGGACCACATTTCGTTGTCGAGCACTATACAATGTATATATGGAACGCCAAATTAACATATAATCAATTAATTGACCTTATCTTCAAATGATTGAAGATATGTTCAATTCAATTAAAGATAGGGTTAATTCAATTAGAGATAGGTTCAATTCAAATATATAGGTTCAATTCAATTAGAGATGGGTACAGTTCAATTAAAGATAGGTTCAATTCAATTGAAGATAGGCACAATTCTATTAAAGATAGGTTTAAATAAGACTAATTGACTCTATCTATAATTGAATTGAACCTATCTTCAGTTACGAACAAATAGGGAAAAGAGACGAATTTTTTAAAGATAGGTTCAATTGAATTAAAAATAGGTGCAATTGATTTAAAGATAGGTATTACCACTACAGGTATCACCACTAACAGTAGCCCGGCAGCCATTAGCTGCCTGAAATCTGGTCGGGCTGCCAGAATGTCCAGACCAGCAGCCCTGTGGGCTGCCAACATTTTCAGCCAAATGTATGATGTCTATCTAAACTTTTCTTCGTTTACTTCAATAATTTTATTTTCAAAACTTTTTTGTATAAAACCTGTTCGTGTAAGATCTAATATTGTTATGCTCAGAATGAACTAGACAGCAGGAAACTGCATCTGTCTCATTTCAAAACCTGGCAGCCCAGCGGTCTGTCAAGGCGTAAAAGTTAGTGTCAACAACCCTTGCCCCTACCCCTTTGCGCATGCCCGTTAGATTTCCGTATATATGCTCGTGTATTCTTTATCCGATACCCAAAGACTGACTGCTCACCAATTAAATGCATTTAATGTTTAGGACACGTTTTCCAGACCGTTTTGACCATTGCCTACCATGGTATGCACTTTGACGAGTAGACATTGCATATATATTGGCGTCAGTAGGTAATCCTATTTTTGCCAGCACTAAGAACACAAGCCGATACATCTGTAAAAGAGTAGTTTTGCTGTTAAAGCATGTATTTGTGGCATATAATACTGTCGTGGATGCATCGTGTAAGTAACAGTTTTCTTTTTCTTTCTTTTTTGCAACATGAAACATGATACTCTCCTTTTTGCTTTTGGCATGGCTAATTGCGTATAAATCTGGTATACTTCCGATGGCTTCTTCTCAAAATTACGAGTAAGGTACCTTTCTTGCTATCGTCTGCTACCATGTTTATAATAAGAGTGCCCCACGTTCGCGTATGATGGGGCCATTTTGGTGCACATCGCCGTACCTCCAACTTGTCAAAGGTACTCTCTGTTGAATGTAAAGACGTTTAGCGTGAGTACCAACTAAAGAAGTTCCACTCAGCTATCTGTTGCAGGAATGCTTATTTCCCCGATTATCCCAAGCTTCATGGCAAGTTATGATGTCGTCCTCGTCTTGGATGTTGGTGTAGAGGGAGACCACATGCATGGTGACCAGGAGTGTATTATCATATTGATGACTAAATGGTGTCTGTTTTTCTTAGATAGTCCGTGGTATCTTTTAAGTACGATGGTGGAAGTCGATAAACTATGAGATTTTGAATTGATAATAGGGTGACCGGTGTTACCAGCCTTGTGTTTTAGGAAGGAGATAGAAATTCCTTCCTCGTGGGGAATCACATCACAAAAATCATATGTATCCTTGACAATACCTCCTTTGTGGTACACATATCCTACTGATGGCGACATTGGCCTTTTGAGCATGTTCCACCATTAAATCGTTATCGACTTTACGAGAGGACGTCTCATTCGACAAATGGCCATTGACCTCCTGAATGTGGTCCTTTCTGTTCTTGACCATTACTGCAGAACCTTTGCCGGATGGCTTGATGACAATGTCAGTGCTTTGCTTCAAGACCTGAAGTGCCTTACGTTCACCCATCCCAAGAATGGCTCTTTGGTTACGAGGCATGGTATGGTGACAAGAATACCAGCTGATTTTTTGCGGTTATTTCCAACGAGCAGGGAATTCCTACCTCCTTCCTAAACTCCACAAGACTGGTAACCCCATCAAACGTATTGTCAATGCGATTAGCCACCCTAAAGAAAAAGATCTCGAAGTTCGTCGACTTCCACTATGGTACTTGAAAGATACAACAGACTATCTAAAAAGACACCATGTAGTCATCTGTCTGATGATACACTCCTAGTTATTTAGTTAGTTAGTTTTAATTGGTAAAGTTATTTCGGAAAGCCAGGAGGCAAAAGAAAAACATTATTCCAAATTACAATCTTCTCTTATAAACAAATCTATATCGCCTGGCAAGTGGTGGCGTATTGCAAAATCTGTTATGAATATCGAAAAAAAAAACGAAACTGATTCCCATTTGATTATTCATGCCGAACTTAAATGTCATCCTATTGATTAAGCTTAATCATTCAATGATCAATTTTAGATTATTAATTTCAATAACCTTATCGGAACAGAATGCTGACGACTTACTCCCGGACTGTCCTTGACCTGAACATACTTTCTCAACAATGAATATTACATAACAAGACATTGGTGATCAACCACACCTGACTATTAATACTAATAAACCTGCTGGCCCTGACTCGGTCCTCATTTAAAATGTATAAAATGATATCAGAATCTTTGGTGAGGCCACTCCATCTAAAATTTAATCTATCTTACCGGTAAAGTACTCTCCCCGTGGGGAAAACCCTGACGTTACTCCATTTTATAAGGGGGCGTAGATGTGATCCATCCATCTTTAGACCATTTTTTGTAATTCCTTGCTTCAGCAAATGGCTTTAGACATGGTTTTAGTTAATGTTTAACTACTTCTCAAATCACAATACTATCAACAAGGCATCGCAAACGATGCAAATCCCCTCGCGTCCATTCAAAAATGAAGTCGCAACAACGCTGACAAAGATTTTCTATAAATAGTAACGCTGACCTTGACCTTGACCTTGGCACCCTGAAACATGAACTCGTTCGAGGTATTCCCATGCTGGACCCATATATGAAGTTTGGTCAGGATCCGTTCTGAAATGAAGTTGCAAGAGCGCTGACAAAAAGTGAACATACGTACGTACGTACGTACTTACGTACGAACGGAACGCTATATCCCCTCCCCGACTTTCGTCGCGAGGGGATAATTACCGAAATACTCCACTTTTTCCCAACTACACTGTACTTACTATGTATGATTATACATGTAGTGTAAAGCATCTTGATAAAGATAAAGAAATAAAGAAATTATTCTTTTTTTTTCTATGTATGTAAAGCGTTTGATCGGGTATGGCATCAGGGGTTAATATATAAGTTAAAAGTATTTTTTTGCAATGATATGTCAGAATGGTTCACATTATATCTGATTGATAGACAACAGAGAGTGATTATTGATGGATACAAGTCAAATTGGGAAAACAAATTAGAACTGGGGTAATCTCAGGGGGTCAGTTCTAGGACCATACTTGTTTTTAATCTAAATTATATTGGAGATGGTTTAATCTCAAATTTCAAGCTATTTGCAGACGATACATCTTTATATAGCTCAAATGTGGAAAACACACAAAAAGCTGCAATGGTTTAAATTATGAGATTCGGAAAACTTCAGTCTGGACAAATAAATAGGGTATTACCTTTAATCCCAATAAAAAAAGAGAAGTTGCATCCAGGTTCATTTCTAATGCATTTGGGATAGGGTTTTTTTCATAGCCGTGTGAAATTGGTCTAATAATATCACTCATAATTATGAAAAAGCGTGTAAAAGAGTTATTATTCTTAGGATGTTGAAATACAAAATAGACAAAAATAATCCCTTGAAAATATTAATACAACTTTTATCAGACCAATACTAAAGTACGAAAATATAGCTTAGGCAAATTATACTCACAGAGAATTCAATGTCTTGGAGTCGATCCTACTAGAAGCAGCTCGTATCATTACAGGCTTAATACGAGGAACTAGTCATATCTTATAGGAAGAAATCGGTTTTGTATCACTTAGTACAAGAAGATATTTACCTCAAAATATCACTTTCTTCAAAATTGTGAATCGGAGAAGCTCCTCTCATGTTTATAACTCGATACATACCTACATCAACTGTAATGTTGTTCTTCCTCATCGCCACAATAGATTGTTGTTTGATCTCGTTTACCAAGAACTCAAGTATACAACTCTATTTTCCCCCAAAACTTATGTCAGAATAGAACAATCCAAGCTGTGCGTTTCCCTCAATTAAAACCATTAGAGCAATAAAAAGAGCATTTTAAAACCCAACTGAACCTGTTGTCCAAAATCCATGTACCAATATACAGATATTTAAATACAATGGATAAATGGTGTCAGTAATTTAATCTCAGACTTGTTACTTCCTATCTAAGGGATAATCCTGTGGGATGAGTGCGATCATTTCTTCTTCCATTGCCCTCGCTACACTAACCAAGTACATCATCTGATGAATTTCATTTTTGTCCTGAATGACTCTATAACACTTAGTATTTAGACTTTTCTCAATGGACTTAAACAAACATTCACATTTCTATCCTGAGGATAACTCAGATATTCATTACTAACGCTAGACGTTTCTAATAAGCCACATACTGTTTATGACGGTTAGGAGTGGGATTTTACAGGCTTTGCCTGTTATCCAATTCCTTTTGTAAGATATGAACAATAAAATTATTCTGAAATGAAAAATAATAGAAAGCCAGTCTGAAATCTGGATCATCACGTTTATTCCCGTTTTTTATAAATTATAAATAAGGCACTGTACTTGTGCGGTTAAAATATTTACAGGATCGGGCAGAAATGGGCCTCGTAATCCCTCCCATCTCCGAAGTCCTCCTATTCGTCACTGTCAAATAAGTCTGTTCGACTGCGTTTTTAAAATCTATCTGTCATACAGTTACTGTCACTTTGTCTCCCTCCGTCTTTATCTATTACCCCCGTTCTCAGATCTACAACTTTGTCAGACTCTAGAAATGGAAGAAATGCTACAAAATTGTTTCTAAAGTGCGTGTGTTTGTTCGGTACACGAAGCTGTGTCCACATGATCGTTACGTCTGTCAAGCGAGATTCCCTACAACTCCATCCAGCTATGGTCCTATTATAGAATTGAGTATGGATGAAGTTCGTCATTGTCGATGGGTATAATGAACGGAATTTCTTGTTCAGTGCAGCACTAGCAGCGTACATGTGTGTAAGCTCCGAGTAAGCTCCAATTGTACAAGCGTCCTTAACTAGTTCTGGGTAGTTACAACTCTAGCGTCATTCAGCGGTTCAGGGGTATGGAGACCAGATGCACTATAATGGTGTTTGATCAAATGATGGCCTTGTGTCCAAGTCAACCCTGACGATATCGCTCGACACAAATAGTTTCCATCGGCACCGATTTTGGCTGGAAAATGTTCCTTTAATGTTACTTGATGGAATCTTTTAAGAATTTTCTCCGAAATAAAATCTGTCTCGCAAGCTACAATGTCTGATCTAGTAGGAATTTAAATTAGTCCATAATGTGTTTGATATGACCATATATAATCAAACTAAATACATCACTTCTATTTAAAGGTCCGATCCTGCGCGTAATCCGGCCGATTCTGCCCGATCTGTAAATCGTCTTTATAGGTCACGCGCGACCAAGTACAATTATGTGAAAATATGTCAGTATTTGGTAACATGTTAACATTACTTCATAATCTTTTTAATTTGACAACTTAATGACAAAATAAAAGCATAATCAACAGCAATCTCTACCCGTGTTAGCGTTCCTTACACTTACTAACACCTTGGAGAGATTGAATCAACAGTTAAACACCCGATCGCGCAGTGCGTTTATGTAAAAATACTCAATAATTCATACAATTTTGTTAAAATTAGGCCATAATGTTTAAAATATGCGCGATCCTGCCCGATTCTTCCCGTTTCTGCCCGATCCTGCCCGATCCTGTACCATGGGATTATACAATTTTCTCCAATCATGCTTATTCATATTTTCTTCGATTCATCCTCGATTTCCACTGTTCTTTTGATGTTCTGGCTAGAAATATCTGTTATCTATTTTCCCACGATGTTACTTTCATTGTCTATCTATCACTGTCCTCCAGTTTTATATCAAGACTTCTAGTCTAGAACAGTTTGATGAAATTTAACCAATTCTGATGTGAAATATCTGTGACCGAAGAGAAACTATTGTTTTGCTAACAATTATGTTTCTGCTTTTTATTGTTGATTTAAGGAACAAAGTGAACCGTCTGAGTCCCTTCTCGTAGCAGAATACATTTTTGAAGATTCGTTCATTTCGCCGTTTATTCTTTGTTCTCGTCTTGCAATCCATCGGAGAGGAAAACTGATAAGACCAGCCAATCCTAGTGATATCCCACCGACATAGAACGTGACGATGTAGTTCCCAGTAGTGTCTGACAGGGCGCCTGGAAATAGAAAGTGACGATATAGTCCCCAGTAGTATCTGACAGGGCGCCTGGAAATAGAACATGACAATATATTATGCAGTAGTGTCTAGCAGGGCGACATTTTGTTGCATTTTATCTTTTTAATACTCGTAAACCGGGCAATTTATAATTACGTTTTTTTCCTTTCAGTATAAAAGCATATATTTACATTTCTGGTTTGTGTTCGTTATATAACATTACTAACGAAAACATCGTTTACAAGTGTGTAAACGTCAAATTTGACGTGTATAGATACAAGCCGGGCCGGTGCACACAGGCGGAATAGGTGTGAATGCGTAACGAAAATTTTCGTTTACGTTTTGATTTTTTCCCCCAAAAAAATACGAATGGAATGTGGTCAAATTAGCAAAAATATAACAATAAAGATATGAAATGTTTGAAATATATTACAGATATTGAATAAATAAATGTTATAGGGGAACTATATTTTGTTTGTTCCTGTAGTTGACAAACCTTTCCCGCCGAATTGGAATCGGCATCAATTGACGCCGGAAAATGAAAAAAAAACACTGGTTAAAATGTAATATATGGAATAATTATTGCTTTATATCGTTAACTGGTGTGTAAACTGCAATTTTTACAGATATTTCAACATGACGGACTAACGTGCTTCATTTAAAATATCGAAATACAAAATGCAGTTTACACACCAGTAAACGATAAAAAAGAATTTTCCTCAAATGAACTTACTTTTGTCATTATGTTGCATTTGTGTATCTTTGTTCTCTGCTTGTTTTGATGTCCATAAAAGACGGTCAACGTAACTCGTCGGGACTTAGACCTGCTACTGAGGAACCGGAAAGTTGTTAATCTTCTATCCTGGTATCCCATAACCAAAATGTTAGAAAGCTAATAACTTTTTTTTTTTTAAAAGAAGTACTCGAACTGCAATCTAAAACAACCCCACACATGACGTCGGGTGTTGCGAAGATGATGCCAGGCTGTATATACAATACATGATATAACTTGTTTCGATATCTGTATACCCAAATAAGGGAGTGGGTAGCTTGAACCAAGAATGAAGAAATCTTTGATTCTTTATAATGAACTGGGACTAATATTTTTTCATTTTTTAAGTAAAACACCTCAAATCTAGCGGACAAGTTCCTAAGAACATTGAAATAGTTAAGTAGTCTTCAGCAATTACTCGATTACTATGATCAAGAATTGTCGATTTATGAATTCCATACAGACATTTATTTTTCATAATGTGTGAAGATATTCTCACAGATTGGAGAAATGAATAAAACAGCTTGCATACTTTTGTTACATTGTAGAGTATTTGCGATATGAAATCAGGCGTACTCGATACTTGTTGATATGCCTGGTGGGGCCGTTATGACCACCATAGTTATCATTTTGAGTAACTTTATCCGGATTTGTCCGTATTGTTTATTGGATTTTAGAACACATTATAAACATGGCACATACCTGCTATTGGAGATCCCGCGAACGTTCCAACTCCCATAAATATCATGATCAACCCCAACGCACTCGCCAGTCTCCTTATTCCCAGCAATTCTGTCAGGATGATAGTCTGCAGGGTGATGAAAGTCCCTGACAAAAATGAGCATTATTAAAGTTATTTAGGATATATTTATGGACAAGGACAAAATGTTTCGTCCAGTGTTGATAGAGCAACACAATTTAATCTTGCTTATAGACCTATTAGTTGAACGGTTAAACATGTCAACATCGAAGTACCGAGGAATGAAGGGAGATGTTATTAATGGATATAAAATTACGAAAAATATACTGTAAACATTTATGATGACAGAATCACTTCAAGTTTGAAATTAATCTAGATGAGCAGGGGACAAATTATTGTGACTAATATGTATAGAACTAATTTTGGGAAACTCGTGTGATATTTCTAAATATTGTGAGATTTATGGATACAGAAGCGGTTAAGCGCAGGTGCTTTACAGTTCATACATCAAAAATAAAATTCTTCTAAAATTGCATCTGTACCGAGCCTCGTTCCAAGTCTAACAAAACGGCATGGCAATATGACTTGTTCTCAGCGTACTTCAAGTTAAATAACTTTTTGGCACATGAATAAAACATACAACGTACTGAATAAAGAATAAAATTAACTTACCAGTAATAAAACGTTAAAGAACAATGAAATTGACAATAACAGCGATAACGAAGGAGGACAAAACTTGCCATAGCGTCCAGAAAAAAGATATAATAGCGCCCATTCTCAGAAACTAAACATATACATGTATACATTATTAAGCCCATACCATACCATACCAAAAAAATGTCGTGCGTCAAAAATGGCAAAAATCTTAAAATGCAAAAACATATTACCTACCAATAACCGCACCAAACAAGACTGAATACACCGCCATCATGATGAACGTGGTGTAATAAGAAACAAAACACGTGGCCAATCCACCAATCAAAAGCGCTGTGCTATTTATAAGGACGGTATCGGCAAATGATTTGTCGGATATATAGCCAATCATCACTCGCGTGACAGTACTTGACATGCCAATAATTGATATAAGAAAGGCACCATCGTCGGTCGAAAGATTGATATCGATGGCCTGAGACGGCAAGAAATTGAAAGGAATGTGAAATCCTGGAACAGAATATTAAGTCTTATTTATTTGGAAATATTGTGAGGATGCAAAAATTGTCACAGGTAAATACTGATCATGTATACCGTAGTGTTACTTAAGAACGTTTCAATTTATCTATAATATAAAATACCATTACATTATATATATTTAAGTTTGTTTCATTCTACTTTTAATCTGAAACAACGTTACCTCATATATTTATGTAAAATATCGTATAATTAGGTAAACTTTCTGTTCCTTTCAATGAACCTTTATAAAAGAAAGTTTTAACAAATCAATGCATTCAAAAAGAGAAAATGTACAATTGTAGACAATTTTTTCTTACCAGACGGCATAATGAACATGACAGTAAGGCTTAGATAAGCAACATACCAATCCTCTACATTAGGTAACATACAATACATATATAGAAGATAAAAATAACACATCTATTTAACCAATGGAAAAACATTCACTTCAAAGAAATGTCGATACTTAAAAGGCTTATTACCTATCATCTATTTAACCAATGGAAAAACATTCACTTCAAAGAAATTTCGATACTTAAAAGGCTTATTACCTATCATCTATTTAATCAATGGAAAAACATTCACTTCAAAGAAATTTCGATACTTAAAAGGCTTATTACCTATCATAGCAAGAAGAGTTGATATCCCATACAAAGTAAATACTGGACTTTTCAGCAAAGAAAAATCAAACGAGTCTATCAAAGAGCAGAAGAACGAAGAACAACCAGAGGATGACTTGGCATGCATCGTATTGACACTTTCGTCAATTGTGTTTTTAGACTGAGTCTTTATTCGTGCAGACTGACGTTCTCCTATCGGTCTGCATAATGCGCCACAAACCAATGAGTTGAGAACAATAGCTGACACGATCCATATCGTCCCCTGCCAGCCGTATATCTCCAATAGATTCTCGTATATAGGAGCAAAAACAAGTCCACCGACCCCAGATCCACACACAGCTATCCCAATGGCCAGAGCTCTCCGTTTGTCGAAGTACATATTTACCATCACCAACGCTGGAAGATAGATCAGTGCGAAGCCTGTCCCTTCAATAGAAGACAAATTTTGTGTCTTACAAAAGTCCGCTGATTCTCAACCTATTGTCAAGGACTTGAGACTTTGTTACAGTCTACATGTAGACATGTTTAGTGTATATACTATATATAATTTTGAGACGTTTTGGAGGGCTATATGAAAATTTGGTACAAATGACATGCCGATGTTCATATATATACAGAAAGGGATATACGTATTATGTATAAACATCGGGGTTTCATTTTTACCAAATCTGAATCTAGCCCTCAAGTCTCAATCCCTATGTCTTTTTGTACTACCGTTATCACACATAATGCACAAATATATATACCATATTGTATTATAATATCGACAACATGTTCCAGTTTCGATATTGATATGTTTGATGCTTACTCTTCCGGGACACCTGGTCTTCTCAAATTAAACATTCTTTTTTATTCCCCCCTCGACTTATCGGTTATTCAGTCGATATTCTCCATTGGTTTTTGTTATTTCAAGTTTAATCATTCCGGGCATAGCTGCCCCTATTGCATGATCGTAAGAGTCACTAAATTTCAGATATTTTCTCTTTTGCTAAGGAACTTTCATCTTTCTAATGTCTTCCTTGGTACTGCCTCATTTCGGACTTCAGATGAGCGTTTGTCCCTGTAAGGAATGGTTTGGGTCTGTCCCATGGCCGAGTCATGGTAGTTTCTACTCCAGCTTAGAACACAGAATTTTTGGAGTAAGACTACTAGTTTGCCTGTTGTGAGTATAATGTGACATAGTGGGGTGTCCTGCTGGATGTCTTCAGTGAGGTAGCACTATAAATTTGGCATCAGTTCCTTGATATCACAAGGAGACAAACACAAACGTATCGCAGCCTCTCATAACACACTTATTCGCTACACGCATCTCGTAGTTTAATCAATACACGTTACATGTGATAGCATAGTTCCCATTTATCTGTCTGTCAAATAATTTAAACATCATTCTGGTAGTCATGGTACAACTATCAGGTTTAACGCACAAGGTGTTGCCATTAAGCTGAGAAACAACAAACAGGTAAAATATCAAAATATCATAAACTGTTGGATGTTTCCCCCTGTCAATTTCTGATCCTCTGATATTTTCAAACTAGTCGCTCAAAGTCATGAATATATCCTGGCATTGATCTTGTATCAATTTTTATTCATTTATTTATTTTCTCATTTTGTGTGAATTTTCCCTTTCAAAAACAAGCACACTAAACCTGTTTACTGTCTCGCTAACGTTTTTATCAGATACGAGCAATTGCAGACAAGATTAGAGTGTTACCTCCAGCAAATCCGTACAACAGTATCATAATGTCCAGGTTTGGAGAAAATGTAGAGAGGAAAATCCCAACACTGGAAACAAGTCCGCCAATGATAATCACCCTCCGAGCACCATATTTCCCCACCAAGGCTCCGGATAAAGGACCTTTGAAAGTAATATAACTGGGTTAACACAGAATGGTTCTAATTTACACTATAAACATGATCAGATTGTTTTACGAATGATTTTAATGTCTTGGACTGTCAAGTAATGTATAACCAATATGTACTTGATTTTGAAGTACATTGTATAACTTATTGTGCTTAAAACTACTCGTCTTCTTCTGAATTCATATAATATGCTCAACTGACCCCGCAATTTATGCAATTTTAATTTCATACAGATTTATAATATATCTTACACTACATAATGCATAAAATATCCCAAAAACTGTATGTACAATACTAGTATCTACATATATTTCATCATCTCGATACTCCAGGGTTACGTTCACTTCGCTTTCCACATCCCTGGAATAGGCCCTAAACCGTCATCCCGATTTATAACATTAAACCTAACCGCCACCTTGCGGATAAAACCAAAAAAGACTGACGTACAGCAAACTGGTATCAAGGTCGTCGTACCGTTCAATTGACAGAGATTTCGCTCCTCTTTGATCTTCAAAAAAATACCCGATATGCCCGTTTTTATTTGACACAAATCAAATAGCAGGTTAAGTGCACTCGATTTTGCCATGAAACATTTCTTGAACGTAACCAATGGTGTGTCGAGGGTTGTATAGCATATACACGTGACTGAGAATTCATCGGGGGCACTTAGGGGTCACTTAGTCCGTCGTCACGTGTCGTAGACAGTGATACTTCGGTTTTCCAGACTGGACTTTTTTCACCACTGTTTGCCATATTAATTTGCAACACTGTATGTGGTTTCATCATAAGTTTGAACCCGATGTCATTATTCCATTTCTTGCTAGAATTATGGCCTCGTTTTGCATATAGGAAATTCTCACTATCAAATTAACTCTTTTTCTCCAATTTTTAACAACTACCAGCCAATTTAATTAAGTGGACGCAGATGACATGATTTTTTGAGAATGATAAGTAAGATGTATTTCATTAAAAACGGTATCAACATTACTCTATTGATATACTTTGCTTACAATATATCTGAATGCTAAATCAACGAATACAAATAATTGTATGCATCCTAAAATCACTAATCATACCTTCAATAAGCATCGTTCCAATCAATACTGAGTTCAGCATTTGTGTCTTTCCCTTACTTTTACCAAAATGACTCAGGAATTCCGGAAAGAGAATCCCAAACGTGAAGTTGACACCGTCGATAATCATGCTAGCGACGAAGGAGGAAAGTACAACAGCCCAGCCCCAGCCGCCATCTGGGGGATTCTTCATCATCGAGATATCCTTGGTATCTACTAAAAGGGACAAAACAAAAAGGTACCAAATCTATGCGATGAAAATGGTTGTTGGTTTTTTTTTCATGGTCTTGTTTTATTCATTTTTATTTATTTACTTATTCATTTTTGTTGAGTCGATCATTTTGTACCATCGGTGACTTGTCGGTTATTTATTTATTTATTATTTAGAAGTCATTTACGTTTTATAGATATTCCTTATATATGTACTTCGACATCAGACACATCCGTACAGGGTATACATTATGCGGTATACGGCTTTGCATTACGCACCAAGCAGTAAACAAACAAACAAATTTAAGAAATAAACAAATAAATAAAAACAAAAAACAAAAGATAAAGAAAAACAAACAAAAAACAAAAGTAATAATGAAAAAGATAACAAACAAAAATGGGATGTGTGAAAAAGATAAGATAATTTGTAGTTATCAAGTCGGTGTTACGTGATGTGTGTCTATACTAGTAACTGGGATGCCTACTTAACTTGATTAATATGACAGACTACTGACAATAAAGGTGGTACAAAATGGCTGCCACCAAGCAAAACACTACCAGATGATGACCTAGGTTGGTATCATTGATAATGAAATTTAGCGACACGTACTATGTTAAACATATGTAAAGACAGTATTCCTTGCAACTAGTGGATAGAAATGTCCACATTACAAGTCAAAGAATTACAGAATGAAGAATATCGCTACCTAAGAAAGAAGACAATTAGGCTGTGAAAAGACAAATGATATTTGTTTTGGATATCACAGAACAGTGTTGTATATGAATTAAATGCCGACATTGGAGTAGTTTTGGACAGGTTATTTTTGTGTACAAGATAAGAACCGTTGCCCTATCTATTACCTAGATTTCGAAACAACAAGGTCAGTATGAAATCGTTTCCCAGGGGAGCGAGGAAACATATGCTTCCTAGGCGTTGTATTTACACAGCGAAAATGCATCATTTGGCAATAGGTATGAGTTTGTGTTAAAATGTTGATGCTGACACCCAAAAGGATTCAAACGGAGCAATAACAAAAGAAACGTATGTATACTCACGGCAACTCTCTGTTATCGACGACACTCGTACGTTAGGACTTAAAATTATGATTTGATTCGACGCAAACCGCTTTTTTTCTGAAGTACACTACTGAGGTCTGCTGTTACATTGATCTAGAAAATATTCACATGTACACAAATTTCATTAGCATTTATATACATGTGTGTTGTAGTGACCCTGTGTAAACAAAGGACATTCCGTTTCGTGTTATTGCATTATGACTGAAATGAGTAAGAATACTCACGAGTAATAATACGAATTTGAGATTGATATAAAACAAACATACCGTATCACGCTGTGGATGAATCTAATGTGCTTGTTTAAAAATTGAATTACTAGTAATAATTTTCGTCAACATAGAAATAAGTTTTCGTTCACTTCACTCTCCGCCAAATGCATGCCCTCTATGACGCGGTCGTTGTTACCGAACTGACCAGCCAGATCAGGCGAGAGACTTATCGTGCTTCCATTAACAGTCGCCAATCAGTATCATGTATGCTTTCCTGGTTTTAGCTGTTCAATATTGAAAACTTATTTGTTCTTGGAAGCTAAATTACTCTCATTTTTCAAATTAAGTCGCAAGGCGACGTTATAAATAAAACGATGTCAAGAAAATTTACCATCTTACCGAAAATTCTTCGATGAATGGGTAGATACAGGTACATGCACATCGTAGATGGCTGCTTGGCAATGCTGTGGCATATGGTTATATAATGACCGATTAGATTAGGTAGGCCTGGCCGTACAAATAGCCGCAATGCTCCAGCGCCTCGGCACATTTTAAAAACATAATATGCCATCAGGAGAAAAAGGTGCTATTAGTGCTAACATACTATTATACTTTCTATCAAAATTACCACTACAATGTCTTAACCGAGGGACTTCCAAACTTATATTTGAAACCAGTCTTCATTGCTTGAAGGATAGAATATAATAATAGCATTAATGCAATAAATTGCTACAAGTGGACTAATAGTGTGACGTGTTCACCATTTGTTTACCGTTCCTCGTTTGGTATGACTGACTCCGTTCACAGATGTCTTGTCCTGCAGTATAGTACTTTACATTAATATCTCACTCTAATGATCTTGGTACTATCTTTTGCGTATAGATAATGTATAATGATGACTCTAATTAATTTGGTACTATCTATTATCTATAGATAATTTACATTGTATAATGATAATTCTAATCATCTTGGTGCTATCTTTTACGTATAGAAAATGTATTAAGATTATTCTAATCAACTTGATACTTTAAATAACCTATATGTATATATTGCAAGAAGTAATCAATTACAAGACTAAAAAATGAATATATTACTATCTTAAAAAGTAAACTATAACAAGAAAAAATTACTTTGAAGGAAAACAAAACAGAGGTTTTAAATTTTATATAATTTATTGAAGCTCATCACATAATACGCATGTTTATATCAAATGTACAATTTATCAATAACAAGCGCATTATTGTTCTATACGGTGTGGTAAAGCCGTGATCGTGTATTGGTGATGTCGAATCATATAACGAAAAACCAATTTAAACATAAGTGAAATGATATAATGATGACATCATACAATATGATGCTGATAAGATTAAATAATATAATGATGAATTCAAATAACATAATGATTAGTATATCATATGAAATTAAGGAGTTATTGCCCTTTGTTTAATTTTGTATTTCAGCTATATCTTCCTTCAGAACGTGAACATGTCAAACCATTATGTGCAAAAGGATAATGAACGTCACAAGGCTTCATAAAGGATTTAATTATACTGTAACTAAAGTCGCCAGCAATCTTTGCAGACATAATCAAAATGGAAATAAAATATAGCAACATATTGGAAACATAATCATCAATATTAAACAATTCAAATTTCATCATGCTGTGGTCCACTTTCAGAATGGTTTCGTTTAATATATTTCAATGCCATCAACATCACTGGCTTGAGATAGGAATAGCACCAACCAACGAGAAACACTGACCAACGCAAATGGACAGAAGACACACATATAAAGAATACCTTTGAATATGAATTCAGTAATATAACAGTACATGATAAAAATGAATATTAGAAAACTATAATAAATCAGGGGGGAGGGGGGAATCGCGTCGATTATCGCGTCGACTGAAACATTAATTAAATACATGTATAAGTAGATAACATTTTGACAAAACCATTCGTGTAAACGAACATAATTTAGTGGTAATCTAATTGCAGCGTTTTTTTCTTTCTTTCTTTTTTTCCTCACAGGAAGCATTCTGCTAAATTATGATTAAGCTATTTGTAGTTTATCTACATTGGTTTCTATGGCAATTGTTGTTGGTGAGCTGATTCATCATTCTGCTAATCTGTTTCAATTTGAGTTTGTCAAGTTAAGTACGTTTTTGAAATACATGTTAAGATATCATTCGTGCAACAAAACTTTCGGCACGAGTTGAGTTATATGTCTTTAGTTTGTTTTTATCCTTATAATCGTGTAGCATTTTGAAAGACTGATCAAACTTTTAATTCTGATTACCTTAATTTATACTTAATTTTATTTATTTATTTTGTTTTTAATGAAAACAAAAATATAAAGGATGTTGTGCTTGTATTAGCCAGGATATATGGAGTAGTACACATTATCTATAACAAAAAAGTCTGGTTGTATTTTCTTTAGTCACGGGGTAAATTGAAACAAAGAATAGCGTATACATGTATATAGCATATGCAGCATTGTCCATATTACTTTACTATATTTCAATCAAAATACTTAAATATAAAGCTCACTTTATATCACGAAAACTAATAATTAAAGGCCACCTGTAATTAGTAAAGACCTAAATATAAAGCTCACTACATATCACGAAAACTAATAATTAAAGGCCACCTGTAGTTAGTAAAGACCTAAATATAAAGCTCACTTTTATATAATAAAACATGTCTATAAATGCCATTTATATGTAGCAGAAGCCTTGCTATACTGGTCACTCGTATGTAATAAAACCTATATATGAAAGCCACCTGTATGTAATAAAAACCTATATATAAAGGTCACCTGTATAGAATGCAAACACATATGTAAGACCACCTGTATCAAGTAAAGACATAGAGGATATTGAATGGTTTCTCGTTTAATATAACATATATTTCACGAGTATGAAATATATCGAAATATTCTGCCATACGAGTGAAATGTATGTTATATATTAACGGGAAATCATTCAATTTTCTTTTTATTGCATTTCATAAACTTAAAAACAAAATTAAAAACATCGAAAATTAATAGTGCCAAAAAGTGCGGGAATCAGTAATGACGTCCTCTCTTTGTGACGTTACTCAACGTCAACTTTTTGAAAGGACTGATCAGCGCAATTAAAGCGTTTTCTGATGTTATTGGAGAATCTGTGCATGAAAAGCTGTCAAGTGAGTATTTTGTCAAAAGCTAGTCAGAATATTTCATAAATACAGCAAAATAATCAATTTATCTATCTCTGCTTCGATGGGAAAAATTCGGCAAGTTTCAATGAGATGAATACCAAGGTTCGCTCTGATTAGTCAAAAATGGAAAACTTATATTTTCACTGCAAAATCTTATATTTTTATTGCAAAGTTGTATTACAGTGCACTCTCTCTAAACCGGACAGCTTTGGGACCAAAACATAAGGCCGGTTTGTAGAGAGTTCCGGATTGTAGAGATTCTACTTGATATCGTCGTTGAATGCAAATAAATAAATAGATAAAAAAATATACATTGTATTACAAAGAAGATGTCATTGTGCATTATTCATGCATATACTAACTTTGAATTAAATAATATGATTTAATTTAACACTGGCAATATAACACTATGTGTACGTTACATCGGTTGAAAACAATCACTGATTGTTGTTTGTTTTAAAGAGGCCTTCCACCGAGTCCGAACAATCAACCGATCTGACACATTCTATAAGTGCAGATTCCCAATCTGAACAATTAGCCTCAAATTCTAATTGGTCCTTAATGTTGTCGGCTGTCATGAGATCCTTGTTTGTTGATAATACAAACGGAGTAATACAAAAGGTACGTTCTTTAGTGAGGTCCACGAAGGGGAAGCCAGCCAGCATGAAACATTTCTTAATTACGATACATTTACAAGCATGTAACATTATGGTATTAATAGACAAAATGCATTCTTTATTGTACCTAGCAACTGTTTAGGTGATTATCCAGCCGTGTAGTCACCTGTGGACAATGACGTTAAATGGTCAATTATTGATATACCTGTGCGGCAATTACAACTGTATAAACACTCGTCAGGAACCCTTGAAGCTACCAGGGAAACATCAATGGGACCGACGCCGGTTTATACAGAGTTTGTAGTTTGATAAATTTCTATTTAGTAAAAAATTGCAATAAATAAATATGCAGGTCACCTGTAAATAATAAAAACCAATTTATTAAGGCCACCTGTATGTTATAAAAACCTGAATATAGAGGTCACACATATATATATAGTAAAAACCAAAATATGCAGATCACATGTATATAAAAGCTGTCTTTAAAGATATATCGAATGTAATTTTAAAAACTGTCTGTAAAATTACATTCTATTACAGAACCCTTATGTCTATAAAGATCACCTATCACCTAAAGTGTTCCTTAATTAGTTTCCCTCTTTTGACAGGCCGTTATAAACTGGTTTGAATGAACATTTATATACTCAAAGCAAACATTTAACTGTCATCATTTGCAAAAATCACGTGGATATCTTGTTTTCCAGTGTTCGAAAGAGTTCAAGTTACATTTATACACTAGGATGTAACGGTTGAAAATGTATTCATTCACTCACTTTGGAATCAGTTCACGTGTTTATAGCTGAATCACATGAATGTTGCCGTCAAGACATCCGATCCAGACATGTCCACACATGTCAACGCCTATAGCTCCAGGTGCTCTGATCTTGTGTCTCTCGTCAAGGAGACAGGTGGTCTTCTTACCGTCTCCTGATACAACATATACTTGGTCGTTTGAAACGTCGGGAACAAATACCCTGTCGTACATATCCCGACCTATTCCACAAAGAAACCTCCCATTGTTCTTCTTGTCCTTGTCCAGGTCATCGCGCCATGAGAGTATTGTCTTGTCGCACATTCCTGTTACAACCAATTTGTTACAGTATGTTGTTACAACTGCAACAGGGTTATATATAGTGACAGCGACCTGTCCTGTGGTCAAACAGACAATACTTTGCGCTTTCCCGTCAGACGATATTTCCCTTATCCTGTCCCCGAACTTGTTCAGTACCAGTATTGTTGGAGAGTTCGTACTAACGACCACCTCGTCACTGTCACTCACACTGATACCATGAGAATTAAAGGGATTATTGTCAGCAAAGGTCGTCACCCGTCTGGTCTTGGACAGTTTGTATATCAGCGACGATGCATTGTAACTTGTCATCAGTACATCAGCTTGTTTGGATAACGCCAGATACCATGGTACAAATTTCAGCTTTACCTTCTCTGTGACCTTTCCTGCTTTGTTAATGGCACTTAAAACAGTACTGCTTGAGACTGCCACCCAGGCACGCTTATCGTTGATAGGACATATCGAGTTCACGGTTTTCTGTCGTGGCACTTTGAATAAGGATATGCGTTGGACTTGTGTTCTGTCGATATCTTTCTTCTTGTATCTGATAACATCTTTACTCTCGTCGACGAGATGGACATATCCCAGCATTGATTTCAAAGGAGTCTGATTCAGTTGACCGCAAAAATGGCGTGGTTTGCAAGGAAACACATCTTCATTAGTAACATAATTAGGCAGTGATATTGCGGTTTTAAGTCTTTCCGTCAGCTCCATCAATGAGGAAACCCCATTAGAATGTTCAATTTCTTCTTCAATGGCCCTTATTAGCTCCTTCATTTCGGTAATATTTTTCCAGTGAAGCCAACAGTCTCTTTCGCTGGAAAGAAATTCCTCTTGAAGCAGACGCCCTAATTGAACCATAAGTGACTCCGCCATGGAATCAACTTCCGCCTTCATCATCGATCTTTGGCAAAGTATTCCGTTCCCTACTTCATCAATGTCATCTTTGAATGACCGAGTCACTTGTTCGCGTTTTGCTAGTTTGTAGTTAAATTGATCTAAATTAGACTTCAACGTGTCCAATTGATCACACAAGTACCTTTTCTGTGAGACAATCACGTCTTCGATATGTTTGAAAGTGTGTTGTTTATGTTTCTGTGTAAAACACATGGAACACATAATGACGTTACACTCGCTACAGAACAAGTCACATGATTTTCCAGGATGTATCTTGCATTCCTCCGGGATTGTAGTCTGGCTTTGTATATTCGCCTCCCTAATTGGTACAATGTCGTCATTTCGAGTTCTTCTTCCGCGTTTGTGGTGTTCTTTACACCTGTCACATAAACTTTCCTGACAGTTATTACAAAACCAATTAACGTCATTAGCGTTTTCACATATATTACATGTATTGGACACAGGTGAATGATGAACAACATGTCTAGTTAACATTTCCATCCGCAGAGTAGAAAAGTCGGCTTAATTGCTCAAACAATCTACCAACTAACACTCTTCCCAAGATTCTCAATTTCTTATCTCAACTTCCTAGTTATCTTTGTGTTATCATTGCATACCGCAATGCATGTGCCTATCGATTGGCCATTAATCTAAACAGTTGTGCGGTATGTATAGTACACAACTTACGTCGTTGGCCCGTTCATGATATCATTTTTTTTTTTTTTATTTTTTTTTTTTCGGTCACTATTGACATGGACATACTGTAAACGTACAAATCTTCGCAGTAGTCTTATTTTATCGCTTTTTAGCCTTCTCCTACATCATGATTGCGGTAATTGCTGTTTCTGAATTTCATTTTCTATTTTTCTACATCAGAGCCAGCTCTACTGTGGGTGTGTCAATATATCATTGGCCTGATATGTTTAACTTCAATTATCCACCAAAATTTCAAAGCATTGAAATGAATATATCTTCAGTAATAAACCATTTTGCCAGTTCGTACTGAAAAAATGACAAAAAACATATTTTAAAGAATTAACCGTGACACATAATCATAACCATGCTGTAAAAGATAAAATAATAATAATTTACCGGCAAATCACATAGCAAAATTAACCTTAATAAATATATTCGGGGACCACATCAACAATAGTGCTAGCAAACGGGACAAAATCCATCATAAAGCCAGCATACATTGAAAAATAATTCATGTAATCAAAACAGAGGGAAAAAATCAGTCATAATTCCGAAATGGGTGTTTTAAGTATACATTACTGTAGGCGAAGTATCACAGCAACTACTGTATAATATATATATATCACTGGGGAAAGCGGAGGTATTTTCTTTTGTGTTTTATACCTGTGACTCATTATATACCCACGGTGTAAGATTAATGTATTAATGAATGTTTTCTTGCCTATCTTACTTATTCAGTTTCTATAATAAAAATGTCTCATGAATCACAGGTGAAAATAACGCTTGTAATCAACTTTTATTAGATGACATAAGCAAGGCGAACCAAACACGCTAACATTCTCACCGGTATACAAGCATGTACAAAATGCATTATGCTGCTACGAACCGCCAGCTATACTTCATAAATTTAAATGTAGATGCTTTATGAGTATTAATTTCGTTAATCTTAAGCAAGAACAACAAGATAATGCGAACTTAAAAACTGTAATACTACCTTAAAATCAACAAAACGAGTACAAATATAAACAAAAGCGACAGAGAATGCCTATATGATAACGAAACCGTAATTATAACGGGTATTGTCCATGAAACAATGGACGCTTACTCATGCCGAGCACTTGGTCTTGTTCTACTTACATTTTGTCATAGGTGTTCATGCAAATCTGTATTTTTCTACATATGTATGTCTTTTTTTTTTTTTTTTTTTTTAATAGAGAGGTAAAAATAACGTCAAATAGTTATCTAATTTGTAAAAATTCCCTTGCTCGATATAAAGACATACGTATTCAGTGCTTGTAGATATGCCTAGCTGTTTCGTTGTTACTTCAATAGTTTTCATTTGGAAGATGCTTACTCTTCCGGAACACCTGGGTTTATTCTTCTCCTGTACTTTTGTTCGGGCTCCTATGTAAATCTATATTTTTGTTCTTAATTTTTCTCGTTTTATCCACCTTCAGTTAGAATTACTGTTTCTTTAATATGTCGGTATTGCCTATTGGTAATTGTAATTTTGTGGTTAATCCACAAAAAAACTTTGCACAAAGATAATTTCATTGTATCTGGCATAGATTAACTGAAACCCTTAAGAGTACAAGAACAAAATCATGTGTTCCAGAACTGTCAAAAAAAACTTCGGTGTATCGATAATATCTGCCATACAAATATATGCCAAATGCAGGTTCTGGCAAAATTGAGTCAAATAGTAATATATCAATAATGTTAATCTTTAACCTTTATAATGATCGAAAGTTATATACTTAACAAGTATAACTGAAAACGTGAATAGACTTTGTTATATCACAACCAGTGCTAATTCTTTTAAGTGTGACGTTTCAATGACTACACACTGTCACCGCCATCAGACAAATGACCAGTGTAGCCACTTTCACTGTCTTTGGTATCACCAAACTTATTAGAGCTGCATCACATACACTGTGCCATCAAGACATCCTATCCATGCCCATTCATATCTATACATACAACAACAGGTTCTTCAATTTTGTTTCTGTCGTCCAGAAGACAGTTGGCAGACTTTCCGTCTCCTGATACGACTTGGTCATTGTTGTAATCGGGAACAAACATCCAGTCATACATATCCTGGCCTATCCGAAAAAGTATTGCATCTCTGACCTTCCGACCATTGTCCAGTTGCCGACTCCACGTATGTACTATCATGTCAGGTTGGTCTTTAATCAATAAGTCTTTAGAGCAGCAATCAGTCGGAGAAAACTGAACTACAGCTATATGTCCTTTTGTCAGGCAGACGATGCTCCATCCTTTCTGAGGACATGACAGTTGCTTGGTCCTCTCCCCGGACATGTTCAGTACTAGTATTGTTGGAGAGTTCGTACTAACGATCACCTCGTCACTGTCAGTCAAACTGATGTCAAAGGCATCTAAAGGACTGATGTCAGCAAAAATGATGAAGTGTCTGTCCTCAGACAGTTTATATATCTGTGACGTCACAGCATGAGGCGTCAGTAGCAGTCCTCCTGATTTGGTCAATTCCTTGCACAGAAGTTTAAAGTTACACTTTCTGTGACTGTTCCTTCTTTATTAACCAAAATTAAAACTTCACTGTCAAATACCAACATCCAAACCCGCTTGTCGTCGATGGCACACATCGAGTTGATGTGATTCCGTTGTGGAACTCTGAATTTAGAAAATTGTTGGACATGCGTACTGTCGATATCCACCCGTCGTCTCTTGACTGATTTGAATATACTCAGACCTTTATTCTAAATGTGATGGATCAAATTTTCCGGATATTAAGGCAACATATTTTCAGCATAAACACTGCAAGCTCTATGGTATGGCAGTTATTCGTCTCATCGCACGATCAGTCAGAGAAGATCCACTTTTATTATATTCAGATTCTAGCTCAATGGCCATGACCATGTCATCCAATTCTGTTGGGTTTTTTGGGGTTTTTTTTTTCGTAAAACTGACAATTGGTTTTTAGTGCGACAAGACTTCGTCTTCAATTAAGGGCGATAACTCCGCCATGACTGAGTCGGCGATGAGATCAACTTCCCCTTCATCCCCTTGGGCTGTTTTCCTCTTTATATATCTATGATACTATTGCGGAATAATTGATTTCCCCTTTCCTTTTTGTCGTTATCGTTTAATTGGTCGTCCTTTGCGGCATCAACTTCAACGTGTCCAATTGATCTCACAGACACCTTTTCTGTGAGACAATCCCCTCTTCGATATGTTTGAAAGCATGTTTGCTTATGTGTCTTTGGCAAACGCATTGAATACATACAATAAAGCTAAATAAATCCTATTGTAAGCTAAATGGGTAAATCTTACCTAGCACTGGCTTACAGATTCCATTATAAGCTATAGCTGCGTTGTGAAACAGTCTTTTGCAGATTTTTCATTCTAATTTAGTTGTTACATTTGTATAAAAAAAATTGTCAGGAAATGTAATCTTTAAAAGGAGTTTTGTTTTCTTTCGTATGCCATCATAGAAGAGATCTGTTATCCAATATGTCTCTATGTTAATTTCGCACAGCATATAAATTCAAAAATGAAATATCAATTTCTTCGCTTATTGCATAGTAATATTTCTCGATAAAGTATGTTATTACGATGCAACAAAGCTAAAAATATCAATTTTTGTCTTTAATACTTTGCTTGTAAAAATGAACAAAAGTATTATTGCGACATTTTCAGATATTGAGCTATTCAAATCGACCCACATCCCTGGTCCGTCTTACGCTGTCCGTCGTTCGTCGTCCGTCCGTAAACAAATGTTGTGGTCGCTATTTAATGAGAAGTGCAGGAAGGATATTTCTCAAACTTAACATGTACTACATCTTCTTGGTTCCTAGATGTACTTATTGAATTTTGAGTCTGATTGGGAAAACACAACGGGCGACAGACAGCAATCTTGGATTTTAGCAGTTGAACTTTGTCATCGCAATTTCTCAGAAAGTTATTAGATCTGTCTAATTTCATAGGAAGGTTTAAGATTCATTATCGATGTCTTCGAATGGAAAAAGATGATACTGTATAGCTGTTCAGTTTCGTGGGTCTAATTTTCGCGGTATTCTCAATCTGAATTAGATGTCGATATTAAGTAGCGGTCAACAAAGCATTGTAAGCATATACAAATGTATAAATATTCGCTGGCTGTTATTTTTTGCGTTAGATTAAGGGCCGTGAATATGTAGCGAAATGAAATCCCTCGCGAAAATCACCAAAAATAAAACAGTAACGAAAGCAGTACTTCGGAGAACAAGTAATTTATTCAAAAGACGTCAACAAACTAAAACAATGACGTAAAATAATATTAAATAATTATCAAGGCTGTATGATAAACTTGTATAATGTAGCTTTTCACTATTATATGCAGGTAATATAAACGTGACTAGACTAGTGTCATTATCAAACGATTTGGTGGGTAATATACCGTACTGTTGTTGTTGTTGTAGTTGTTGTTGTTGTTGCTACTGCTGTTGTTTTTGCTACTGCTGTTGTTGTTACTGCTGTTGTTGTTGTTGTTGTTGTTGTTACTGCTACTGTTGTTGTTGTTGTTGTTGTTGTTGTTGTGGTGGTGGTGTTGGTGGTGGAGGTGGTGGTGAGGAAAGTGTTGTGGTTTTTTTTTCATTTTTTGTGATATTTCTTTAAACTACATATAAACAACACTGCACGAAAAACTACATATAAACATTTCAATATATACATGGATATGTACAATAGCAAAATAATATCAGTAACGGCAAGTTTAGCATTCAACTTCAAAATAAGACCTGAGTATACATTATAAATAGTACAACCAAAGAATCTAGTTAACATACTGACTACGACATACGATATGAGACATTACAACAAAAGTGTTGTGTGACTGAGAGTGATAGGAACATACATTATAAATATTTAAAAGTTATGATAAACAAACTTAACAACAAAAATAAATAGGACGTTAAAATGAGGTAGTAACCGTGTGCCATTTGCACACACTCAAATAGCTTTTTTGATCACCCTTGTGATCGAGTGTCATTCAATCAGTACCTTTTGTTATTAAAAGATGCATGTTCTTGATGATGGGATTAAATCAAGCACGAAAATTTCCGGACCAATCAGGCTCCTATATATCATATCATCTCATACTAATTTTCGACAGGTTCCTTTAATCAACTTGGGTGTCATTTTCTGATTTACATATGAATTTCTAAATAGATTAATTTTAGACAACATTGATTAACATTAAGATTTTACATTTGTTTCAGACATAATTAAAACTCTAGGTAATAATTGAATAACGTTAAGATTTTTGTCTATCCATTTCCTAATTAAGACACTAGTCTATGATATACCAAGTACATTATATACTCTTCTGACTAAAAAAATGTGCTGCCTCGTCGTGATAATACTCAGCAATCAAAATGATATCTTAATCCGGCCATTAACGGTCTGGCGACAAACGGGACACCTGATAAACACTTGAGCACACTCCTCACAGCAAGTCACGTGATGACACGGCAAGAACATCACGCATGCGTCCACCTCCAAGCAAATCTTACATGTCCCATTGGCCCGTGTCATAAGCATTTCTTCATCTGAAAATTGGAAGTAAATATTCCTTCATGTTTAATGGTGTTGGTGATTTTTATATCGTTCTTATTCAATGATAATGAATTTAGCAATGGAATAAAGGACCGGGATAAGACGTAAGTTACAATCTTCGATTTTAATTGTCTATAATTTATTGAAAAGATCAAGCAAACGAATTTGACCAAGCTGATATATCACCAACCTTGTGTCTGTCCGATGTTTTTCTGCGCGGACTTTTTATTTCGAAACGTATCCACTTCATCCAATCCATCACGTAGGGGAGTCGTTTTCGAATGCAAAATTTCATTTACGATGGTGTAAACATCTATCGGCTTTCCTTCTAAAAATGGCAGAAAACATTAAATGGATTAGTACATTTACAGAAAATCAGAAATCCGCATAGCAATCACAAAATCTCAACCATTTCCGGCAAGGGCAAACTATATATCAATTTACAATGAAACCCATGTAAAAGTTCAATGTGAATAAGACCACGTGTTCTGAAAGAGTAAACGTCTTCTGCTTCATAGAAATTGAGAAATGCTTATAATCAGAGAAACCACTTTTCACATTAGTATAAGCAGGAGTAATGTGAAGTTTGGCTTTTCTTTTGGTTTCGCCGGAAGACCTTTTACATAAAATACATGTAGTGCTTTGTTCGTGTTTAAGTCAAGCTGGGTTCAAGTTTACTCAATATTTCTGTTTCTCACTCAGATACGCAAAATTAAGTATGTAGCAATAGGTCATAAAGGTACAGTAAACACCAACTATGAACTATAGAAAACAAACGCTGTTAAGTATTGATAAGCTGAGGTCCTGTGATACATACGTCTTTGTAGTGAAGTTATTGTGGACGAAATGACGTCCACCGGAAATCCCATCTCATTTACCCTCTGGATAAAAGGATCATTTGTCTGCAGACTGGCCGGATCCTGACGATGTTCTCTCGTCACAGATCCCGGGGACAAATCTGTATAACATGTCGTAATAAGAGGAACAATTACAATCAGGTTTTAATGAGAAGGGACAGTACCATAGCCATATCGACTCACCTGTCGAAGTAACTTCGGTTCTTACAAATAAGCCTTTTTTTTTTCTTTTTTTTTTTTTCTTTTTTTTACATTTTAAACATTGATTCATTTGCATTTATTTGTATTTTTATTTCGATAAACGAGAGACAAAAACATAATAGTAAATGATCAAATATCCTGTACTGTTACTGTTTACTGACGAGACCTGGAACTAGTCCGGGAAAGAGAAAGTTACCTCCCCAAGGCCCTAGAAATAACATCTTCTTATGCCCGACTATTTTTTACAAGGACGTGAAGCATTTATTATTGTCGTATATTATGTAATTAAGGAAAAAATAATAATATAATATCTATTATCATATTACTAATAGGTAAATTGTAATAGACGGAACCATTGTCATACCTGTCGCTTCTGTGTTCGGCCTGGAATCCCTTTTGTTATGAATCACCTGAAATACATTAGTAAGCATATAAGTATGCACATTTTATGAATATTAAATTAAATACAAAAGAAACATCTTACAGTTCGCAGAAACCTGGACAACAAATATGGTGTAAAACAACTATTTTCAACACTGTTTCGATTTTTTATTTTCTTTTTTTATTATTATTATTTATTTATTTATGTATTTATTGTTAATAGAACTAACCTGTTCTTATGCCTCAACAGATAAACGCCAGGTATGTATACCGTGAGGTATTGAACACATTTAAAACCCCTACATACATTATCGTTACGTATATCATGTCGCTCGCCAGTAAACAATTTGAAACGATAATATCCACCTTGTAAACAGATTTGTTATTTAAATTGTGTGTAGATATGATTCCTTTTAAATCACGCATTTAAAAAAAAAACAGCTATGCGATATAAAAGCGCCTTTGTATTAATAGGAATACCAGTGGAAATTACAAACAATCTTTATTCAAATAAAAAATTCTGAATTAAATAGGTAAAATCCCCAAAAGATCTGCTTTGTGGTTTACTTCTTTGATTAAATCTCTTACCTGTGGTAATCTGATATCCTCGTGAACAAGCTGAATGAAATTATCCCCTTTGCTCTGTCGAAGGTACACACATTCCGGGAACCACCGCGCGTGTTCGATCCAAGGATCGTCTCCCGGCAACCAGTTCCGGAGAGCACCTCCGCAACAGAAACATCGAACCAGATCCGCGTATCCTGTAACATGACACATGAACTTTAAACCATTGAAAATCATTTTGACAGATTTCCGTTATTCACTTATCAAACTTCAGTTTTAAAAACTTTCCTGAATAACTGGATAACGTAATCGGAATCCCCACACGGAAACAAGCTTTATAGTAGGCATGTGACATGTTTAAACACGGAAAATTTTATATCCGGTCGTGGAATACATTTTTAAAGTGTTGAATTAAGTGCGATTATGTTAAAGTATCCTTGTTAATGGACAAAATGGAAGTTTTAAACATTATTAAAGTAGTCCTTTGTTAAAGCAGACTCATAATATAGAAAATCTGTTTTATGTACATCCATCATTACTTTAATTTATTTTAATTAAGGAAATAATATTAACATAGGCTTATCATCGTTATATAAAGTAGTGGTACGATGACTTCTCATTAACAACTTTCTATTTTGTACTTTTTTATTATTCTGTCCGCGAGAATCCTTCTTTTTTCTTCTTCTCCTTCTCTTGCTTCTTATAAAGTTCCCCGAAAATTAAGATGTTCAATCATCATTGCTCAACCTACTTGTGAAAGTGTTAACCTATTATGTTTTCTCCTTTATTTAACGTTTTTATCTAACTTCATCTAATTCCTTAGCTTTCTGTTCTGAATCGTTATTTTCGGATTGAAAAGGGTTTCTTATTCTGTGTACCTGTATCGAAACTAGAATTAATCACTGGACTCGGAAGATTTACATAACTTTTATCTGTGGTTACATAATTCATTTTAAAGCCGTGTATACTCTTCATCTACGAGGGCTGATTGATAAGTTGTGAGCCTCGTATTGAAGGAGGTACTCAAGGATGTACTTTTTTAAAGTCCTACAATTATCTGACTATATATGGTCGTGTACCCAAGGACTGGTCTCATTTGGTTAGTTCATATCGACGAGGTAGCACTTTAAAGTAAACAAGACAAGCGGCTTTTGCAAAATGGGCAAAATCGGTTAGGGTTTGGGTTAGTGTGAAAGAGTCTGGCATTGCCATGGCTGCCATTCACGATTGTGGCTTTAAATTGGTTGAACATCCGTCTTATTCACCTGATCTCGCTCCATCAGACTTGTATCTACATTTGTAAATGTTTGTATTTCAGAACTGAAAACAGCTATTTCAGGCACTCTAACCCTATCATGCAGTGGATGACTTTCGGAAACAGCCAAGAAAAGGAGTTCTATAAAAGTGGTATTGAGGCCCCTAAACACGGTGCTGGCAAAAGTGTATAGATTTTCTAGATACCGAAGGGGATTATGTTGAAAAAATACAATAAGTCCGGCAAAATTCAAATCCTTCAATATGAGGCTCACAACTTATCAATCAGCCCTCATACATATTGGAAAACGACACAAAGATAACTATGTATTAACCTTTGCACAGACCGCCGTGTAGGACAAATGGGAGAGCTATCTGAACCCAAAGTGTTGAACAGAAACAGCGATTAAATCAATTTCGGTTCCAAAACAAATTCTTTGATGGAAAGCGTATAAAAACCTAAGATCTTTTAAAAGAAACACACATAAGTCGCCTCGATGGGATGATATGCGGACGAACAACATAATTAATAATATGACATTAGTAATATACATGTAGATAGGTATTTCTTGCATAATAGCTGTCTTACACTTCTTGGAATCGGTAGAGAATGTGAACTTTGAGTAAGAAAGGTAGCCTAGGAAACCAATTCTTCTCAAAGTGTACATCTCCCTTGATCGGAAGAATAAGTCATAGTAAAAGGGAAAAACAACATTGAATAATTTACCTGCATATATGAACCCGGCATCGGCCAGAGACTTTGGGATGAGACCGGAAGTCGACGACCAGCCTTTATATGAACTGAGGCGTATTGTAGGAATTGCATAGGCAGGATACATCAGCGATTTCCTCACAGACGCAAGTGGAGTAAGTCGGAGTTTTCCGGAATGTCTTTCCCGCCATCCGTTATGGGCATTGTTATTATTGTCCATATGTGGTATTTTGTCGACATTGGAATTTCGGTCGATTTCGCAGTTAATTGTTTCTCTGTCATTTGCTTCCCTTTCAAGGTTCGCGATTTCTTCATTTTGAAATTGCAAATCGCATGTGTTGCTATGCGACGTTCTTTCGATTTCGTTGCTATGACATTCATTTTCGGTAGTGTTGGTGTGCGTGTGTGACTCAAATGACCCTTGTTTATTCCATAACTCTTCTGAGTTTGTCCTGCATTGAAACTGACGATCATGCGCCTTTTTTCTGAACTGTTCTGGCAGTCCGCGAATGTTTACGGAAGTTATATCTTTATGTGTTTCGCCATTTTCTTGATTTGAATTTGGAGTTGATGACTGCAATAATGGAACATTTACAGTTTCTTTGCCTCGTACAAAATCACAGTTCGGAGATATTTTCTTGTGAATATCAAATGGTGTATCTCCCTGGCCCCATCCACTGTATCGAACACTACATTGAAAACATTCAACTTCGTCTGAATTCCCTGTGTAAAAGAATCCATTTTCTGCGAGACGTATCGTACTTACTGGAGCCGATCGTGGAAAGTTGTGAAAAGTTTCTAGCCTCAAAATTTCGATATTCAAAGAAACATCAATATTAGATGTGTCTGATAGATTCATCGATTCAAAATATTCGTTTAATTCTGTGACTGGTGCCACAATGATGTTTTGTTGCGGTGGTGTTAATGTTGACATTGTGGTAACGTCTAGCACTTTTTTCTTTGTGTCCCAATGGCTGGATTCTCTCGCAACAGAGTTGTCGTTCTTGCGACTGCGATGTTGACCAATTGAAGGACAAACGGATCCTAAATAATATTTTAAAGATTTCCACCTATAATCAGCGTTGTAAGGCGCGTTTCCCTTTACATATTTTACTCCTGGTTGGCTGAAAAATCCCTTCATATGAATAAAGAACATCAAAATCACCTGTATTACTGCATAAACCAAAGTCATTGATAATTTCATCTCCGGTTTCAGTTCCAATGTGCCATGGTCAAATTCGCTGAATCTGCTATGTAAATTAGTGAGTGTCCTATTCAGAAATGGGTTCGAGCGGTTCGTCATTTCATTTCCACGAACCCTATCTGAAACGTTTACATTTTCAGTCCGGCCAGAAAATGAATCGAACTTTCGTTTCGTTTTAATTTTTTCGATTCTTGAACTAAAATTGAGGTAAGAATGCTGTCTAATTAATATCAAGATATATCGGTACAAAACTACTGCTTGGCTTGGTTCGAAGCTTTTATTAAAATCTGTCTGTATTAATAGAACGGGTTTCACTTCGCCGTCTACTACAAATATGCGTTCACATACACACAATCTTATGATAGCACTTGTCCACCCGAGGTCATGTGATATATTTGTGGTATCGCGGGTAAGTATGTGTAAGTGTTTGTTCCGGACGGATTTCAAGGAATCACATCTGATGACGTACCCTAGATATAATGTATGCTACAGCAGTACATACAAGGAAAATCCCAAGTGGTGACTTCCGGTAAGCCATCATGAGAGCTGAAACAAAAATTAAATCAATTAGATAATGTTTTAATTTTCCCAATTATTCATAGGCCTAACAGTCTGTTATTTTTGCAATTAATGTTTGATTTTTCTTCTTTTTTTTTTCTTTTTTTTATTAATTAATGATTAAAGAAATTCTTTCTATCACAGATGAAAGAGAACTATTACTCTTCAAACAAGAGAAAGCAATCTTTTTTCAGTAGTAAAAAATATTGTTTTAAATATATAGTATGGACCATGATGAGCAGCTGCATACCAATCAACAATAAGATATACATTATATAGATAATATTGATGATGGATACATCTCGACTGTTAATGCAGACAGGTTCAACCCGAGAGGCTGTGATTGAAAGATAGAATTTTAAACGATAAAACGCGGATCTGCATGCAGGTTTATACTCTTTTATTCTTCGATATTAATGTTCTTTAATGAAACACGTATTTTCTCACTTAAGCACAAATTAATTTGATAGTGAAAATAAACAATATAAGGTTGCACGCCACTAAACAAAGTGAAAGTACACCTAGAAGGTGCAAAATATACAAATGCGAAAATAAAAATAAGTTTGCATCGGTCTCGATAAACAACTTCATACTTTACCTAAGAATGACTGTTCTGGTGAAATTAAAATGACCGGTGTCGTTTATATATGATTTTGTGCGTAAACCCAACATCCTGTTTGAAACGTTTGCACAGGCACGTCAATTTATTTTTAAGCAGGTGAAAGGTTAGGCTTTTCTGCTTAGAAAATAGAGCCCTGAGCGGAAATTTTTGGTCTATAAATAGCTGCGGTATTTTACAATCTATTTAAGCGTGGTACGTGTCGGCTGGCAATCATTAAGTACATATACACTGTATATTGGCCAACAACTGGCTGGAAATCTTCTGTAATTTCGTGTATTTATATATAACTGACAACTGCTTCTTTAAAAGTTTTATTCAAAAATTAGGTTCCGCACAGATTTGTTCAATTGTGATCAATGAACAACGTCGCAGGTTTCATCGAAAATCTCTTAACTTCGAGAGAAGGAAATCTTATGGTGATTGTTCTTTACACAAGGAAGACGGTTGTGACATCTGATAAAACAACAACACTCTTATCTTCTTACCAACAGTAAGCACTTATCGATTTCCGTATGAAATTTTGTGTTAAAATAGCACGTATAATGATGAGTATTATAGAAGTCTGTGTGAAATACGTCCGGAGCGAACACTGAAAAAATATTTCGTTTAATCTGAAAGCTGTGTACGTACAGAAAAACAAAATTGACGCCCAGCAAAAATAAAGGAAACTTTTGAGCAGAATCGTAATTCTTTATTTACATTACATAAGAGAATCCTAATTATTTATTTACGTTACATAGCAAAATCTCAAATTCTTTATTTACATTATATAGCAGAATTTCATTTCAAAATATTTTATTCAATCAAGCATTTGAATTAATTTAAATACAATATTTCATAGTAGAGATAGATATACAAATTGGATTGGACAACAGGCTTAGCCTATACAGGTCCTTTCCATACTTCCGTTAACAAAAATATTATAAATAATTTTAGTGGTATAGTTGTAAATATAATTATGTAGAGAAAAAGTAAAATGGAATTCTTATTATCAATTTATGGAAAAGAAAGATCATAACTGAGAGGAGAGTTTTGCTTTATAATAGAGAGAATAATTTATTGAAGAGAATGTATAACAGAGAAGAGAAAAGGTTAACAAAAAAATAAATATATAAATAAGTAGAAAAATGAAAAATAGATATAACAGTAGTTAATGGAGATGATGAGTAAACAAAAAGAAACAAAAAGAAGAGAAAACCATCACCTATCTTCATACATACATACATACAATGTAACATATAGCAGAATCGTGAATGCTTTATTTACATTACATAGCAGAATCTTATATTCTTTATTTACATTACACAGCAGAATCTTAAATTCTTTATTTACATTACACAGCAGAATCTTAAATTCTTTATTTACATTACACAACAGAATCTTAAATTCTTTATTTACATTATATAGCAGAGTCTTAAATTCTTTACTTACATTATATAGCAGAATCTTAAATTCTTTACTTACATTATATATACCCATGATTGTCTGTACTATATTCGTGGGAAATAAGTTACCCCCTCGCTATCTTCAGAGAGAAAAGAGACATATTCAATAGTATGTACTTATATAGAGAGATGGATAGTCTATTATAATTACTTTGTGATTGTAATAGAAAGGAGTAATGATAATTTCCTTGTCCGCGCTGGGGCTCGACCTAGCGAAATCTCACTCTCAAAGCAAGCCCCTATACAATTTTATAGTAATTACAATTTTGTCATAATTGGAAGGTTATTGAAATGACTCAACCCATATGCAATTAAAATATATCGATAATCACGTAACACTAAAAACATTAATTAATAGATAGGGAAATATATAGATTTTAAAATGACCTCGCATGCTTATAGGGCAGTGCTGTGTTATAGTGTTTAACGTTTTATAAATAAATTGTCCAATTCTAGCATTCTTAATCTAGAGTGAGAACGGCTCGCATTAGTATGTAAGAAGTCGGCTGTGATTCACTGATTATAGTTTATCTTGTGACTGTATTTAATATGCTGAGACGTTTTCAAAAGTGATAGACACATGTATATATGTGGACATAGTTATTATATATCGTCCGACCTCTGAGTAGGCCAGCTATCCAGAGACATCATCATGCAGGCGGCCACAGGGACTTGTGACTACAAATGTATGTCCGTGCTCATACGGATAGTTACATGGGGATTTGTTCCAAATCCAGACCCTATCAGACATTTTATACGATGTATATATTACAAGAACTATTCTTGTAAATAACATAGATCCACATTTAGCAACTGCAGTATAAGCCTACTGTACAGTACATGTACAGGTGTAATGTATGCAGTAGAGTTCAGTATGAATCCAAAGCAAATCATCATTATGTGCATATAATTTGTGGGTAATAATGAAATTTCTATGATATTAGTCTCTATATCATTCTTTATAATGGACAAGTTTTGACTGAAGTAAAATTATTTTGGTATTTTTTTTGTTTTTAATATAGAATAATGTTTTTTCCGGATTACATGACGCCCCATGTTTGGAAATTACCATCAGACGGAGGAAGTGACGTCATATTCAAATATGGCGTCCGTTCTGTTTCGGACCGGTGGACGGATAGCAGAAAAAGTTAATTTGCAAGCTACTCATCGGGTAATACACCACTGAATCAATTTTAGTCTATCCTAAAATGAATTCAATATTTACATGTTGCATAATATTTTCTAATTCTACAAGAGATACTCACAAAACGACATCCAAGTTACAAGAAATAGTATGTCCTTCCCAATGCTCAAGAGTCCTTGATTTGTTTACAAAATGCATTCTATGCTATTTTCATTTGATTGGTATTTTGTTACATATATGGTCCACTTATCTTTATTTGTGTCATATAATGATTATGTATTAGGTCCCATCATATTATTTTTCGTAAACAGTCCCAGGTTCATTTTTTTAAAGAAGGCCTCGTCTGTCGTTTCACTCGAGCACAATTTTCTTCTGGTCCTGACATTATTACTCTAACTACTGTCGCTCCAACAGTGTTAGAGGATTAACCTGAGAAACTTATGACAGGCGCTTTGTCGGTTGGGATCATAACAAATAATTAGCCTGATACTTTAAGCTAGCTGAAGTCACCCTGACACCAGACATCTATCTGAATCTTGATGAGAATGTTTGTCTTGTGTATGCCGGGGCCAGAAGATATGATAGCTAATTCGTTTCTGATATAAGATTTCTGGAGCAGGTCTGTGGTCTGACAGCAATGCACCATCGTTGCACTCTTGATAACCAAACTTTATTTCTTCTGGTGTCCCCAGTCAACATCAGACAGTAGACATTAAGACAGACTGCAGATGCATGTCTATCATGAAATAGAGCAGCACACTACATATAGCTGGCTATGTAATAAACTTTTATGAAAATTTGTTTTGATACCATTTGACACTGCTAATTGGTGCAGTCAAAATAAAATCTGACATGGTACAAGAAATATATTACCAGGGATGAAGAGTCTATTAGATCAAATCAATTGAGACCAATTACTCTGCAATTAGCTCTGTATATGTCTTTCTGTGTTGATTGATCATGATTGTTGACATAATCATAAAATATTGACGGGCTGTTGGATCATGTCATTTCTTTTTCAGGTGCTAGCTGCATTTTCTCCCACTGCATCATGTCATCCACACAATCAGCAGAAGAGGAACCTTTCCATCCATGAGTACCTCAGCTTCGGCATTTTGAAGGATGCTGATGTCCCCATACCTAGGTACAGAGTATGTGGGAACCCAGCAGATGTCCAGGAAATGGCCACAGACCTTAGTAAGCAGGCATTTTGATGTTTATAATTTCATTGATGGCATGCATGAATAAAAAAGCTTTACCTGTCAGTTATAACCAAATCATGGTTCATCTGAAGGCTTATTAGGGAAGTAATGAGCCCCATTCACAATTAATGTTATTTCATGTCTAAACCAAATTCCCAAACTGCAGTTAATTCCTCCTGAAAATGTCCTTCCCAATTCACCAATTTTCTTCCCAAAATTCGAGAAAAATGTCAAAAGGACTCGGCCTTAATCAAAAGCCCTACAAATGTCACAATTGACATTTATCGTGCTTCTTGATGTTGTTGTGTCTAGGATAACATACAATGTTACAATACCTAACTTTAAGCCTGAAATGGACTTATTACTTAGGGAAATAGTGTGCTGGAAATTTCAAACACAACCTCTGAGTAAATATTGAAAAATAGTACATCATTGCTAAGAGATACACTTTGTTGTCAATGAAAATTGATAGATGTTTTTGATTTGAAAAATGTTTTGAAATCTGTAACAATTAGATATTGAATATATTGTCGATTCCACATTGACAGTTCTCAAAGTCTGTTCTCATCTTTTGCTAGTAAACTAATGTTAGGAATTGTAGGCATGCTCATGTTATTTAATAGCTGCGAGAGCATAGCATTATATATAAATGCTGATAGATGGTTGTCATCAGACAAGTGTAGACAAGGTATGAATACGTATTTGTTTAATAAAGTTATTTGTATGATTTTCAGTCAAGGCCACAGGAGCACCAGATGTCGTCGTTAAAGCTCAAGTGTTAAGTGGAGGACGAGGAAAGGGCCATTTTACCAGTGGACTTCAGGGAGGAGTCAAAATTTGTTTCTCGTGAGTTTGACCAGTTATCATGCTGTTTATTTGTGTTTTTGTTTTTGAGGGATGTATTTTCAAGATGTATGACAAGTATATTCGTAGTCTTGTATTCCACAAGTTTTGAATAGTGAGTGAAATTATTAGAAAATTTTCATGCAAGATTTGCATGGTGTTTCACAATTAAAAAGCCGTATCCCAATGTGCATTTGTCCAGAGAAAGAGAAAACTTTGGTCCAACAAATTAAAAGAAAAACTCTAGAAAGTACCTGATAATCATTATACTGCATTGATATGATGTTAAAATTACATATCTACATTAAGCAATACATCTGTAGAAGTAAATAAGAAATTGCTAACTTATGTTATTTTCACTTATATTATAAAACTATTAGCTGAACAGCAAACTAGGAAGAAAATAATGCATGGACAAATTGTGTTTTATCAGAGATGAGGAAGCCAAGAAAATTTCAGAACAAATGTTAGGATACAACCTGATCACAAAACAGGCCCCACTTGGTAGGATATGTGACACTGTTATGCTGTCAGAGAGATTATACTCTAGGAGGGAGTTCTACTTCGCCATCGCCATGGAAAGGTCTTTTGCTGTAAGTTCTGCTTGTCATATGTAACACACTTCCAAGTGGAGGAAATTGGAAGACTGGAATGAGAATTTAATTATTCTGTAGTTTTTCTTGAAATTTTCAACAACAACAAAAATCATGAAATGGAAAAAAAGTCCAGTTTTGTTACATACACTTTAACCAGTAGTAATTCTAGATACAATGAACATTGAAAACATTACTGAATAGTATGGTAAAGTACAAGTAAGTTATGTTTATCTTCCATTAGTTCATGTGCTAAATATTTTCAAATGTATAATTGAGAGTATTACTTTTGGTTTTGTTCACAGGGGCCTGTGTTAGTAGGAAGTTCACAGGGAGGTATGAATATTGAGGATGTAGCAAAAGAAAACCCAGCTGCTATTCTGAAACAACCGGTGGACATATTTTCAGGCATTACGAATGAGTTGGCAGTCAACCTGGCAGTGAATATGGGTTTCAGTCCAAACTGTGTAGATCAGGTAACGTAAAACTAAATAGACTAGACTGTGATTTTTGGCTTGCCTCTCGAAAAAAGGGAGAGCTTTTATTGTCATCCCGGTGTCAACATCAGCGTTTGTTTCTAAATGTTAAGATTTTGAAGACTGACTTTTAATGCCTAATCTATTATTTCCCAAAGTTACACATGTTTCGTTTGCTTCATTACTTAGAGAGTCTGATACAAGTTTGGTTGTTCCAGGGATTAGTAGAGTCTTGAGAGTATATTTTTGACTCCCTATAATGAGATTTGACTCTTGGGTTTGAAGGGTCTGACTGATGTGAATTTTGACCCTTCGATATTTCTGAGAAATAGTTAATCAAGGGTCAGCTGGATGTTCTGTAGTTGAATGGCCATTATCAGATTTAATTAAAATTCATAGTTGCTGTATTTGTATTACATGAACGAGTTATCTAACTTCACATGGCATTTCCAAGTCATGTCAGAACAATAACAAAATCTGAAAATATATTGAAATTCAAGTGACCATTAAAACCATTTAATCTCTTGTTTTATATAAATGTAACATAAAATTTGTACATTGTTTCCTTTGGTTGATAGTGATGACTTATGATGTACCTGTTTTGTTTCCAGGCAGCAGATATTATTGTGAAGCTTTACAATGATGTCTTCCTGAAGTACGACTCCACTCTTGTAGAGATTAACCCCATGTCAGAGGATGCCAGTGGCAAAGGTAAAATCAAATCCTGATCTAATGATGTGCACTCATGTAATTTTTATGATTTTGTGAACCATAAAGTCTGTCAATAACACAAGTTATAGCTATATCACATCTAGACAGTGGTGCCCATGTAAGTATAATTCTCCTTTTCTGATGACCTTGACTGTGACCTTTGACCTAGTTTTCAAAAACTGAATTTCAACCCACTCAGCAGACTATATATGTTGCCTTCTTACAACTCTTGTTTTAATGAATTTTGACAAAAAAAATAGAGGATGTGCTTAATTTTGGTGAATGAAAATCCATTTTTTAGCCAACATATTTTCTCTGAACTGCATTAGACATGGAGTGTCTTATTTTCAGACAATAGCTTTTATATGTATGTTCATAATACTTGTAGTTTACTGTATGGACTGTAAGCTGAACTTCGATGACAATGCCGAATTTCGTCAAGAGAAGATTTTCAAGTTGCGTGATTGGTCACAGGAGGACAAGCGTGAAGCAACTGCAGCTGAAGCTAACCTCAACTACATTGGACTAGATGGCAGCATTGGATGTCTCGTTAATGGTGCAGGGCTAGCCATGGCAACCATGGACATTATCAAACTCCACGGAGGCAGTCCTGCCAATTTCCTGGATGTAGGTGGTGGTGCTACCTCAAAACAAGTGACAGAGGCCTTTCGTCTGATCACCTCCGACCCCAACGTAAGAACAAATACTGCATAATCTTCTTTCTGAATTAGATTCTTGTTATAAGTATGACAATGCTTTAAAACATTAATTCAAATCTAAAGAATTGTTTACATGTTCTTTGAACTGATCTATATGTATTGTTTTTCATATATGAAAATAACATTTTGTTATTAAAAAAAGGCAAATTATTTACAAATTTACGAATAATGAATCAAACAATCTTCATTGATTGAGTGACTCTACAAAGTCCTCTCACTGCATATATAATTCTTTGGAGTTAATTTTTTATATATAACGTAACATATGATACCTATGAATGACTCTGCCATGTTTGATAGGTTGATGCCATCCTGGTGAACATCTTTGGAGGCATAATGAGGTGCGATGTTATCGCCCAGGGTGTAATTGCTGCAGCAGATGTCCTGAACCTCAAAATCCCAATTGTTGTAAGATTACAAGGTAGGTAATATGTGGACTGTCCGACAGTAATACGCAAAACAAATCAAAATTATGCTAAAATTTGAGTGTACCAAAATATCTATGAGTCCTTGAACAGATATTCCACCAAAATGTCTTGTTCAACATTTAAAATCTTAATCATACAATGTAAAATAAGTTATTATGAAATGGAATCTGACAGCATGATGTCATCGATGATGTTTGTTTTGGCACACAGGGACAAGAGTGGAGGATGCCAAGGCCCTGATAGCTGCCAGTAACCTAAAGATTATAGCCTGTGATAACTTAGATGAAGCTGCTAAAATGGTAGGTTGATGTTTTAATGATAATGTCTACGGTTATGAATCAATAGTTGAAGCTGATTAAATGGTAGGGTGATGTTTTAATGATAATGTCGACGGTTATGAATTAATAGTTGAAGCTGCTAAAATGGTCGGATGATATTTGTTCAATTCCTATAAAGGAAGCTTTTGAAAATCTTTTCTGTATTTTTGGACTGAATAACAAACATCTCTTTTAAAAAGCGACATGAAAGGAATTAATGGATAGGATATTGCTAATTGATCATTAGTAAGATTTCCCCCGCTAAGTTACTCGATGAGGCCTGGCTTGATTGATGAATTAAATTTTTTATTAACATTTTGGTGATTATGTATTAAATTCTGTATGTCTAATGGGCTTTCTTTTAACATCTTATTTGATTGGTTAACATGTAATAACTGGTCTGATTGGTTAACATGTAATAACGGGTCTGATTGGTTAACATGTAATAACTGGTCTGATTGGTTAACATGTTATAACTTGTCTGATTGGTTAACATGTAAGAACTTGTCTGATTGGTTTACTGGTTATTTGACAGGTGGTGAAGCTGTCCTACATTGTCAGCATTGCTAAGGAGGCTGAAGTGGATGTCAAGTTTGAGCTGCCATTGTAAAGTGGATATAAGTCATGATAGAATCCTGTTGTATGCTCCCATCGATGAGTTGTTTTTGGAAATTTTAGCCGCAAAGTTGATGATGAAAAGTTTGTTATGGAAGAAAAGGATCAATCCGTCTTCTCCACTCTGTGTGGAGATTTTGACCAGGAAATACATGTACCACTGTCTGTCATACTGACTGCATTTAAAAATAGTATCTGTACAATTTGTTACAAAGAACAGTTTGAGTTGCAGATTTTAATATACTCTTGATTGGTATATGGCCAAGAAGGTAGCAATTGTATCATAGTATATATGATATGCATCAGATTTTGTCCATTTAGAAAAATGTCCCATTCCTATGGTGGCATGAAGGTACAAGATAACATTTCTTTGTTAACCATTGAAATGAAACTTGGATGTTATTTTGTCTCTTTAGAAAATGAATGTTCAATTTTGCACTGATACAATTATAATTTGGGGGAATTGAACTTGTTTTTTTCATGGAAAATTGAAAGATCATTTTAGAGGAAATGTGTACTTGATAAATAAAAAAAGAAAAATTGCAACTTATTTGTTTAAATGCTAATAGCCATACATAAAAAAGTATACATGGATGAAAAGTTGAATGATCAGTGCATAATATTATAGTAAAAATGGTCTATAGTATTTAATGTCTGCCACCTGTGACTACTTGGTCAGATTTCATAGTGCTAAGTTTTTATACTGAAAGTAGTTTATTTTGATTATTTTTAAGTTTATCTGTGTTAAGAATAGGACATTCTACACAACTTAATAAAGTGCCGGTGTTTCATCTTGTTTGCCTACCAATGGTTCCAACTTCAGATCTTAATCATTGGTTAGCAGTGAATGCATTTCTTTAGTCAGGATATTAATACTACACGTCTTTTTGAATTGAAGATATTTTAAGTGAAAGTTAAATGTGTATGTGTGTATGTGAGGCCAACATCTATCGACACTTATCATGAACTCTGCAAGATGCAAATTTATGTCCATTCTCAATATTTGTTTGTAAGTTATTTATGATCAGTTGAGAATTTTTAAAACATGTTGAACAATACCTTGAGCTTATTGTATCAAACAAATGTTGTAAAACTTTCTATATCAAATCAAGTTGGAAATTTAAGCCACTATAAAGAGATACTGCATTTTCACATAAAGTAATATCGGTACAAGTTTGTGTATCTAAGTAAGAGGATTTTCGGTGATGAAAAGTATTTTAAGATATTTAAACGTTGACATCTGCCTTTTTGAGAAATAGCCTGTTCAGGCGGTTCTTTCTAGGTGTTGTGTGCACTAGTATGTATGGTAGGTGTAAATATAAAGATCTGTGTTATGTACATATCTCCTTATGTGTAGACTGGCATGTGCTGTCGAAACATATACTTCTATTGATGAATATTGAGATAAAATATTTAAATTACTTCAATTGTTAATTTATTTATTGTTGCTTTGTATAGCTGAATTTGTTTTTACCCCATCATTATCAGATGGTGGGCTATTCAAATCGCCCTTTGTCCGTGGTCGGTCCATAAACAATCCTTGTTATCACTATTTCTTGAAAAGTGTTGGAAGGATATTTCTCAAACTTCACATGCATTTTCCTTTGGCCCCTAGTTGTGCCAATGAATTTTTGAGTATGATTGGGAAACAAATGATCAACAGGTAGCCATCTTGGATTTTGACAGTTGAAGTTTGTTATCGCTAATTCTTGAAAAGTGCTCATATGGAAGGATATTTCTGAACCTTCATTCACATGTATGTTCCCCTGTTGTTCCCAATCAAATTTGAGTCTGAACTGAAAAACAAAAAGATGGACAGGCAAGAAGCCATCTTGGATATTGATTGTTTAAGTTTGGTATCACTGTTTCTCAGTGAGTTCTTAGATCTTCCTTAGAATTGAAATGAAGGTTTTCCCCGTTATCCAATGTTTAAGAGGAAAAGAAGAAAGATGGAGAAAGTAGAGAAAAGATCAGTCTTACATAGCACCAATAGAGATAATTCAATGCTGGGTGCCAAGTGATCCCTCTAGGATCTGTTTTTTGTTTATAAAAAAATTATTAGTTCATTTCTGGTTGAAATAGGGAAGGGGACTTAGGTTTTCAGTACATCTCAATATCGGGGGACGACATTTCGAAAAGGGAGTTGGTCCTAACGTAAGACATGGCGATTGGTACAATCATGTACCTTAGTACAAATGTTTGCTCTGATCCTTCCTTGCTTTGACTAAAACACTCAAACATAACTTCACATTTTAAATACCTAAACAATAATACCTTGATCACAGGTATCTGAATCTAATTAGTATATATAGAAAAAAATATATTAGCTCCTACTCCTACTGATATTTCTTTAAATAATAACCAGATGCAGACGGTTGTGCCTCGATTCATTCTTTTTGTCACAACATCAGCTCCCTTCATACCCGATAGTGTATTATTACCTACAGGATCCTTTCTTTCTATGTACAATTTCTTCTGTACATCCCAATAAGGATAACCACTTCCCCGAGTGTTTTTTCAACAGACTTCGAACACTGACATCAAAAACCAATAATTCTATCTTGGAATCAACAAGAAGCCCAGAGAGCCAGCATTGCTCACATTGTCATCGAAGTGATCAGGGCAAAATATTCAAGAAGTCACAATCTGTTTATACAAAATTAAATCCCAGTCATCCATAAATGCCTTGGACCAGGTTTTGATAAAATTCTATCATTCAAGGAAGAATTTACTATATTTCCCCTATCGGTAGGCACCTAGGGGCTCAGACCAACCATTTATACAATATCTACCTATACTGACCTAATTATACAATACTGACCTAATTATACAATACTGACACATTATCAGAAGTAGAAATATGAAAGTGGAAATTGTTTACATAGGCAATATTCCTTTACGTGAAATTCACATGAAATTTTTCATGTGAAAAGGGCAAAAAAAGTGAAATTCACATAAATTTGAACTTCACATGAATTTGAATTTCACATGAAAAAATTTCACATGAATTTCACACGCTGTTCACCTTAGATTCACGTGAAAAAACTAATAATCATTGTGTTTATAAACAAAGGCAAGATGCTAATATGTTATAATTTATAAAGAAGCCTTCCAAAAATATAGTAAACAAAGCAAAAAACATCAAATAAATTTATAATGTTTTATTAAATCAAAATTAAACAACACAACATTTTACACACCTTACTTACTTCCAACATCTTCTTTCCTCCCTTCAATTCTCATTTTCGTTTCTCTCACTACACTCCTTTTATTTCTATTTCCAGCTTACTCTTTTACACTAGCATTTAAATGCTTCTCTATTCTCCCTTCCTCTATAACATTCTTAACTTCTCCCACTTCCCTTTCTTAAATCCTTTTGCAATTTGCAATTTTTTTAAACAGTCTTCACTCATGGCATGTAGCATCTTCTGTCAACTGTTAATAAATTAAAATGCTAACATTAAAAATGTCTGTGTTACAGCAGAAGGTACAACATTAAGGTGATTTTGACGAGTTGGTGGTTTTTTCTACATAGTACACAGTTCTTATGGTTCCATGTGGTTGAAATGATGTTCGAATTCAGTTCCACAGACTTAAGAGATTCCAGGGCCCGAGAAGCAACACTCTGTAAATCTGGGAAGAAATCCGGATCTGCCTCCTGGGAATTTGTCAAGCCATGTTGATTGTTATTCCATGATAATACCAGTTGATCTAATCCAGCCATTCTCACTTGACAAGCTGACCACAACACAACTTTTTCAGCCGATGATGGTCGATGAAGTTTCTTTTCAGTTTTTTCATTTAGGTATTTGGAGACAGGACTACAGGCTGAGGGATCAGATCTACACCGGTAATCTCAACACAACAAAAGTGTTTTGACATATTGTTTTTCCAGTCTGGAAAAGAATAGAAACTTAACATTATATAATTTTAGCACAAAGTGTTAAACCAATAAATCAGTATTTATTACAAAAAAGGTTTCATAAATCTTAGTAAGCATTGAGACTTCAAAGTAATTGTATAATTGAAATTGCAAACTACCATTGGGATACTTGATTGACCAATAATATTGCTCAAATAACAAATGGCCAAGAGGGCCTGCATCACTTATACATCCTGATATTTCAGTAATCATGGCAAAATACTCTCCTGAAAGTTGTACTACAAATATTTTCCTACTTTTTGAGCTGCCTCTCCTAACAATGGTTCAAACTCAAAGGTGGACTAAATCATGTTATTCTTAAGTAAGGATTTTTAATCTTTTTTCTTTTTTTTTCTTTTTTTCTTTTTTTGCTATTTTTACCCTATTGAACCCCTCTTTCTGCCTATATATAGGAGCCATACCATGTGTTTATCATCATAATCCATTCTGGAATTCAGAAACAGTTGATATTTAAAGGAAATGTTGATGGATGAATGGATAACAGACATTGAGCCATGGCATAGGATCACTGGCCCTTCAGGCCAGGTGAGCTTAAAAAATCAGCAATAATATTAATGCTCAGCTGGCATTAAAAACACATGACAATATTTTTCATCAGCTATGTTTCATTGTTACCCATATTATATAACCATTAATTAGAAAGAATATATATAATGTCTGTGTGACATTTTCATGTTTTTAAAGAATCTACATGCTACTCACACTGGGTCTGCCCTGGAGGTGACGGGCCTCCTATGTAAGTCATTTTAGAGATGCGCTGAGGTGACGGGCCTCCTATGTAAGTCAGTATAGAGATGGGCTGAGTTGACGGGCTTACTATGTAAGTCAGTATAGAAAAGGGCTGAGGTGACGGGCCTACTATGTAAGTCAGTATAGAGATGCACTGAGGTGAGGGGCCTCCTATGTAAGTCAGTATAGTGATGCGCTGAGGTGACGGGCCTCCTATGTAAGCCTATATAGAGGTGCGCTGAGGTGACGGGCCTCCTACGTAAGCATATATAGAGGTGCGCTGAGGTGACGGGCCTCCGAAGTAAGTCAGTATAGAGATTGGCTGAGGTGACGGGCCTCCTATGTAAGTCAGTATAGTGATGCGCTGAGGTGACGGGCCTCCTATGTAAGCCTATATAGAGGTGCGCTGAGGTGATGGGCCTCCTATGTAAGTCAGTATAGAGATGGGCTGAGGTGATTGGCCTCCTATGTAAGCATATATAGAGGTGCGCTGAGGTGACGGGCTTACTATGTAAGTCATTATAAAGATACACTGAGGTGTCGGGCCTCCTATGTAAGTCATTATAGAGATGCACTGAGGTGACGGGCCTCCTATGTAAGTCAGTATAGAGATGCGCTGAGGTGACGGGCCTCCGAAGTAAGTCAGTATAGAGATTGGCTGAGATGACGGGTCTCCGAAGTAAGTCAGTATAGAGATGCGCTGAGGTGACGGGCCTCCTATGTAAGTCAGTATAGAGATGCGCTGAGGTGACGGGCCTCCTATGTAAGTCAGTATGGAGGTGCGCTGAGGTGACGGGCCTCCTATGTAAGCCTATATAGAGGTGCGCTGAGGTGACGGGCCTCCTATGTAAGCCTATATAGAGGTGCGCTGAGGTGACGGGCCTCCTATGTAAGCATATATAGAGGTGCGCTGAGGTGACGGGCCTCCTATGTTAGTCATTATAGAGATGCGCTGAGGTGACGGGCCTCCTATGTAAGTCAGTATAGAGATTGGCTGAGGTGACGGGCCTCCTATGTAAGTCAGTATAGTGATGCGCTGAGGTGACGGGCCTCCTATCTAAGCCTATATAGAGGTGCGCTGAGGTGATGGGCCTCCTATGTAAGCCTATATAGAGGTGCGCTGAGGTGACGGGCTTACTATGTAAGTCATTATAAAGATGCGCTGAGGTGACGGGCTTCCTATGTAAGTCATTATAGAGATGCACTGAGGTGACGGGCCTCCTATGTAAGTCAGTATAGAGATGCGCTGAGGTGACGGGCCTCCGAAGTAAGTCAGTATAGAGATTGGCTGAGGTGACGGGTCTCCGAAGTAAGTCAGTATAGAGATGCGCTGAGGTGACGGGCCTCCTATGTAAGTCAGTATAGAGATGCGCTGAGGTGACGGGCCTCCTATGTAAGTCAGTATAATGATGCGCTGAGGTGACGGGCCTCCTATGTAAGCCTATATAGAGGTGCGCTGAGTTGACGGGCCTCCTATGTAAGCCTATATAGAGATGCGCTGAGGTGACTGGCCTCCTATGTAAGTCAGTATAGAGATTGACTGAGGTGACGGGCCTCTTATGTAAGCATATATAGAGGTGCGCTGAGGTGACGGGCCTCCTATGTAAGCCTATATAGAGGTGCGCTGAGGTGACGGGCCTCCTATGTAAGTCAGTATAGAGATGTGCTGAGGTGACGGGCCTCCTATGTAAGTCAGTATAGAGATGCACTGAGGTGACGGGCCTCCTATGTAAGTCAGTATAGAGATTGGCTGAGGTGACGGGCCTCCTATGTAAGTCAGTATAGAGATTGGCTGAGGTGACGGGCCTCCTATGTAAGTCAGTATAGTGATGCGCTGAGGTGACAGGCCTCCTATGTAAGCCTATATAGAGGTGCGCTGAGGTGACGGGCCTCCTATGTAAGCATATATAGAGGTGCGCTGAGGTGACGGGCTTACTATGTAAGTCAGTATAGAGATGCGCTGAGGTGACGGGCCTCCGAAGTAAGTCAGTATAGAGATTGGCTGAGGTGACGGGCCTCCTATGTAAGTCAGTATAGTGATGCGCTGAGGTGACGGGCCTCCTATGTAAGCCTATATAGAGGTGCGCTGAGGTGACGGGCCTCCTATGTAAGCATATATAGAGGTGCGCTGAGGTGACGGGCTTACTATGTAAGTCATTATAAAGATGCTCTGAGGTGACGGGCCTCCTATGTAAGTCATTATAGAGATGCGCTGAGGTGACGGGCCTCCTATGTAAGTCAGTATAGAGATGCGCTGAGGTGACTGGCCTCCTATATGTAAGTCATTATAGAGATGTGCTGAGGTGACGGGCCTCCGAAGTAAGTCAGTATAGAGATTGGCTGAGGTGACGGGTCTCCGAAGTAAGTCAGTATAGAGATTGGCTGAGGTGACGGGCCTCCTATGTAAGTCAGTATAGTGATGCGCTGAGGTGACAGGCCTCCTATGTAAGCCTATATAGAGGTGCGCTGAGGTGACGGGCCTCCTATGTAAGTCAGTATAGTGATGCGCTCAGAGGTGACGGGCCTCCTATGTAAGCCTATATAGAGGTGCGCTGAGGTGACGGGCCTCCTATGTAAGCATATATAGAGGTGCGCTGAGGTGACGGGCCTCCTATGTTAGTCATTATAGAGATGCGCTGAGGTGACGGGACTCCTATGTAAGCATATATAGAGGTGCGCTGAGGTGACTGGCCTCCTATATGTAAGTCATTATAGAGATGTGCTGAGGTGACGGGCCTCCGAAGTAAGTCAGTATAGAGATTGGCTGAGGTGACGGGTCTCCGAAGTAAGTCAGTATAGAGATGCGCTGAGATGACGGGCCTCCGAAGTAAGTCAGTATAGAGATTGGCTGAGGTGACGGGCCTCCTATGTAAGTCAGTATAGTGATGCGCTGAGGTGACAGGCCTCCTATGTAAGCCTATATAGAGGTGCGCTGAGGTGACGGGCCTCCTATGTAAGTCAGTATAGTGATGCGCTCAGAGGTGACGGGCCTCCTATGTAAGCCTATATAGAGGTGCGCTGAGGTGACGGGCCTCCTATGTAAGTCAGTATAGAGATGCTCTGAGGTGACGGGCTTACTATGTAAGTCAGTATAGAGATGCGCTGAGGTGACGGGTTTACTATGTAAGTCATTATAGAGATGCGTTGAGGTGACGGGCTTACTATATAAGTCATTATAGAGATGCGCTGAGGTGATGGGCCTCCTATGTAAGTCATTATAGAGATGTGCTGAGGTGACGGGCCTCCTATGTAAGCCTATATACAGGTGCGCTGAGGTGACGGGCCTCCTATATAAGCCTATATAGAGGTGCGCTGAGGTGACGGGCCTCCTATGTAAGTCAGTATAGAGATTGGCTGAGGTGACGGGTCTCCTATGTAAGTCAGTATAGTGATGCGCTGAGGTGACGGGCCTCCTATGTAAGCCTATATAGAGGTGCGCTGAGGTGACGGGCCTCCTATGTAAGCCTATATAGAGGTGCGCTGAGGTGACGGGCCTCCTATGTAAGCCTATATAGAGGTGCGCTGAGGTGACGGGACTCCTATGTAAGCATATATAGAGGTGCGCTGAGGTGACTGGCCTCCTATATGTAAGTCATTATAGAGATGTGCTGAGGTGACGGGCCTCCGAAGTAAGTCAGTATAGAGATTGGCTGAGGTGACGGGTCTCCGAAGTAAGTCAGTATAGAGATGCGCTGAGATGACGGGCCTCCGAAGTAAGTCAGTATAGAGATTGGCTGAGGTGACGGGCCTCCTATGTAAGTCAGTATAGTGATGCGCTGAGGTGACAGGCCTCCTATGTAAGCCTATATAGAGGTGCGCTGAGGTGACGGGCCTCCTATGTAAGTCAGTATAGTGATGCGCTCAGAGGTGACGGGCCTCCTATGTAAGCCTATATAGAGGTGCGCTGAGGTGACGGGCCTCCTATGTAAGCATATATAGAGGTGCGCTGAGGTGACGGGCCTCCTATGTTAGTCATTATAGAGATGCGCTGAGGTGACGGGACTCCTATGTAAGCATATATAGAGGTGCGCTGAGGTGACTGGCCTCCTATATGTAAGTCATTATAGAGATGTGCTGAGGTGACGGGCCTCTGAAGTAAGTCAGTATAGAGATTGGCTGAGGTGACGGGTCTCCGAAGTAAGTCAGTATAGAGATGCGCTGAGATGACGGGCCTCCGAAGTAAGTCAGTATAGAGATTGGCTGAGGTGACGGGCCTCCTATGTAAGTCAGTATAGTGATTCGCTGAGGTGACAGGCCTCCTATGTAAGCCTATATAGAGGTGCGCTGAGGTGACGGGCCTCCTATGTAAGTCAGTATAGTGATGCGCTCAGAGGTGACGGGCCTCCTATGTAAGCCTATATAGAGGTGCGCTGAGGTGACGGGCCTCCTATGTAAGCATATATAGAGGTGCGCTGAGGTGACGGGCCTCCTATGTTAGTCATTATAGAGATGCGCTGAGGTGACGGGACTCCTATGTAAGCATATATAGAGGTGCGCTGAGGTGACTGGCCTCCTATATGTAAGTCATTATAGAGATGTGCTGAGGTGACGGGCCTCTGAAGTAAGTCAGTATAGAGATTGGCTGAGGTGACGGGTCTCCGAAGTAAGTCAGTATAGAGATGCGCTGAGATGACGGGCCTCCGAAGTAAGTCAGTATAGAGATTGGCTGAGGTGACGGGCCTCCTATGTAAGTCAGTATAGTGATTCGCTGAGGTGACAGGCCTCCTATGTAAGCCTATATAGAGGTGCGCTGAGGTGACGGGCCTCCTATGTAAGTCAGTATAGTGATGCGCTCAGAGGTGACGGGCCTCCTATGTAAGCCTATATAGAGGTGCGCTGAGGTGACGGGCCTCCTATGTAAGCATATATAGAGGTGCGCTGAGGTGACGGGCCTCCTATGTTAGTCATTATAGAGATGCGCTGAGGTGACGGGCCTCCTATGTAAGTCAGTATAGAGATTGGCTGAGGTGACGGGCCTCCTATGTAAGTCAGCATAGACATGCGCCAGGTGACTGGCTTATTATGTAATTCATTATAGAGATGCGCTGAGGTGACGGGCCTCCTATGTAAGTCAGTATAGAGATGCGCTGAGGTGACGGGCCTCCTATGTAAGTCAGTATAGAGATTGGCTGAGGTGACGGGCCTCCTATGTAAGTCAGTATAGTGATGCGCTGAGGTGACGGGCCTCCTATGTAAGCCTATATAGAGGTGCGCTGAGGTGACGGGCCTCCTATGTAAGTCAGTATAGAGATGCGTTGAGGTGACGGGCCTCCTATTTAAGTCAGTATAGAGATGCGCTGAGGTGACGGGCTTACTATGTAAGTCAGTATAGAGATACGCTGAGGTGATGGGCTTCCTAGAGAACCTCCTAGAGAATACATGGTCAGTGTCTTGACTGTCTTCAAATATAAGCTGTATATTGGCAAGGGTAAAGAGCCACTTTGAAGACACTGACTTTATATGTGTATTCTATGTTTCCTGCAACAGTCATATAAATAAGCATTATTAGATTATTAGGCATTGAAATATTTTAGGTGACGTCATCAGAAGTTGTGTAGCTGAAGTGACAGGCGCGACGAGGTGACGGAGATTTAGCCTCTCCCGTCTTAGTGTGTGTGTTGTTATTTACAGATATAACTAATATAACAAAAATAAAAATAACCAAATGACAATAGTGTTTCATATGTTTCGGCCAAATAAAGTGGTTTGAATAAACGGAACACCAAACGACCCGTTTTCCGTGTCGAAATTTAGTCACCAAGATTTGATTTCCGGTGATCTTCACAGCGACTTCCATCTGACATCAACATTTTTTCATTTTACACAGCAAAGCCAGGTACAATGTGGTATTGATCAACAAGTTGTATGAATCAACCACTATATCCGATGTCTTTGAAATGGTCTGTAGATGTTGTCATCTTATTTCTAGTCTTCATTTCTGTACTACATTCCCTTCCTCTTCAAGAGCCTCACAGCCTGAAGCAGCTCGTCAAACTCGGAAACTGGATACGGATTCCATTGAGGTCCTAGATAGTCTTCCAATGAAGACCAGTAGGAATTTTCTTGCTAGATTTACTTGTTCTTTTGTTCAGCTTTTATATCACTGCATAACCTATCTGACACAAGACACAATACCTATCTTAATATTGCGTCAGATGTCTATGCTTATATAGCCTAAACACTATCAGGAACGTTTATTCTGTTTGACTGTTAGAGTTTTCTCCCTGTGTTCATTCAGAATACTTGGTAAAACTAGCATAACAATTGTAAAAACATGGTCTTAAGACGTTCATTAATCATTATTGGTCGAAAATAAGACATATATTCAAGTACTGAAATTACTTTTGTAAGTACCGAAACGACTTTCGCAAAGTACCGAAACGACTTCCGCAAGTACCGAAACAACTTCCGCAAGTACCGAAATGACCGAGTACTGAAACAACTGGGTACCGATACGACTTGAATTCTAAATGTGACCCCTAGCCAAGTAGGGGAATATCTCTTATTATCTTGTACGCGTAGCTACTGTTGATGTCCCTATGTTGTCACTGAAATCATTTGACACTTTTTTTCTGTGTTCTGACTGAAAAGACACTCAAAAGTGTTTCTTTTTTCGCTACAACAATAGCTATGGCCTATGTGAGCAGATGCCTAATTCTCACGCTGAGTAACATGTACCTTAAATGGTTAAATGAGATGAAATGGTAGGACCTGCATACCTTTAACTAACTGTATACAGTAGTCTTTATATCAAACTTTTAATATTATCCAATCTCCTGTCATGTCCAACAGATATTTTGGACATAATGATCTGGCATACCAATTATAGTATTAAGTATAAGGATCAGAGGACCCCTGGATTGCATTTTACTGTATTCAAAGGTTAAAACATGAAGAAAGAAATCTGACTGGTTTTAATTCATATAGCTATATATCTTCCTTTGTTATAGGTGTGATGTGAGCCTTTTACTATGAGGTGTGTGATCTTTGCCAGCAGGCTTGGCTGGATGAGACGGCCATGTCTCTGTTACAGTAGAATCCCACTGAGACTTACACAGGCTGCATATGCAACTAAACTAAAACGGTAAGGTTTGTAAAAATCACTTAACCTTTAGTAAGTAGCAGGGTCTATTGTACCTGTTGCCAAGGAAATTCCTTGTTGTATCATCAACAGATGTCCATCATAACTTTAGCATGATGTTTGATATTATCATAATTATCATAAGGGAAATTATACCCAGCAAAGTAAAAAGAGATGAGGGAAATAGATAAGGTGGCCAAGTATATAAGACACAAAAAAACTGTAAATAATGGACTAATGCCCCATTTAAGGCTGAACACTATCAATAAAAGCTAGATGAAAATACTAATGAAAGCAAAGTTTACATACCTAGCACCAAAGGTGAATCCAATCCATATTAGAAGAATGGAAAAGTCTTAAAGAGGCTAAAACTGTCAACATGTTGATGAAGAATTATGGGTTTCTCACCATTTTCTTCGTATTTTCTAAAAGTTTATCCAACTTCATGCATTATTTAAAAAATGAAATTCACATTGGCTCTAATATTGAGCAAGGTACGTCACATGGCTTGAATACTAACTTCCCAATTGCTACACACATGTACTATGAAGCGATAGTGCATGCTCATACAGGCACTATCAAATTTGGCGTAATGTTCAATGTGAATCTTTTATGATGTCACTATTACATTACATCACTATTGCATCATGTTACTGTTCTGCTTGAAAATGGCTGACTCTGGAAACGGCCCAGAGCTGACTATGGTGTATCACAAAAACTATTGCCCAAAATTTTGTCTTGTGAAGGGATATTGCCCTCGCCTTTGGCTCTGGTGCTATTCCATCCCTCAACATTACTATGAGGCAATGGTGCCCTCTCAACAGGGCCATAATACATTGATAATTTAACAGATATAAGCAATGTTATATTGGTTTTTAGCTTTTTTGATATTTTATTTCAGGCATGAGTTTGTGACTGTTACACATTATGAAACTCTAGGAATAAATCGAGATGCCACGCCAAAGGATATCAAGGAGGCCTTCATCACAATGTCCAAAAAGGTAGATTACATACACATTGTAGCAACACTGAGGGACATCTTTCGGAAAGATTTTAAGAATATAAATTAACTGTAAATTTACTGCACATGGACTCAGAATTAAGCTTGTATCATTTTTGTACAATTACACAGAGGAGACGCATAAAAGTAAAATGATGTTGTAGAAGCACATGCTGGAGATAGCTGCACCTTTAAAAAAATGTTTTTGAGATGTTTCAGCAGCTGAAATATTAATTCATATATGAAAATATTTATTACGTTTATATTTAGTTGTTTTCGTTACTTGTTCATGTAAAAGAATATGACCAGGTAGTCTATTGTTCATGGATTCGTAGGAGATAGTATACATAGCTGTATTCATAAAGAATAAAAACTAACATCAAAAGAAGTTTATTGGTAGTAGGGAAACTGAAACATTCTTCTTGGATTACATTTCAGTACCATCCTGATGTTAACTCTGAAGACCCTACAGCCACAGCGACGATTGCTACCATCAATGAAGCCTACTCGTGTCTAAGTGATGAAAATCTCCGTAGAATATATGACGAGGTCACGTACGGCTCAGTGTTTCAGAAACAGGATTATTATGTGCCTAAAAGAAATCCTGGTGAGAGTGAAGAAAGTTACAGGGCAAGGTTTCAAAATGAACATTCTGTAGCATGGTATGTATATTAAAGCTGTAAAGCACTTTTCATGAAATTATTCATATTCCTGCTTTAAACAAGCATTTCTATTGGCTGAATTTTTTACATTATCATCCTATAATATAAAATGGCCTTGTTTGTACCGTGGCTATGGATTGGTTGCTAGAATTATGCATTAATTTCTTGAAGGAATGAGGCAATAAGAGAAATGAAAAAATGGTGCTGTGAGCTAGATTAAATTATAGGACAACTTAGAATGATGGTTTTTTGCATTATGGAGCTGTAACACAGAAATAGAGTGATATATTTTGAATATTTCATTTCAAAAATACAAGTTCTTAATTGTTTTTTCTTTGGGATGAAATATCGTTTGAACAATGATGATGCAAAAAAATACAGATTTATCACATGATGTCTCTCCTTCAATCAGATTAGACTTAGTAATATAGTTATAATCTTATATTAATATAATAAAACAATTATATTAATATAATAAAACAGTTATATTGAATAAGAAGGGATACCTATGATCAGAGTAAAAATTCAAGCTGATAGGTATTGGTACTTGATTTGGAATATACATTGTATAACATTGTTACGACTTGAAACAATGTAGACATACTTGTGATTCCTACAGAGACAGTCAAGGTCAAATATGGATTCTATGTATTTATGAATTTATTGTTTTAACTTCAACCATGTGTCATCATTGGGATACCTGTAGTAAGGGGCCAATCTCAAAGGTTGGAGGAATGTGTTACACATTTCCAATAACATGTCTAGGTCTAAGTCAAGGTCAAAGGTGAAAGTCAAAGTTGAAACTTCAAAATCTTACTAGCTGTAAAGTCTCTTTTATGGCATAGTGGTGAATTGTAGGACGCAGGACTATGTGACCTATGAAATTGAAAAATTCAGACTTCGGTTTATATGTACAAGTCACATGTCATTGATTATGATAAACTAACATGCAGGATTTTTTATGGGAGTTTCATGGGTCAAAACTGGTTGCGTTTGATCTTTCCATCTTAAATGTCAGCATATTTTAATTCAGGATATCAATATAAACTAACACTTACAGCAAGGCCTGTGGCATTGAAAGATATGTTAAAATTATAAATACAATCATGTATGTGTTGTCCTTTCTTGTCTAACAGGTATTTACACACTCTGAGGGATAGGACTCCCAATGTACAATATGCGAGGAGAATTTTTATGAGAGATGTAAAGATTCTGGCTGCCGTTATGATCAGTCTCCATGTGTTATTCTTGTAAGTATAAAAATCAGTGGTTTGTATGTAATTACACTAGTTTAAAGTTCATGTGAATATCTTTATTGAACTTTGTGAATATCTTCACTGAACTTTGTGAATATCTTCACTGAACTTTGTGAATATCTTTACTGAACAAGGACCTGTATGATCTAAAGATCATGTCACCATACACAGACTTTTCAACTAATTTTGTATGTTACAGGCTGTCATATTTAAATGAAAATAATTCTGGTTACATGATTGAAAAAGTTGGACCAACAGTTGTACAGGGCTTACTACTATCAATACGTATGACTTATATTGATGTGTGAAGATGTCCTGTATAAGCATTACAAATGTTTGTTGTTGTTTTTTCGCAGTGTTTCTACTTTGGACGATGACCCAAAACTAGATAGGATGTCATATAGAAATTTTTACGATGACTACAAAATGGGACGAACAGACAAGTAAGTACTCTTATAGGACAATATTAGAAGAGGCCAACTTCATATTGGTTTCTTTTGACACTGATTATTCAATATAGATCTTTATAAAAAAGTTACGTTCTCCAAAAGATTTCATGGAAGTTTCAGTAGCAGTAAGAACCATGTTCAGATTAAGTATATAAATATCAGTTATAGATCTACCAGAAGGCAAGCATATTTTATTTTGCTGGCCATTTTTTAGAGAGAGGTAGGAAGTATCAATTATTACTGTTAGATATATACATATATCTGAAGATCCCAAATTTTGTGGTTTGCTTAAAATTTTAAAAAATGTGGATTATCTAAGTCATGGTTTGAATAACATCCATAAACTCCATTTTAGTTATTAAAATATTATATTGAATTTCAAATAGTTTTTAAACTACCTATGAAATCAACAAAAATAAAAACCCACAAAAAATAATCATTTTACAGTAACTATCAGTATTTAATGTGTGTATTGAATGTTGATTCTTCCTCAAACTTCTTAAGTTAGGGCACAGGGGCTTGACACATTCCTATGACTCATAATGAAAAATTACCACAGAATCTGCCCCCTAGATCACTTATTAAGTCTAGGGGTTTGACTTTGGAATTAATGTTTCATTCTTGATAATAGAAAGGTGTCGAGCCCCTGTGAGTGTATTTTCTTCCTATCCATCTCTCCTCTTGATAGGTTGACAATTTTGTTAGTTTACAGATAGAAAATCAAGCTCATGTATACTCTTGTATGTTAATGTTTATTTATTATTATTTTTTTTTTCAGATCGGCAAGCAGTCAATACATCAATAATTACTTTGAGGATCAGTATAAGGAAAAGTAAACGACCAACGGAAACTCTAAATTTCTACCGTGTCAAAATTCTTCTCTGAAAATTACAGTTGGCTGTTGAAAATAACATTTAATTTTGAGTGAAAATAATAAGCAATATACATATATGTATATGTATATATGTACTATGTCATTGTGGTTGGAGTCACATTTGAGGATCTTGAAGAAAAAATGTCATGTTCTATAAATATAAATCTGATGTAGTTTTATGTTTTAGTGGTGAGTTGCCTGATTATCCTGGACAAATCTTTGAAAAATTATAACAAAACACTTTCTGAATGAAGTAAGGGCAGTCACATTGTTGACCTTTTATTGTCTCAGCTGACAATTTATTCAAACAGTCCTGTTGAAACTAGCACCCAATGTCAACACCAATGCTGGACATTTCCTTGGGTCTTGATACTTGTTTATGGTAGACTATACCACTCCATATCAGCCTGGGAACAAAATCAGGGTGCATTTTTTGTGCATGGTCTATCCATCTCAATTTCATTTTTCTTTGCTTCAAAATGTTGTCAGTGGGAGGTCATAAAACTAACCAAAAAGAATTTAAATAAATAGAAGGGATGCATCTGTTTGGAAATTGATTGTTTTGGACAGAGGTGGCCCTGTAACAATAATTTTCCTTGATTAAATATACATAAAGTTTTTAATATGGTATGTATGTGTTTTGTTAATTATGAACGTGTTATGGTTAAGAACTTAATTTAATATCAATATACAAATTATTAATATTATATGACAATGCTGTGTGTTACTGGAAGTAATAGGGTATTGCTAGAAATTGGAAAGTAAAGGTCCAACAAATTGATGTGTTTGAGAATGTGATAATATATTTCTATTGCTCTAGCCATTCATAACTTGGTTGAAGGAAATAAATGATTTTTATCAAAACTAAATTTGGTGTTTTTCTTTGCTCCTTTTCCACATGATGGATTATAAGTTTGATTCAGAATTATGAGAGTTATGCCCCTTCCCACTTGGTTCTGATGCCAACCAACGCCCGTCATAAACTTCTCTGGCGTTGTTGGAGTACGATGTTGAGGTATAAAAACTCCAGCCGATGACCAAACCAAATGTCTTCAGGTAACCTGCCGCTTATCAATATATACCTTACAGCTAGGGTTTTTCTAGAACAGCTGATCCACTGACAACGATATAGTGTTCATTTTTAAGAAACTGACTTACGGCGAATTCGAGAAAAAAATTAATAAAGTACAAGCATACAAAAACTGGAATTGGAATCTTAAAATTGAGTTCGTGATATATTAGATGAATTACAATTTATTTTTTTACTGCAGTAGGTCATTTTGGTATCCATACAGTACGCATGCGGTATGACATCATTGTAAAATTAAAAGGGCCAGGCCAAATTAAGTAAACAAATTACATGTATATTTAACTGAACACTTTTAAAAACGCAATGGAAAACAAGAATACCTTTCGAAAAAGAAATGAAGCATGTGCTTTAATCGACCTATTCAGGAGCATACATGGTCCATTTCAATATTCTCAAAATTGATTTAAATTATGTCCACAAAAATATATCGTTCAAGAAATGCTTTTAGAATATATTTGGTTTTTCGATACGAGAACAATTGTTAAAGATTACTGACTAGTGAGAAATGTTAGAACGAACGTGAATTCGGACATAATTATGTGTTCATTGCCACTGTTTCACTGTTAAGATACAGGGATATGAAGTATATAGACATAAGATATTGTCCTATCTAATATTGTCCAGAGTTTGTCGCGCATTTAAACGCTACATACGTAGTTACTTACGATAAGCTCGGATGCTACAGCGCATTTTGTAATAACGACGCAATATTTGCAATTTGTAAATTTTCTGTCAATGTTGCGCTAGATGGACAGAAATTACCATCAATACTAACAAATATATCCCCGCGTTACTGCATGAGGAAAAAACATACCATGGCATCAACACACAAGGACAAAATATACCATGGAGTCATCACACAAGGACAACATATACCATGACGTCAACACACAAGGTCAAAATATACCATGACGTCATCACACAAGGCCAAAATATACCACAGTGTCACCACACAAGGTCAAAGTATACCATGGCGTCATCACGCAAGGTCAAAATATACCATGGCGTCATCACGCAAGGTCAAAATATACCATGGCGTCATCACACAAGGCCAAAATATACCACAGTGTCACCACACAAGGTCAAAGTATACCATGACGTCAACACACAAGGTCAAAATATACCATAGCGTCATCACACAAGGCCAAAATATACCACAGCGTCACCACACAAGGTCAAAATATACCATGGCGTCATCAGACAAGGTCAAAATATACCATGGCATCATCACACAAGGCCAAAATATACCACAGCGTTAACACGCAAGGTCAAAGTATACCATGGCGTCATCACGCAAGGACAACATATACCATAGCGTCATCACACAAGGACAACCTATACCACAGCGTCACCACACAAGGTCAAAGTATACCATGGCGTCATCACACAAGGTCAAAATATACCATGGCATCATCACACAAGGTCAAAATATACCACAGTGTCACCACACAAGGTCAAAATATACCATGGCATTAACACACAAGGACAACCTATACCATGGCGTCATCACACAAGGACAACCTATACCACAGCGTCAACACACAAGGTCAAAATATACCACAGCGTCATCACACAAGGACAAAATATACCATGGCTTCGACACACAAGGCCAAAATATGCCACAGTGTCAACACACAAGGCCAAAATATACCTCAGCGTTAACACACAAGGTCAAAATATACCATGGCGTCATCACACAAGGACAAAATATACCATGGCGTAATCACACAAGGACAAAATATACCATGGCGTCATCACACAAGGTCAAAATATACCATGGCATCAACACACAAGGTCAAAATATACCATGGCGTCATCACACAAAGCCAAAATATACCACGGCATCATCACACAAGGCCAAAATATACCATGGCATCATCACAAAAGGCCAAACTATACCATGACGTCATCACACAAGGCTAAAATATACCATGACGTCATCACACAAGGCCAAAATATACCCTGGCATCAACACACAAGGACAAAATATACCACGACGTCATCACCCAACGCCAAAATATACCACAGCGTTAACACGCAAGGCCAATATACCAAGGATTCAACACACAAGGCCAAAATATACCACAGCGTCATCACACAAGGCCAAAATATACCACAGCGTCAAAGACAATCTTTTCGAACAGTAATGAGTTACACGACATTTTCTCGAATGAAATTAACGTGCATTTTCATTTATTATTTTTTTTATTAGGAGAATAGTTTATTTTTAATTGGTATTAAATGATTACATTCTTTACTGTTTCTTGATTTGGATCGCGTTTGAGGTTGATATAATTTGTCATTAATAGTCGAACTAAACTACCACTAAATTAAATCTGGTTTAATTGGAACGAAAGGCTGAAATTGAGCAACGCGATTAGCTGAACATAAAAATAACCATCTGAATTCCGCACACACAGAACACAGGCAAATAAATGACAAATCTCCGACGGAATAATAAATTGAAAAATCCTTGAAATGGAAGCGATCCTCAACCAACCTGGGGAAAACAAACCTCATTTCCCCAGACATGCATTTCCTGTAGCAAAGCGTTGTTAGTACATATAGCAATGTAAAAGAAAGATCGCGCGCTGGGCATTAAACATGAATATGGCGGTCACGTAATTTTGCATTTTAAGTCCGTAAGACATGACAATACAAACAGAATGGAGCCATTTATTGGCGAACATCTCTTGGCAAGGCAGCACGGACATCTTATGTTAGTGAAAACACGCCAAGTGAATTGCTTTTTCTGGAACAAAGATGTCTTATTAAATATTGCATTTCAAAAATACGGCTTGAAAACACCAGCAAATCACTAAGTCTTGTGCTGTGCTCATTACAATGTTAAACTCCTGTGAGCGTCCGTAGAATCATGTATAGCTGTAAACATGACGTAGTTACGTACTCAATTCTAAACAAAATCGTCTGTAATTGTGACCTAAGTTACAGAAATGATAAAAATTGACCGGTACGTATGCTGAAAAGTCAGTTAAAAGTTTATTCACAATAAGTTCTGTGAAATGAAGACGGATAATAATAATGAGAAATACAAAAGACAGTTTACACCAACAAATAGTTACACTATCAAATATTGATTTTATCTGGCATTGAATAAGTTTGAAACGTTTTCTAACATCATTCTTATATTTAACAAGTAGTACCCCAAGAAAAATTGGTAATATATACATATATACAAATGTATACATACATGTATATTCTAAGTAAATGCATTAACCTTACCATCATTGTAGGTGATAGATTACAGCTTTGGGTATGTGCCAGTAATTTTAAGACGAGTGACCACCATATAGTGTGCATTTATTTATTCATGATGAGCCAGAAGTAAAATGCAGGTTTTTGATAGCGTGATAGCGTGTATAAAATTTCGATTTTGATATAGGATCAATTTGTATGGGTATTATTTCTATGCCACACCGTATAAAAACCATATGGTGGGCCCGATTCTGCTCATAAAAATCAATTTGTAGTAAACTGTAATTAATGACACGTGTCCCAGTTAATAAAATGTGATAATTTATTTGGTAAATGTAAAGAAATATAATCTTATATTATTCAAATATTTCGATCTTATGAAGAAAACACTGGTAGACTACTGTAGATCTAGATGGTTTTCTAAATGAACTTGTGGACTGGAGGGTGTTTTTTCATTAAATTTGTCTATTTTGTTTAACGTCCTATTAACAGCCAGGGTCATTTAAGGACGTGTTCCGTTTCGCTCCTTCGCTATCGTGTTTTCACTCCTTCGTTCTCGCTCCTTCGCCATCGTGTTTCCGCTCCTTCGCTATCGTGTTTTCGCTCCTTCGCTTCTTCGCTCCTTTGTCATCGTGTTTTCGCTCTTTTCGCGTTTAGGTCGAAGGAGCGATATTGGAAATTTGGCCCTAACGGAACACCATTCGTGCCAGTTTTAGGAGGTGGAGGAAAGCTGGAGTACCCGGAGGAAAACCACCGGCCTACAGTCAGTACCAGAAAACTACCTCACGTGGGTTTGGAACTTGCGACCCAGAGGTGGAGGGCTAGTGATAAAGTGTCGGGACACCTTACCCGCTCGGCCACCGTGGCCCCTTTATGGCCAGTGACAAATAAGGGAATAAGCCGTTTTATAGCAATGACAGATGATTAGGCATAATTTTAAATAATATTAAAAGATCATCGCGTTAAATTGCCAATCCACGTGGTGTCCTAGATACTAGTTACTGAAGTGTCAAGGACACTACGTGGACTATTCATAACAAGCAGCTGTGGTAAAAAAAAGGCCTATGACAAACGAACTTGATTTTTTAAAACTAACTGAACTGTTTGAATTTCCCTATTTCGCAGCTTTTTTTTTATTATCATCGGCGTCATGTCAAATTCCTACCCCAACAAATTGTTCCGCTAATGTTTTTCGACAAAGCCGTATGAGATCGGTTTACAAAATTTACGTCAAACAATATCGAAGTAATGCAGTAATATTGGTCAGAACTTGTTTGTTTCCAATTATGCGGTCAGACTGATTGAATCAGACTGGCAAATTTACGTCAAACTGTATCGAAGTAAATGCAGTAATTTAACGATTGGTTAGAACTTTTTCCAATTATACGGCAGACCTATTGAATCAGACGTCTGCTTCTGGTAAGTATTTAATGGGGGGGAAATAGCCCCTTCTCTTACTATATATAAGAACCCCAAAAAACACACACACACATTTAGCGGACTCGCTAACTCATTTCCGTGTAAGTAATAATAAATTCTGAAAACTTTGCGGAGGTCGATGTGGAGGTATTACAAGACGGACAATTAATTCTAAAAAAACAAAGATAATTGTTTATACGAACGGTCTTCATTACAAACGAACACCTTAAACCCGCTTCAAGAGACGCTGATGCAAAACGAGCGATCACGCATAACGAGCGATCGCCGATACAAAATTAACCGATACAAAACGAACAGTCCTTACTCTAATTAACACTAGCTAGCGTGCGAAAATCGAATTAGTTAAGTCGTTCCGGCCTCTCCGTGTCCGGTCCCCGGGTTGTTCCGAGCCTTTGATATCCGACCAGAGCGTTTGGTTGTTTCCATCCATTTTTCAACACTTTCTACGACATTATAATGTAGAAAATATTTCTACAACGTAACTTGTAGGCATTTGTCGAAAATTAAAAATTAATTTGTTATTAAAAATTGTAATTATAAATCATGAATAATTATTTAGGTACAACCGGAGATTATTAATATCGAAATAATGAAAATGATTCGTTGTTATAAGGAGACTTTTATATACTGTATCTCGAAAACTAAAAACCGCTTTGTTAATTACAACGGGGAGTTTATACACCGTGACTTGCAGGGAAGTTTAGGGCAAGCCAAGTTGTCATTTATTCGCGGAGCAATGTTGATCCAGTATTTTACCAAATTATATAAGATATCTTATATGTTTATGAGATATCTTATTTAAAGTTTATAAGATATCTTATATAATATATGAGATATCTCATAAAAGATATAAGATTTCTTATAAACTTTTCTTTATGAGATATCTTACATAGTATATAAGATATCTTATAAAAAAATATATATAAGATATCTCATAAAAGATATAAGATATCTTATAAAGTATATAAGATATCTTATAAAGTTTATAAGATATCTTATATAATTATATAAGATATTTTATATAATTTGGGTAATGCCTGGATCAACGTTGCCCCGTGAATAAATGACAACTTGGCTTGCCATAGAAGTTCATATACATGTGTATCATACATTATAAACAACTTGTTAGAATAATGGGAAGCGCATGCGTCGTAAAGTATTAGTTGAGTACTAAGGGAAGTTATAATATTGACGGTAGTTCCGGCCCTTGAGTCGGCCCGTCCTTGGTCGATTCGACCTCAGCAGTAGTTTCGGTCCCAGCTCGGTCCGTCGTTCTGGTCCCACAAATTTTTACCCGAATTAGAATATATGTAAAAAATGAAAAAAAAAAGTCCTTATCGTGTTCATTATTATTACTATTTCTTTTTTTCCATTTTGTATTCATAAAATCGCATTATGAATGATCACATAGGATATCTTCGCGCCCACCATTGAGTTCTATGTATGACTTAACTTTTCTCTGCTTTTCCCTTCTTTCCTCTTTTCCTCTTAATCATTTAAATAAAACAGTGACCTATACTAGTATATAGGTCTCTGAATAAAAGGAGAATTTTTGTATGAAATCAAAGAAAAGATCTGATAAGAAATTTCAGAGAATCCAAGATGGCCGCCTGATGGTCATTTCATTTTCCCGAGCGGACTCAAAATTGAAAGAGCACAACTAGGGACCAAAGGAAACCTACATATGAAGTTTAGAAATAGAAATGTATCTTTCCAGTACTTTTCGAGAAATAGAGATAACAAGGATTGTTTATGGTCGCACCACGGGAACATACATGCGAATGAAGTTTGAGAAATATCCTCCAGCACCTCTCAAGAAAAAGAAAAAGCAATAACAAACTCCAACTATCCAAATCCAAGATGACTGCTTGTCAGCCATTTTGTTTTCCCGATCAGACTCAAAACTCAACTAGGGACCAAGGGGAACCTGCATCTGAAGTGCGAGAAATATCCTTTTAGTACTTCTCAAGAAATACAGCGATAAAATGTTTGTCGACAGACGACGTACCACAGACGTTTTGCGATTTGAATAGCCCACCATCATCAAACAAGATCCCGAGGAGAGAGGGATCTTGGCGAACACTATTGAAAGATCTTGATAGGTATGAATCAAATTGCGTTTTATAAACTTCAGTGAATATATAGCTTTCATCTGTTTAAACACATTTTAAAAACATTAAAATATTCTTTTAACTGATTATTGTTACCATTACAATTTCCGGTAGGTTTACGATTTACGACTTCTATATTGTTTATAATTACTAATATGGGCCGCCGTGGCCAAGTGGTTAAGGTGTCCCGACACTTTATCACTAGCCCTCCACCTCTGGGTTGCGAGTTCGAAACTTACGTGGGGCAGTTGCCAGGTACTGACTGTAGGCCGGTGGTTTTTCTCCGGGTACTCCGGCTTTCCTCCCCATCCAAAACCTAGAGGTGGAGGTGCCGTGCCAGGTTTTGGATGACTGGCTGTTATAAGGACGTGGAATAAAATAAACCAAATAATTAACAATATAACTTTTGATTTATGCTAGTATATACTTGGTACATATATAATTTTATACAGACAAGCGGGTACAGTAACTTTTGAAATCTGTTCATCATCATTGTTTCTAAAAATTGCGATCATATGTATATCTAGTCATTTATGGTTTACGGAAGAAGAAGGATTATAAGTTTTAAACTGGTGTCTGATCCCATTTGTATATATTTGCAAATAAAATATGTTTATATCATATATACATGGTTGATGTGTACTAAATGCGGTCTGTATTTGTATCTGTAAACTACTTCTGACATCACTTATCGTTTAAGTGATATCACTTAATATGAATAGATAAGTAAAACGACCCTCTATACATGATTCGTCAAGGTTCGAATATCAAAAAGGACCAGCAGGCATGTAACGTCAAAAGCTTCACTCGACAATGCACAAATAGTTTTCAATCTTTGATCGACTGTCATCTTCCACTTAACAAAGAGTGGGAGACCATTACCATTATACAATGGTAAGAAACTTTGTATGCAGAAACACGTAATTTAAGGTTAGACATTTCCAGTTCCCCGCTATAGAATTCTTACTTTGTCAGTAGGCATTGGTAATGTTATGTGCGCATGATTTTAAGAAGCCTATAATCGTGTGTCCTCCCAAGCTACGTGCTTATAGAAGAATTCCCTCCAGTAGTTCTTCGGGAGTCTGAGCCTTCGATACCAGATGTAAGCCGTTTTTTTAAGGCTTCAGGGGCATATCCTTGTAATAATCAACATTCTGGTGAAAATTTGGCGGGTTCGCTGCGCCAATGTTGATTTAGACGGGACTTGGATGAAATTTGAGTACCTGCGGACATCACAAAAGATATCAAGAGTCTTAGGGTTCTGTACATAACACGATATCAATGGACTTGTCATATTCCAGGAAACTGCTTTGGAATACATAAGTCAAAATTCTGTACCACCTTGTTTATGTTTTATTAAACCCATCAACGACTGGTTATACGCAAACGTTCTAGCATTGAAGCATACTTAGCACGCTCGGCTAAATGACAACTTACAAGCGGAATTAAGATAATTCACATTTCTTGGTATTGTCTAAAGCAGTCGGTACCCATGCCCCATACATATCCACAGTATGCAAAGTTCCGGTGCTTTCAGGGGTTATTGATGAAGTTGTACTTGATGTCAAATACACCCAGTAATCATTTTGGTGTAATTGAACACGATTTTGATTTGATCTTGTCCCCGACATGTAGATGGTGGTACATTGGGCCTGTAACACTCGGTAGCACCATGGACTGACTAATCATATGTTCCTTTATTTCGTTCGGTATTAGGTACGGTATCATATAATGGAACGCAGTTGAATCTCAAGCGAGCTCCCAAGATGGCGACCGTCTCTATAAAATATGCGCTTTCAACGTAGAAAGGAAATATTTTTTCTTGCGATGTAACGAATGTAATATCAGTACCTGAATAGTTTTATCATATATTAATACTTATAATTTATACATTTCATTCCAAATAGATATTCCTCGTCTCGTTTTTAACAAAACGTATATTAGTATGACGAATAAAGTTTCACAGTTCCGCCATCTTGGATCCAACAAAACACACGTGAACCGGTTCGGTTCTGCTGGAACATTGCGTTCCATTACGAGAACAACAGATTCGCACCGGCAAAACTGGTACAAACCCGATAAAGGAACGCACGGCATGATACCGTGGTTGGCAACCAAAGGAGGGGATGTGGATGGGGGAATTGGACTCTATCGAACAAAATTGAGGAGAAAATAGAATAGACTACAGCGGTGTGTATTTTGACCAATATATGATACAAAGTGAAGTATATATTATATGATTATTTCGTTATCAGTATTGTTTCGAAAGGGGGAAAATTGGAAACTATAAAATTTGTTTTTAATGCCGTCAGCGTGGATCCGGAGCCAGGATATGCCCAATGGTTGTTCCATTGTTTTACCACAACGGAACCTAGAAGATGTGGCCAACACCAGACAACCTGCCATGGGTAGGGGTTAATATTTCTCAAATTCTGAACATTTTTATCTGTTGTACAAAGGAAACTCGATTGCGTGAAGATTATTTGTTCTAATTTAGCGGGCCGGAAATTGGATATTTTTGAACTTCTTTTGTGCTCGTGTCGGTCTCCAGTTCAACCAGTATTCCAGAACAATTGGAAATATCGTCAAAGACAGATGGTCAGTCGTGGTTTCTTTGATCAAATTATTGAGAATGCGTAAGTAAAGCTGTCTTTGGCTATTTCTCTGTTTAACTTCGGAATCTTACTGTAAATACGTTCATCGACATATTGAATTCTCTTTGTTGACCTCTTGTAGGTCATTAACACTTTGTTGTTGTTGCTATAGTTACGTATGCAAATGTTTGTACATTAATTGTATAGTTTGACTTATGTTGTTCTTACTTACCATGATTTGTATGTATGAGGTATAAAGAATATGAAACTTTTTTGTTGCTCATAATTATGTATGCATCTTTTTTCCCTCTTCATACACATACAATTTCTCCCCTCTGTCATAACAAACTGTTCTATTTGTACAAGAGTATCCTGTTGTCGCCACTGTGACAGTTTCCCGTGTCAGGTAGGACAGAGATGGTCATGGAGGCCTTCATGGACTCGTAAGAGAGGCTAGGCCAATTTTCCTGTGCGTCTTGGACAGGAGTTATCCTTTGAACTGACAAATGAGGAGAGGAAGTTCTGCCAGCGATTCGGCGAAGAGAACAATGTACAATTTGCATCGAGCACCAAATCAGTCACTGGTACCCCGTCCCTCGCTAGGTCAGCATCAAATATACTATTGATACCCCGTCCCTCGCTAGGTCAGCATCAAATCTACTACTGGTATCCCGTCCCTCACTAGGTCAGCGTCAAATCTACTACTGGTACCCCGTCCCTGGCTAGGTCAGCGTCAAATCCACTACTGGTACCCCGTCCCTCACTAGGTCAGCGTCAAATCTACTACTGGTACCCCGTCCCTCGCTAGGTCAGCGTCAAATCCACTACTGGTACCCCGTCCCTCACTAGGTCAGTGTCATATCTACTACTGGTACCCCGTCCCTCGCTAGGTTAGCGTCAAATCCACTACTGGTACCCCGTCCCTCGCTAGGTCAGCGTCAAATCCACTACTGGTACCCCGTCCCTCACTAGGTCAGCGTCAAATCTACTACTGGTACCCCGTCCCTCGCTAGGTCAGCATCAAATCTACTACTTGTACCCCGTCCCTCGCTAGGTTAGCGTCAAATCCACTACTGGTACCCCGTCCCTCGCTAGGTCAGCGTCAAATCTACTACTGGTACCCCGTCCCTCACTAGGTCAGCGTCAAATCTACTACTGGTACCCCGTCCCTCGCTAGGTCAGCATCAAATCTACTACTGGTACCCCGTCCCTCGCTAGGTCAGCGTCAAATCTACTACTGGTATCCCGTCCCTCTCTAGGTCAGCATCAAATCTACTACTGGTATCCCGTCCCTCACTAGGTCAGCGTCAAATCTACTACTGGTATCCCGTCCCTCGCTAGGTCAGCGTCAAATCTACTACTGGTATCCCGTCCCTCTCTAGGTCAGCATCAAATCTACTACTGGTATCCCGTCCCTCGCTAGGTCATCATCAAACCTACTATTGGTACTCCGTCCCTCGCTAGGTCAGCATCACATACTGGTACCCCGTCCCTCGCTAGGTCAGCATCAACTATACTATTGGTACCCCGTCCCTCGCTAGGTCAGCATCAAATCTACTACTGGTACCCCGTCCCTCGCTAGGTCAGCGTCAAATCTTCTACTGGTACCCCGTCCCTCGCTAGGTCAGTGTCAAATCTACTACTGGTACCCCGTCCCTCGCTAGGTCAGCGTCAAATCTACTACTGGTACCCCGTCCCTCGCTAGGTCAGCATCAAATCTTCTACTGGTACCCCGTCCCTCACTAGGTCAGCGTCAAATCTACTACTGGTACCCCGTCCCTCGCTAGGTCAGCATAAAATATACTACTGGTACCCCGTCCCTCGCTAGGTCAGTGTCAAATCTACTACTGGTATCCCGTCCCTCTCTAGGTCAGCATCAAATCTACTACTGGTACCCCGTCCCTCGCTAGGTCAGTGTCAAATCTACTACTGGTATCCCGTCCCTCGCTAGGTCAGCATCAAATCTACTACTGGTACCCCGTCCCTCACTAGGTCAGCATCACATACTGGTACCCCGTCCCTCGCTAGGTCAGCGTCAAATCCACTACTGGTACCCCGTCCCTCGCTAGGTCAGCGTCAAATCCACTACTGGTACCCCGTCCCTCACTAGGTCAGCATCACATACTGGTACCCCGTCCCTCACTAGGTCAGCATCACATACTGGTACCCCGTCCCTCGCTAGGTCAGCGTCAAATCCACTACTGGTACCCCGTCCCTCGCTAGGTCAGTGTTAAATCTACTACTTGTACCCCGTCCCTCGCTAGGTCATCGTCAAATCAACTACTGGTACCCCGTCCCTCGCTAGGTCATCGTCAAATCAACTACTGGTACCCCGTCCCTCGCTAGGTCAGCATCAAATCCACTACTGGTACCCCGTCCCTCGTTAGGTCATCGTCAAATCAACTACTGGTACCCCGTCCCTCGCTAGGTCAGCATCAAATCCACTACTGGTACCCCGTCCCTCGCTAGGTCAGCATCAAATATACTACTGGTACCCCATCCCTCCCTAGGTCAGCATCAAATCTACTACTGGTACCCCGTCCCTCGCTAGGTCAGTGTCAAATCTACTACTGGTACCCCGTCCCTCACTAGATCAGCATCAAATCTACCACTGGTACCCCGTCCCTCCCTAGGTCAGCATCAAATCTACTACTGGTACCCCGTCCCTCGCTAGGTCAGCATCAAATATACTATGGGTACCCCGTCCCTCGCTAGGTCAGTGTCAAATCTACCACTGGTACCCCGTCCCTCGCTAGGTCAGCATCATTTCTACTACTGGTACCCCGTCCCTCGCTAAGTCAGCTTCGACTATATCCTATGTAGATTCTTGTCAATTTCAATATTTCGAAACTGATAATATTTGAAAATTATAAAAATGTCAATGCCTTTAGCGTGCGTGGATCCCCTGCCAGGATATGACGTAAGGTTGTTTCATAATATGTGCCCGATGCCTGGCTACCTGTCATGGGTAAGAACCGATATTTCTGCAGTGCATATCATTTTCATCCTCTTAGAATATGAAACTCGTTGAATAGACGAGTGAAGAACATATCCGTTTTATTGTACAATTGGAGGACGTTATTTTTATTTGCTCTATCGAGGTAGAAATTTGATATTTTTCGTCAATGTGGTACTTGCCATGTCGGGTGGAACGAAGATGCTTGTGGGGACCAATTTCCGCAGGTGGTCCTAGGCAATGATGTTATTCTTGGACTGGGGTTGTGTGTGAAATTCCCTAAAGTTCTATCAGCTATTCAGCGAAGAGCACAAGGTCCGATTTGCATCCAGCACCAAATCAGCCACTCGGTACCCTGTCCTGTCGACAAAGTCTCGTGGTACGCACCCTGCCCTTCCGGAAATACTTGATGAGTAGATCTAGCAGTTCACACAATCTTTTAACGGTTTCTCAACATTGATGTTAACGTTCTTGTATATTTAAGATTACATTTATAATTTTATCGATTGAAGTAATAAGAAAAGTAATAAGAAAATGAACAATTTAATATATATATAAATATTTACAGTAAGTCATGTGTTATATATATATAACATTCAGTATTAAGTGTTGAAATGGTTATGCGTATCTCCAGGTATACATAAAAAAGAGAGAAGATAACCAGTGTATCTATGTCTATAATTATATCTTTTTTTAATTGCGTCTTTAATCAAATATTGTTTAATGTGATGTTCGAATTCACTGTCCTTTCCTATGAGTTGTTGATCTGGTCCACAATTATAGTTCGAACCCCGCTCACCTTGATCGTCCATTGCCCAGTATACCACAGGCGACTGCATCTGTTTAGTATTGACAGAAAAAATATATTAGCCCCTGCTCCTACAGTAGTAGGTATATAAATTACTATTGTTATAAATACATGTACTAAACAGACGCAGACGTCTGTGGGTGTCTTTTGTATTGCTGAGACCTAAAATTTGTTGATTAACAAGAGATCCGAGAAGATCCTGGCGTCCACCAATGAAATTTCTTTATTGGTTCTTTGATTTTTTTTCTTTCCTCTTTTCCTCATACATATGTATTTACCTCTTGATAATAACCTATAACATATCAACAAAAACTAATTTAGTTCTCCAGTCTCAATATTGAACATGCACACTGTCATCAAAGAACCACCACCCACACATGACTTACTGTAAATATTTCCTGATTGATTTCTCAGAAATGGTGATTACATCTGTGTAACCTTCATCTGTACAATACATCATAGATGACATTATTTCACTTTACTTTTCAAGCATCTCCGGCGCCGAATGGACAACACTGGTCCAGTCGATTAGAACTTTACTAAACGAAAGCATAGAATACATTTGGGAGTTGAGTGGGTATTTCGAACTGTTTTCCCCTATTTCAACTGATAGTGAAGATAACATAATTGAATCATAATTTCATTTAAGCTGTATCAGGCGCGGCCATCATACGGTCTTAACAGTTCCATTCTTCGTTATGTGTCTCAGCTGTTTCTTCCATGGCTTTGCGGGAAACAGACAATCGCTGACTTGGGATGCTTAACGATTTAGTTATATAGTTCGTATTCTAAGAAGAAAATACCGACTCATTTAGGGAAATCGTATTCTTGGCTCCCATCGGCTGTCAAAGCTATCAAAATGAAACGAAGGGAAGTAACTCTAATTATTAGAATGGTGGTTTGGTTTGGGGCCTGTTCGTTTATGCGGACAAACCGGTTCGTCAGTTTTTAAATGTAATATTTCAAATATATATCTTGACGGACCTGCAAATGTTAATACAGGCCTTGGGAGTCTTTGTCAAGACTCGTCTGAAAACAATATAAAATCACCAGGTCCGTCTTTATTTCATAAACGAACACCGGTCGAAGTGGTTCAACCGTTTCACGGGACCGCAAAAACGAAAACGGCCTTGGTTTTATTTGTTTATCATCCTATCAACAGCTAAGGTCATTAGAATTGGGAAACTGCAAAATCTTTATATTAAAACGAACGGGAAATAAGAATAAGAAAAAGAAAATTAGAACTACAATAACAACAGATAAATCGTATTTAAAATGGCCATGAAAGCTAATGCTTTACCGTCGACGTCGTCCGTAGACAGCTGGTCCAGTGTTCCGTCAATATTTATGAGGATACAGGCCCACACTTATGTGTTCCTTGTGACAAGACCTTTCCTCTTGTACTATTTGCCGACCTGTGGACCTTGGCCGTGACCTTTGACCTACTTTAAAAATATTTAAGCTGACCACAGTATGCAACCGTATGAGATAGGGCTGTCATATTTGACATCTTGTAAGTGTTCCTTGTCACAAGACCTTTCCATTAGTTCTACGTGTGCAAGATGACCTGAACTAGCTGGAAGACTGGTCCAGTATCTTGGTACTGGCGGAAAGTGGTGCAGAGATGGACCTGGGAGTCATCATGGACAACCGACTGAGCTTCAAACAACATATGACGCAGTGCACCGGCCAAGGCAATCAAGGTTGTTGGAATTATCAGGAGATCCTTCGACCACCTGACGAAAATGATTCTCGTCCATCTCTTCAAGGCCTTGGTGCGACCAATCCTAAAATACGGCCAACAAAGCTGCTGGCTCATCTGAGGGACAGACCATACCCCGAGAGACATGATAGAGGTTTTTAAGTATTTGAATGGTGTCTACAAGGCGGACAGTCCAAAACTAACGTTCGCTGAGTCAGATTGAGGAAACCTAAGGGGCAACACGGAGAAGCTTCAGAAGGTCCGATCTCGGCTGGAGGTCAGGTCCAACTACTTCTCCAACAGAAGGATCGCCGGTTGGTGCGCCCACCCTAAACTCCTTCAAGAGACGCACCTGGCCAAATTCTGGGAAGATCGGCTTGAGGACTACTCCCTAACCTGCCAAGATGTTTAGGCTGTCCAGAGACCTAGTTGACAGCCACGCATGTTGCCACTAGTTGGTTTTAGTGCCAGACCTTGATCATGACATTCGATCTACTTTAAAAAATTTTTTTTTATTAATTTCAACCCACTCAACGATCAATGCTGTCTTGTAATTATCTCCATCTAGTTTGAAATACCCTGTAGCTGCAGAGAACAAAATTATATAACTTATTTTTATGATTTTAATATTCTACCGAGATAGGAGCCAGTCTTTGTCGTATAATAAAACACATTGAAAGAAAATGAAGGATTGTTGTTATTTAAAGCTATACACATACTAATGGTTTAGTGCGACTTCATAAGTAATTCAACAAAGTCTTGATCATCTTCTGATTCTTTTTGTTTGTCTTCAGTAATATTTTCCTTTATTTCTCATATGATAAATTATATAATGTTAAACTATCAAAACTCGCACAAGAGTCCCGATACATGCTATCAGAAATCTTCAGAAACCAACACAAAAAAAAAAGAAAAGAAAAAAAGAAACGAAAAAGTGTCGCATCAATGTACAATAAACCTCGTAATATCGCCACATTCTGTTCTCCGCGATTTTGGCGATACGAGCTTGGCGTTATATATCGGGTTTGTCGTTCGAACCCGAGTTTGCTATCAATAAGCTTCAGCTTCAATAAGGCCAAAATAAAAATACAGTTGATTTGGCGTAACCCGTCCGACCCAGAAAAAGTGCGCCTACTCAGAAAATTTTATAGGGAAAATCACAGTTTCTTCTCTCCCGAAAATCCATATAAGCTTGGTGTGTGTTTCTTTTGTTACAAAAATAAATATTGATTTCCAAACAGTTTATATTCTGGTTTGGTTTTGTATTGAAGGTTGAAAATTTGTTTTCAGAACTGAATAAAAAACGTTCAGCACCACCTACCTACCTATATGTAAAACCCCCTGGTCGGGTTACTACGGAAGCGTAATAGGCTCAGTTGGAGTATATTTTTCATGGCATGCGAAAATATTTTATCTGGCGGCCGCCACTTAATTATCTGGCGGCCGCCACTTATTATCTGGCGGCCGCCACTTATTTATCTGGCGGCCGCCACTTAATTATCTGGCGGCCGCCACTTATTTATCTGGCGGCCGCCACTTAATTATTTGTTATTGTTTTTACAATTTAATTTGATATCTGCTACGGTAATTACAGTTATTGTCGTTTTCAAATCCAATATTATGATTTAGAAATGATTTGTTAAATTTAATTTAGATTTTTATAATTTCCGGAAATCTGAAGCGGTTACCGGATCTGTCTTCTGTGATTATTACTAAATGAAGAAAACTGAGACAAAATCAAGGTGCTATGCTGTCATGTTACTACATCTAATTCCCTGTAAGCTACGTACGATAGCACTACGGTATTACTACGGAAATACTCCGAAAACATGACTAAAATGCTACAGTTATGTTGAGGATACAAATAAATAAAGTTTTACAAAAAAAACGAAATGTTTTGATTTTGTTTGAAACGGTAATATACTTGAATAACTTTACGTCACATGTATGAGCTTACTAGAACAGATTCTCGTAGAAGATATTCATAACAAGAAATATCTTTAAAAAAGATAAAAGGCATAGTTTTAATGCTGTTGATTATAATGTAAATATGCTGTTGAAATAAATTAACGAACTAATGCATTTCAGCACGGATAACAAAATTATATTGATTTGAATCATTTTTTGTGATAATAAGGCTGCATTTGAATCAGTAATATAATTTTATTAATGTGTCATTTGAAAAGATACATCCACTTATTCAGCTTGCATTCAATCTTAATTTTGTTTCGTTTTTAACTGCATAACTACATTTTGCATATACCGCTACATTGACCAATCACATACTTCATCTTTACCAGTAACGCCACCTGTCGCGTCATATCCGCGGCCAAAAGTAAATATTATACGGCTATGCCGAAAAAGAAATGCAGTAATTTGAGCTAATTGTAGATTTTATTGATTACAATGAAATAGACGATAGAGATCAATTAACAGCTGAAATCCTAAATGAAGTTACATACATGAATGTATTTGAAAATTCCGGTTTTGCTAAGAACAGAAAAAGTCAGGACTTACACAAAAATAATTTTGGGAATCGACTATTGGATTTTTGTAAATATAATGACATTTTTATCTGTAATGGTAGAGTTGGTCGTGATAGAGATATAGGTAAGTACACCTGTAAAAGTTCTAGCGTTGTCGATTATGTCATATGTTCCTCTGAGCTCCTAAAACGCATACGTGACTTTGATGTTTTAGATTTTAGCCCTCTTATGTCAGATGCACATTGTCCCCTAACTCTTACTATAGGTGGTATGGCCAATACAGTTACCAATGATAACATTAATACACATGATACAACAGATTATACTGAACGTATTAAAAACTGGGAGACTGAGAAAATCCAACATTTTATTGAGAATATAAACGATGACAAAATTCAGAATATTATTGATACAATTAACCAATGCAGTAATACGAACGACCTAGATGTCAATACACTTATGGCAGACTGTAGTGATGTGCTTGTAAGTGCTGCTAAGTCAACTTTTGGTATATACAAATATAACCATACTAATATATGTAAAAAGCCAAAATCAAATTCTAAACCCTGGTTTGACGGTGAATGTAAGGCGGCCAGGAAGTTATTCCGACGCCATAAAGGTATGTACAGACGTCACAAAAATGATTATTTCTTCAATAAATATAAAGAATCAGAAAAATCTTACAAACATACAATGGATAAAAGTATTAATAAATTCAGAAGAGACCTCCGTCGTAAGTTGAAAGATATGAAAAGTAGTAATGCACGGGATTACTGGAAACTACTTAAAAGTTCTAATAGTACACATAAAAACAAAAAAGGTAACATATCGATTGACACGCTTTTTAATTTCTTTAAAACCTTAAATGTTGGAGTAGATGATAACATGTTTGATAATAATGATATTGATATGGGTCCTGTAAATAATGTATTAAATAGTAATATAACCAGAGAGGAGGTGGAACATGCTATTAAGCTACTGAAAAACAATAAGGCTTGCTCGGATGATCTCATCATTAATGAATATATTAAATATTCGCCCTCTAAAATGATTGATCTCTATGTTATATTATTTGATGTTATTTTTAGCACAGGGAAAATCCCAGAAAGCTGGCTTCGAGGCTCTATTGTACCTATTTATAAAAATAAGGGTTCTCCCTCAGACCCTAAAAATTATAGGCCGATTACTATTGTAAGTTGCATCGGCAAACTATTCACAAGTATTTTAAATGCAAGACTATTAAAGTATTCCGACGAAGTTAATCTAATATGTGAAAACCAAGCTGGATTTCGCAAGAAGTATTCAACTATAGACAATATTTTTGTGCTGTATTCCCTAATTAGTCTTACTAATATGATGAAAAAGAAGCTGTACTGTATTTTCATTGATTTTGAAAAGGCCTTTGACAAAGTTTGGAGAAATGGTCTGTGGAACAAAATGTTGTTAAATCATATAAATGGCAAAATGTATACAATTATTTACAATATGTATCAAGGTATTAAATCTAACATATCATTTAATGGTCAGAATTCTGCATTCTTCGCATGCAATAATGGATTGAGGCAAGGGGAAAACTTGTCTCCTTTTTTATTTAGTTTATATTTGAATGACCTTGAGGAGTTTATGACTAGAAATAATGTTACCGGTTTACAGTGCCTGACAAACCAACTTGAAGTTGATTTACATATGTATATTAAACTATTTATTTTGTTGTATGCTGACGATACAATCTTATTTTCTGACACCCCAGAAGACCTGCAAATGCAGCTAAATGTTTTTAGTGAATATTGTAAAATATGGAGACTGAAAATTAACAGTGAGAAAACAAAATGTATGATAGTCAGTAAAGGTCGTCTAAATAACAGATTACAATTCAAATTTGATACTGAAGACATAGAAATTGTCCAAAGTTTTTCATACCTGGGCACTGTTTTTTCACGCACAGGTTCTTTTAATGAAGCTAAAAATTACAATGTTAAAAAAGCAACAATTGCTATGTATGATGTTTTAAAGAAAGGAAGGTTATATAACCTATCTGTTCAGTGTATATATGATCTGTATGATAAAATTGTAAAACCTATATTGTTATACGGATGTGAGATTTGGGGTTTTACAAATCTACAAGTCATTGAGAGAGCGCACTTAAAGTTTTGTAAGTTATTATTAGGGGTCAAACGAAGTACACCAACGTCTATGGTTTATGGTGAACTTGGAGCTTATCCTTTGAATATCTCAGTTAAGACGAGAATGTTGACCTATTGGTCTCAATTGATTAATTCAAAAGAAAACAAACTAAATGTAATAACTTATAAACTGTTATGTCTAAACCAATACCGTAATAATAATGTTCCCTATATACGTTATATACAACAATTATTAGATGAATGTGGTATTAGCTATGTGTGGAATATCCAGTATATCCAGGAATTAGATACTTCTTGGATAAAGTCATATGTAAAACAAACACTCCATGATCAGTTTATACAGCAGTGGGATAATGATGTATTTAATTCTTCTAAGTCTGGTTGTTACAGAATTTTTAAAAACAAATTTGGTTTTGAATGCTATCTAGACGTTCTTACAGATAAAGAAAGAAATACTTTTTGTAAGTTCAGAACTACAAATCATAGACTGATTATTGAAACTGGAAGGTGGAATAATATTGAACGCCACGAAAGAATATGTACTTTTTGTAATAGTCAACAAATAGGAGATGAATTCCATTATCTGCTAGAATGCCAGTCATTAGCTGCGCATAGAAAATTATATCTAAATAAATATTATTATACAAGGCCGAACATATTAAAATTTAGAGATCTTATGAACTCAAACCACGTAAATACATTGAAAAAACTCTGTAAATTCATTAGTATTATCTTTAGCAATGTGTCCTCCATAGCATGATGTTACACATCATGTTCATCTTGACTTGATCGTTTTGTTGATTTGAAATTATATAAAATGGTATCATGCGTAACGATATGGTTAAATATCAGATGTTTTGATAAACTAATTGATACAGTCTGCGTGTGCATACTTTATACACTGGCTGAACAACTGTATATAACTTTTGTATTGTGTAAATATGTTTTCTCTGTACTGTTATGTATGGTTAAAGAGAAATAAATTGAATTGAATTGAATTGAATTGTCATATCCGCGGCCAAAAGTAAATATTATACGGCTATGCCGAAAAAGAAATGCAGTAATTTGAGCTAATTGTCAAAATTTTCGTGATTATAAAATATAAGTCGCTAGAGGTAACTCCTTTAACGGTAAAATTGTGTCGATTATCACATCTGGGAAACAAAACCGTGGCGCCCGGGGAAGGCTCGATGATATGGAAAAATCGATCAAGAGAACAAAGCTGTTCCACATCAACGGTAATGGTTCTAAAGAACATATTATTAGTCATAAAACGATTCCGGGTGGGGAGAGTTCGTTTTTTTTTTTTTGTTTTTTTTTTATAGTTTGGCAAGGTTTCGTTCCTATATAAGATATCTTATATATATGGTGTTCCGTTAGGGCCAAATTTCCAATATCGCTCCTTCGCTTCTTCGACCTAAACGCGAAGGAGTGAAGGAGCGAAAACACGATGGCGAAGGAGCGAAAACACGATGGCGAAGGAGCGATGGAACTTCGCTCCTTCGCCATTGTGTTTTCAATCCTACATCACTCCTTCGCCACCGTGTTTTCGCTCCTTCGCCATCATGTTTTCGCTCCTTCGCCATCATGTTTTCGCTCCTTCGCCATCGTGTTTTCGCTCCTTTGCTCCTTCGCGTTTAGGTCGAAGGAGCGAAGGAGCGATATTGGAAATTTTGCCCTAACGGAACACCCTATATGTAAGACAAGACTTAAAATTTACAATATATCGTGTATAAATATCTCCCGTAGATCGTGAGTTCGAGGCCAGGTAAGGGCACGAGTCAAAAAGTTGTCTTCCTTCGTCATTTGTGTTGCAAGTTATATATGTATTTATTAGCACAATGTATCATATACACTATGTGTTGGTGATCCGAAGATATAGATTTGAATTTCCTGTCGTAGTTCTACCGAGAGAAATATAATATATACATATAAATATTTCTCGATAAAGGAGCGGAATGCTCCGAACATTTTACAGCGCCATTTTGTCTACACTGTTGGAATTACTTCTTTGTCCTTTATTAGATTTTAAGTAATTCGGATCCTTAAAATATATTATACAAATACAGACTTTGGTTGAGGGCAATCCATGGTTTTACGAACCTGACCTGGGCAAATGTTACTCATTGGTCCAAACCGGATAACATTACATTGATTATCTCGTTATAATACACCATGACGTCACCGAGAAGTCAATATGACGTTCTGCTAGGTCCGCGGAATGTTATATCAACTCCTTAGTGTAGTTCAGGTACAACAAGCTCAATAGTCAAGACTTTGCAGAATAATCTACAATTAAAAATGTATTAAAAATAATAAACGACATAAACTTCAGTTCGTGTTTATTTAGTTTAGGGTAGTTCTGACAAAACCTTATATTTTCACTAGTGAAAAAATATAAGCTTATATTTGAAAATATAAGGTTTTGTCATCTTATATTTCCATTGCAGAGAAAACATCAGCTTTATTAGTTAGATAATTCTCTATATTTCACTGGCAAAACTGTAATAAAAAGATTTGAAATATAAAAATAGACTTCCATCAAAATGTACAATTACTGGAACGTAAAATGTTACTTTTAGTCTTTATTATTAACATAAACTTTCGTTTTATTCAGGAAATGAACATTTTATTCATGTTTTTTTTATTCACATGACAAATCTGTAGAAATCATAATAAAGTAAATGCAGACTTTAGTTTAGGACAATCCATGGTTCTATGGATCTGACCTAAGAAATATGCACCTCGGCTTTCAGCCTCAGTGAAAATTGCCCAGTAAATCTATTGAAATATATTACCGTTTCCAACAAAATCAAAAGATTTCGTTTCTTGTAAAACTTTGTTATTTATTTGTATCATCTGATCGTTTTCAAAGCGTTATCCGCAACATAACCGTAGCAATTTAGTCATAGGGAATTACATGCAGCAACATGACAACATATATAGCACCTTGATTTTGTCTCAGTTTTCTTCATTTAGTAATAATAACAGAAGATAGATCCGGTAACCGGTTCAGATTTCCGGAAATTATAAAAATCAAATTTAAATTTAACAAATCATTTCTAAATCATAATATTGGATTTGAAAACGACAATCACTGTAATTACCGTAGCAGATATCTCAAATTGTAAAAACAATCTCAAATAATTAAGTGGCGCCGGCCGCCAGATAAATAAGTGGCGGCCGCCAGATAATTAAGTGGCGGCCGCCAGATAAATAAGTGGCGGCCGCCAGATAAAATATTTTCGCATGCCATGAAAAATATACTCCAACTGAACCTATTACGCTTCCGTAGGTTACAGCAAACCAAGATATTTTTTTTTTTAAGATGGTCTAATATTTGTAGACTTAATAAATAAATAAATAATAACTTAAGAACATTTTTGTCAAAAACATTATGTTTATATCAAAATATTGCATCAAATTGTACATAGATCGATATGCTTTGATGACAAATGAAATTTAATTAATTTTTTTTTCATCACATGACCTCCAGTAATCGTATCATGATTTTCAGTGTTATCTCGTTTTACGTTGTGGTGTTCTATCGAGCGCCGAAAAAAAATATATCAATTGCGATTTTATAAGAAAACATGTCTAGTGCCCTAGCTGTGTCGCTTACTCTTTAGGGACCACCTGCTATTTTACCTTATTCTCCCTGTATTTTTCAATGGTCTATACTTTTAGATATCGAAATATCAGATACCAAGGGCCTACCTGTAATAGAAGTTATATAGGTACCTGTAAATATATAGATAATCATTTGTCTTCTCTATATCGATTTTATATGCAATTTATATTACAATGCGTTTTACATAAAAAAAACATGTTTGAGGGACATTTCGGCCACAAATATTGCCGTTCACCTTTCAACACTTCGGATCTTATTCTTTGTTACATGTCTGGCTGCATTTTATTTCAATGTTTTCAATTGTATTATAGATCTATTATATCAAGTATTTAGCAAATAACAGATTAGGCATATATCCAGATTTCACAGTCAGTCGGGTAGGTTAATTCTGTATGCGATTCCGTGTACCTATGCTACACCGACTGTTAATATCTATTCATGTCCGTGATAATATTGCACACATATTTCATTTTGAAAGCGGGTATCCCAACTTGTAAAGTTTGACGATCCAGTTGCCTTAATTAATATTTGTTCAATTTATCGCACCAAATGAACCATGGTCATTTAAACAAAATATCATAAACACACATTAGAAAATACGAAACAATGTCTTGGAACATATTCAGGCACCGACTTCCGGTAGCTGTTCTATCCACTGTGCAAATGACCTATGGTATTTACGCCCCGGTCTGTCTCGCTATCGTTGTAATAACTGCTACTGTCAAGCAATCAAGTATTTAGTGAAAATAACAATTTGAACCCAAGCAAACAATGAAAATGTTGATAAAATACAATGCATTGCAATATACATACCTATAGATGCCGACTGACCTATTTCGAACACGCTCATAATTCGGCAGGAGGCAATTGGAACAGCAGAGGTCAAACTTCATCAGCGTGTCATTAGATTGGCATTTTACGACTTCCAGCGAAGTAATTTTAGAGCGAAACACTTCCGTTCACAGGGAATTAAGTACAATTGTTCGATTCAAACACATCGTAAGGTAAGATATTAACCCATTTTTGGTAAAATTGTGGTGATATGTTGAGATTAAACAATGCACTTTCGGTGAAGTGGAGGGGGCATCCATGTTTTCTGGACTGCTTGCTTGGAATACACAACCCGACGCAAGCATGGTCTCAGAGAATCAAAACATTGTGCAGTCTGCTTCATTTATGTTTGGTGTCATTGTTTGTATGTTTTACGATGCATGTGTTTTCAACAGAGGCTTGTCATTGTTTGTATACTATTGTAATTTATCTACGATCTAATATAATGCATCATTTTGTCCAAGAAAGACTTGACACTTCGGCCTAAGAGATATTACTCCTGTGCCATGGCCACCAACCCCATACTCCTTGTATCTTTGTGCACACTCGCAGTGTCTTTCATGATGCCGTATTTTAACGTTTAATAAAAATAATAAAACGTTCACATTATAATTTTGTGAATGCTTTATAATGTCAGACTTCACAACTTTAAAATGATACAACCATATTTCGAGGCCTTACTAAGAAAATGAATTGAACTGGTGTGAGTTGGCTATGTAGTGGTACTAATCCATTGTATTGATTTCCTGATGACATGTTACATGCACGGATATTTATATTATGTGTTGTTAAGAAATTGCTTACACATGATATCTAGTGATCTTTATCATAAGGAGATAAATATAAGTTTCTCCTTGTGTTCTCCAGACAGGTCTGCATCCCAGCTTTTAGTCCCAGCTGCTGCAGAGGAGTTTTACTGTGGCTAACTACTAACCCTATTATCTGATGTACTTTAAACACACACTTCTTTTAACAGTAAAAGAAAAGATTTTTCCTTGAGACTAGTATAACATGCTTGCAATTTTGCATTGTGTAGATAAAAAAACCCACTATAAACAGCCTTCAGTTTGTGCTCAAATGTGGCCAGATTATACAAGACCTGTCAGCTGCTTCAATGCCTGACAGACATAACTCATATCTATGTAATCATAATATTGGTACACATATATCACAAGTTTGTTCATGAGTACAACTGATTCTGTACTGTATGGCATCAGTTGTGCCTTTTCATAAATTCAGAAATATACAATATGACCAAATAGGATATAGAGCTATATACTGTTTTATTTTCTGTATGCACATACAACACAACATACTGTCAATATTTCATTTAATTCTTTTTATGTAAGTGAGTGCTAGCTTACTTGTCATCAACAGTACTGAGTTGTAAACATACTGAGAGTGTTATTTACCATATTTATTCAACATAAAGCCCATGCCTATGTTAATAACCCACCCATAGATATCACAATCCAGTTAGATGCCTACAAATCCTGTCAAATAAATGATTTCTTTTCCTTTAATAAGCCAACCCCATTAAGTTTAAATCTGTCAAAGTTACATAAACAGACTTGAAGTGTGCAAACTTGAACACACTGACAAGGCACACATAGGATATAAATATAAATGTTTAAATGTATCAGTTTTCTGAAATGTGTATACATTGTGCATGCATGTTTTTTTCTAATATCAAACTGTGTGGTACTTCGTCACCCACACCTATATGCTTTGTTTACTCACTTGACAGATTACCCCTCCCCTACACATATCGATAAAAAACTTCCTGTGTACCTGAGAGAATCCTTCCAAGTATACCTGTCTTCCTTACCACTATTTTTACCCAGGGATGTATGAGCTAGTCACCTCTAACCCTCCACCCATGCATGCTGTACATGTTCTATTATCAACTTTTTCCCTTCCAGTGCTACCACCAATTTTTCCTTGCTTGTTTCCAGTCTGAGTATCCAATTATCTCCCCTCCCCACATGTCATAGAATCTCTCCCCCCCCCCCCCCCCCCCCCCCCCTCCACCTCCTTTCATTGGAGTGTCCCACCATAAGTAGTCTTTTGATATCATATGTCACTTATATCTTGTCATTGACACCCTCTCTCGCACTACCCCCACTCTGTTATATGCACACATCTCATATTTCTTTTTATACTTGCAGTACATCTAAGTGTCGTCTATTACACTCACTATATTAAATTGTTTATTTGTGCTGTGCATTGAATCTTATTTTAAATTGTTATGGGTTTGTTTGCACAAAGATGTTAAATTAACAAAATAATGTTTAAAGCAAGTTAATAACTTGCAAATTATAAAAGTTGCCAATGTTTTTTTCAGGAAAATGAGTGAAAATCAAATGGAAAAAATACACAGTGTTATTTATTGCATATCATCTGTGTATGTAGCTGTGGCAGTTGTAAATTAAATAGTGATATAGCAGCGGTCTTGTACTTTCGCTCTAGAGGGAATTCCCTTTAACTCAGTAGGTAGAGTGGCAGACCAGCATGCCAAGGGTTGCGGGTTTGATCCCCGATGGAGGCACACTACTCAGTTTCCTTTATAATACAAACTTAATCAATAATTTGAATCTGTTAGCTGTAGACTTACCTACCTTTTATAACTTCTAAGCATGGACTCATTAAAACGTTCATGTATGGGAAGAAAAGTGCATTTATAGACTTAGGCAAGCTTTTATCTTAAACAGATAAGCAACTTATTTCAAGCTGCTCTTTTGGTGAACTAATTGGATTTGTAAAATCATGAATAATAGTGAAGCTTAAAGGACAATTTATATGCATAAATAATCAATTCAAGGAGTCTGGCTCAAGAAATGGTGTATCATAAATGATATCATACTCAGTCAGATTGTGTATCATTTTCAATCTACCGAATTGTCATCAAAGGATTGGCATTTTCAGACAATGTTTTGAATAGTGGTATTTGTAAATAAATGCATGGTGTACTATAGACCCATATCATCAAGTTGATCTGTTCAATGGTACTTCAATACTGAAAATTTATCTTACCTACTTTTCTGATATTATAACGTAATTGGTAAGCTAAAGCAAAATCTGAATTCTAATTAAAAATTGGTAAAAAAAAGGCAAAAAACATATGGTATGTGCTGTGCAAAAAGAACATCCACGATGGAAATATAGGTCAAATCAAGGAGTGAACATCAAACATGCTGCTGAACACCAGTGTAAATCTGTTCAAATATAAATACTATATATCTAATTAAGTTCCAGTGGCATTTAATTACAAGATGTATTTCTGTAAATTATGAGTAATGAAAATTGTTTGATATAGTATGAACATTTCCAAGTCATAAGGTGACTCAAACCAATTGATTGTTCTTTACATTGTATGTGGTTTCCATACGTGTAGCTAATTAAGTTTTATTGAGGAAATGCAGCCTGTCCACTTTGAATTATAAATTACCGTTATCTTTGTTGGAAACCATTTGTTATGTTGAGCAGTGCAAGTTAAAAATCAATATTGTGCCACAATGTTGTGCTAATATTTATGTTCAATTTAGAAAACATTTCGTTCTCAAATGTACTAAAACCGTTTCTTTTTTTACCGCATTCTTTTTTACTGGTGTTTACACAAACTAGCAGAAAGTGATCAAGTCTTGCATATTTTATCTCAAACATTTTGATAATGTACTTGCTATTTCTTATATCATGTGATCTACCCTATAGATTCATATTTTGATCTCTTATATAATAGTCTCCCAATTTTTTTCTTTGGAAATATCAAATTGGATATTATATATTCCAAACTAATGGGATTTTGGTAATTATCAAGAAAAGTTCCATTTAGATTGATAAGAGCAATAATTATCAAACAAAACATCTTTATAAGCAATGCACTTTGAGTTTGTCATATAAAGATTTTAAGATGTCTGAAGATTTTATTGTAACGGTGAAGGTCATTTGGGCGAGTATATATGATATGAACAGCATCCAGCCATCAATGGTATATGCTATATGGACTGGCTATATGGTTGGGTTTGGCTGATAATAGATGGCCAAATGTCATGGCAGAGACACCCCCTGGGTATATGTTATCACAGATAGAGAAAGTGTTCTGTTGACAGGTGTGATGTCTATGGAATACAGGTGAGTTAACGATTTAACAAACAGGTGTATATAGTGGTCATTTGATATTCTTAGGTATGGTTTGTTAAACATGCAAGATTAGGCTATTCTGATACCACCAATAAAAATCTGCTTATTCCATTACAAATTAAACTGGCACCTACACATATAATATAATACCCTGTTGAAATAAAGAAATGGGAATTTATGAAAATGACGATGTATATGCATGTTTGCAGTTAAAAATGAAATCGATCCTGTTTGCGGTTTGGTTTACAGTATTACTCACCTTGTTTATTTTTACCTGCATTGCTGTAGTGTGCACCTGAGCAGAATATTTAAATTATGGGAAAAATCTTGTGCACTTGGGCATTCATTTGGAGATGAAAGCCATTTTATATGGATGAATTCCTTGTACTACACGTTCTCATCTTTGTTACATTTGTAACAGTTTGAGTTGTATGATATATAGATAGAATCAATCTACAGTGTTATATAGAATTTGCTTGGCTTTTTGAGTTTTCGTTGTTGCATATAATTATTGAAGATGTTATATTAATTTTGTATAACATTATTTATGATACTCATGTGCAATTCTCCATAGTAAAAACATACTGGTAATATAATATAGTTACTACTGTAGGGGCATACAGGTGAGCTGTCCGATTAATAAGCTGCAGACTGACTGATGAAGTTGGACCACTCTAATTAAGTGTCTGGTAATGGTGCACATGATCAGGTGTGCATTATTCTGGCACCTCTGTTGTCTGTGTACATGTTGGCACATCCATCCAATGTTACCAGCTATACATAGTTACATATTTTATTATCCTTATTTTCAACAATAGATGAATAATTTTTGGTCTTTTTATATAATAGAAAAACATATTGAATTGAAATCACCTAGCCCTGACCGGAAATTGTTTCTGGTTGGATATGGGGTAGGGATACGAGTACACGTGGGTAATTAAGTTTTAAGAGGTTATAATGATATCTCTTTAGAAGCTGACAAATCGTTCAGTTTCTGGGTCCAGATCTGGATCAACCTTTGTATCAGCCAGGTTAGAATGCCATATTATAGTATCTACACATTGTTTGTGTAAACAATGTGTTACACTATGTAGATATCTATGTATATTAGTTTACATCTACTCTTGAGTAAGCAAATATTTCATTCAGTTTATTTTATATTTACCTGTGTCCAATTCAATCTATATAAAATGTGCCTGTGTATTGGTCATGCAGCCAGTAGAAAATGGGGCCCAATATTTTTCAGGAATGAACACAATTACCTGTGGGCCATATATACTGGATGGAGTAAAATTGTTAGATGTAATTATATAAGACTGGTCAGGTAAAGCAGTGCATGCTTTCCTTCCTGGCTATGTCCAGATGAGTTCTGAGATGGGCAGGTAGTATAGGGAATAGCTAAGGGGAAGGAATATGCTGAACAGGTATAGATATTTGGTAATAGCCATCAGGTGATGAACTAGGACTCCCTGCTGTCTAGACAGATTACATGCAGACTCCTGCTGTTAAAAAGTCTAGCACCTCACCTTGATGTCTGAGTGTTGCTCATTAGGAAGTATTCACCTTAAGACAGGTGAGATATAATTGACAAAGGTCAGAGGTGATGCTGATTACAACTCCATAAGATTGTATAAAACGGTCCCGAAAACAGCCAGCTATCCCTGGACACAGTCCCTCAATGAGGAGCACTAGTAGGTAATATTTAGGACAGATTATAAGTAATTGGTTGCTAGTTTATACCTGGCAGATGACATGGAGTATAAGGTGACAGCATGTTGACTTGTTAATTACAGCATGGGCTAAAAATGACTGGTTGACAAGTATGGATAAGCTATATAAATAGCTACCTACCTGCTGGTTATTGTGTATAGCCATGGCAATCAGCTGGAAACCATCATTCCCATTGTTGATATTTCTTATTTCTTAATTAAGCTTTATATCATATACAATTGCCAATTTATCCATTTGGGATATTGTGCATATGCATCTTTATACAATGTAATATCTTAAAACAACAATTTTTTTACCTATAATTATAGATCTTTGAATTGTAATATGAAAAAAAGAGAATACCCCCATTATCTCCTGTCTAGATTAATTTATATTAATGGTTTAATGATGGGAGAATTCCTCAAAATATGGAGATTCCACAAGTATGAGGCACTAATTATGTCCACATGTATGAATTGTACTAGTGTCTGGTATTTTTCTGTGGACTGGGATTTTGTTAGTGATTATATTTATGTAATATCAACAGTTAAACCAAGCCAAAGACTGTCTCTCTCTCCCCAACACCCCATGAACTTAAAATAAGGCAATTATATGGTTTTGCATATATATCTGACAAGAAATCTAGGGTTATGATAATTATATAATTAATGTACCTTCTGATCCTTTTCCAGTAATATAACAGTGGGTTATGAATGGTATTTGGCTTAGATCAAAAGCTTTGCATAATATGCATACAACAAATCACAGCTTCTTTGTCACAGGAAACTGTATCTGTGCTAGAAACACTTAGTCATTGCCGCCAAGAATCTGATTTAAGGATTTACATGGATGATGCTTCAATGTGAAGAACTGCTCTGTAACATAAACTGTCTGTTACCGATACATATAGTTTAGCCCCAGTACCATTATACATAGTCACTTTGTATAGACAGTATATTGACTTTGTATCAGATTTTCGTATTGTTAAATGAAGAAATATTTCATGTGTATATAGCATATCGCAAACAAAATTTATCACTAGCCAATATAGTCAACGATTGTTTGAACATTAAATGTGATTTTATGTATTCAAACAGCGACTGCATCAATCAGATTTTGTGTGAAGAAGTATTTGTAGTGTTATAATTGAGTAAGTGGTTGTGGATAATACAGGCAGTGCTTATCGACATCATCAGACGGTTGTCTTCTGGAGGGCAGGCCTGGTATTGGAGCCTGGACACTTTCCTCGAGCTTCAGTCTGACATGATAGATTGATTCATACTTCTACTACAGCTTCATTCCCATTGATTTTTTTCACACCACGTTTCTAGGGATATGTGACGTTAAAACATACTTGAGATATAGAATTTTGTTGTTTGGGAATTTCGAAAGGACCACTGTTTAAATATTCAGGATATTTTGAATTCTAGACCCAACATAAATCCATTGATCAAAATATAATTGGAAAGATCTTGATCAATAATAATATTTTTAGAAATAGTGTTCTTGGTTACTGGAACGAAAATACTGACCAAATTTACGTGACAACTTTACCAAATCAGTTTAAGTTTCAGGATTTTTGTGTCAAGGTTTCTTGTTACTATTTTTAGCAGGGGCTGGTAGGGGACATGTATACCTTTAGTAATAATTTATACTCAGTATGATTATGATTTGTTAGTACATTAATGATATTTATACAACACTTTTAGTTAAAATATGTTATTGGCCAAGTGATCAACAATTCCCAATTATTAGAATGACCTTAATTGTTGGCCTGGAATTTGACCCTGCATGGCTCAATGATTCAGTCAAATTTTGTCATAGAGGACCTTATAATCAGTCAGCTTATAATTAATTAAATACACAACATATTACAATCATATTATATACGAAGAAATGTCTACCAACATGGGATCTGCAGAAATTGTTCAAAAGTTTTTCCTTAATCCTTGTTTTATTTCCATCCACACATTGATTACAATCCAGGAAAAACTTGTTTCCTCTCCTCCTTCACACTGATTTGATTGTCCCACATTTATTAAGGCTCAATACAGCCCGAGAGGATGATGGCAATTTAATTACAGAATTTGCTGGTTGCTTTTCAAAGTATTTCATGAAAATCAAACATTATGAGTCCATGTGTGGCTGACATGGTTCTGGAACTTCCAAACATCTCCAAGAGGATTTTAGTGTTCTCGGTGAAAATCTAGGGAATGGATTTGTAATAAAGCACTTGATTGGCTATGAAACCGCAGCAAGCAGCCAAATGATTCTGCTGTTACACAGCATCGTGTAGATCATTTAACATTACCGAATAGTAAATTGGAATCATTATACTGAGCAGTTGGCATGACTTGGGGGGAAGAACTACTCTTGATATACCAGTATGACATTTGATGTGTAAGCAAATCACCACAAATGCTTTGTATTGTGTTCAACAGTGTAGCAAGTCGGATATACTTTCTGCTTTAATGATAAACTTCTAATTCATGTTGTTTGTAAAGAATTCTTCACTAACATATAGATTACCAAAGTCCTGATATAGATAGATACAAAACTTGATTTACTGATGATTAGGCTAACAAAATCTGGTAATCAAGGTAGTTCTGGTAATCAAGATAATTCTGGTAATCAAGATAGTTCTGGTAATCAAGGTAGTTCTGGTAATCAAGGTAGTTCTGGTAATCAAGGTAGTTTTGGTAATCAAGGTAGTTCTGGTAATCAAGATAGTTCTGGTAATCAAGGTAGTTCTGGTAATCAAGGTAGTTCTGGTAATCAAGATAGTTCTGGTAATCAAGGTAGTTCTGGTAATCAAGGTAGTTCTGGTAATCAAGATAGTTCTGGTAATCAAGATAGTTCTGGTATTCAAGGGAGTTCTGGTAATCAAGGTAGTTCTGGTAATCAAGATAGTTTTGATAATCAAGGTAGTTTTGGTAATCAAGGTAGTTTTGGTTATCAAGGTATTTCTGGTAATCAAGGTAGTTCTGGTAATCAAGGTAGTTCTGGTAATCAAGGTATTTCTGGTAATCAAGGTAGTTCTGGTAAGCCTCACAAGGCCTTGTTTGTTGTATTAGCTTTAAAATATTATAATAGATTATATTAAGACCCAAAATAGGTGCTATGTATATAATTATTTGCCTGCCAACCTCTCTATTCTTATTTATTTTGGAGATTATGCCAGAATTAAGAAGGGTGCACTATTACTTTACATGTATTTATAGGGATTCAATTAAGTTCTTGTGGTCTAGGTCACTACCTTGGTAATTTCTGAAGATAGAATGGTGGGTGCTCAGAAATATGATATACTGGAATGTCTAATTTAATTAATCTTAAATGGTAAATGTGTGTAAAATTTACGAGCGAACATTCAGGATCCCAATGTCTTCTAAAATATACCGTTACCATATATACATGATGTATGTAGGTCACTAGGCAGCTAGGGGTCATATAAAACCAAATGACCTTGACATTGTACAAAATCTGCAAGCTTTTAAAAGTCTAATAAAAGTATTCTGTAATGTGAACATTAAGGCCAATTAGGTGTGATAGTATTGTGATGCCTTTTGAAAAAGATCAATACTGTACATTTTAAACTGGAGGCAGCATTGAACAATGAAAACTGGTACAGTTAGACTATCAGGGGCTTGATAGGTGTGTTCCATACGAGAAATTCTCTTTTTCCTATCTTAATCCCTGCTAATGGCTACTTGATTTTGTTAAAGAACTTTGATCATGTGTGGGAAAAATTGAAAAATGCCACATCGGGAAAGTGGAACCCCCTCCTTTTTAGCTCACCTGGTCCGAAGGACCAAGGTGAGCTTATGCCATACCGTTGCGTCCGTCGTCCGTCGTCCGTCCGTCCGTCCGTCCGTCCGTCAACAATTGACTTCTTCTTCATAACCACACATCAGAATTTGACCAAATTTGGTCAGAAGTATGCCTATGGGTAGGGGACTCAGAATTGTACAAATGACGGGGCTGACCCCCTGGGGGCCTCTGGGGCGGGGCCAAAAGGGGTCATTTTTGCGCTATTGATATAAACGACTTCTTCTCTGAAACCAAGCAATGGCTATCACTCATATTTGCCTGGTAGCATCACTATGGGGTGGGGATTCAAAATTGTACAAATGATGGGGCTGACCCCCCAGGGGCCTGAGGGGCAGGGCCAAATGTGGTCAATCGGGCTATATTGATATAAACGACTTCTTCTCTGAAACCAAGCAATGGCTATCGCTCATATTTGCCTGGTAGCATCATTATGGGGTGGGGATTCAAAATTGTACAAATGATGGGGCTGACCCCCCAGGGGCCTGAGGGGTGGGGCCGAACATGGTCAATTTGGCTATATTGATATAAACGACTTCTTCTCTGAAACCGAGCAATGCCTGTCACTCATATTTGCCTGGTAGCATCACTATGGGGTTGGGATTTAAAATTGTACAAATGATGGGGCTGACCCCCCAGGGGCCTGAGGGGTGGGGCCGAATGTGGTCAATCTGGCTATATTGATATAAACGACTTCTTCTCTGAAACCGAGCAATGCCTGTCACTCATATTTGCCTGGTAGCATCACTATGGGGTTGGGATTTAAAATTGTACAAATGATAGGACTGACCCCCCAGGGGCCTGAGGGGCGGGGCCAAATGTGGTCAATCGGGCTATATTCATATAATTGACTTCTTCTCTGGAACCAAACAACGGATATCTCTCATATTTTGCTGGTAGCATCACCTTGGGGTAGGAATTTGAAATTGTACAAATGACGGGGCTGACCCCCTGGGGTCTGAGGGCGGGGCCAAAAGGGGTCAGTTTTACAGAATTGATATAAACGACTTCTGTTCTGAAACTAAGCAATGGATATCACTCATATTTACCTAGTAGCATCCCTATGGAGTGGGGATTCAAAATTGTACAAATGGTGGGGCTGACCCCCAAGGGGTCTGAGGGGCGGGGCCAAAAGGGGTCAATTTGGCTCTCTTAATATAAACGACTTCTTCTCTGAAACCAAGCAATGGATATCGCTCATATTTGCCTGGTAGCATCACTATGGGTTGGGGATTAAAAATTGTACAAATGATGGAGCTGACCCCCCGGGGGCCTGAGGGGCAGGGCCAAATGTGATCAATTGGGCTATATTGATATATGCGACTTCTTCTCTGAAACCAAGCAATGGATATTGTTCATATTTGCCTGGTAGCATCACTATTGGGTGGGCATTCAAAATTGTACAAATGGTGAGGCTGACCCCCCGGGGGCCTGAGGGGCGGGGCCAAGAGGGGTCAATTTGGCTGAATTGATATGAACAGCTTCTTCTCTGAAACTAAGCAAGAGATATCGCTCATATTTGCCTGGTAGCTAGCATCCTTTTGTGTAGGGATTCAAAATTTTATAAAGGAAGGAACTGACCCCCACTCCCCCCGGGGTGCAGAAGGCGGGGTCAAAAGGGGTCAATTGGTTTAAACAACTTCTTTTCTGAAACTAAGCAATGGATATCACTCACATTTGTGTGGTAGCATCCCTATGGGGTTGTGCCAAAAGTTAATTTTATTTCATGGATTAATGCATTTTTTGACATCAAATCCTCACGTACCCATATAAAATGCCTATGATATATTGACATAGCAATACCAGTGACAAATATACTTAATCATCATTCTTGTTTCATATCTCATGAAATCCAGGTGAGCGATACAGGCCCTCTGGGCCTCTTGTTTTAATCTCTTTTATAAAATGGAACAAAATTGTTCTTTGAGGTTAAAAAGCAAAATTGTTGATGGTATCTTGATATAATAGTTTTTGTTGATAATGTATAAAAGTTTATTAGAGAAAGACCAGATATTGTACAATATGACTCATGATTTTTTTGAAAACATAATTTTTCGACACAAAGAGTCACTTTGATAGTTTCTATTTATTTCATAGATATGTTCGCACTTGTGGACACTTTATTAGTTTCTATTTATTTCCATAGATAAGTTCATACTTGTGGACACAAAGAGTCACTTTATTAGTTTCTATTTATTTTCATAGATAAGTTCATACTTTAAAGTAAAAGGGGTTTGTCAAGAGGTTTTAAAAAGCAAAGGTGTGTCCAGGGGTAAGTGTCAATGGTTATAAAAGTTGAAGTAAAGATATCGATGTGTGGAGGGGTTCTGGGGAGGCCTCTCTTCACCCTTCATGTACAGGTCTTACAATAGACAGCTAGCTGGTGTAGTAAATCATGAGAAGTTTGCTTAATTCTGAGCACCAACCCTATTGCTTAAAAAACGTAGAGATGTTATGCTGGGAGATATATACAGGTATCATATAAGAATATCTAATTTAAGCAATTATCGAGCTTTAGAAATGTTTGAATAAAAATCATGATGGAGTCTTATTGTAATTTAAACCATTTTTATGAATTTTAACAGCCACAATATATAAGGTTATTGCTTTTTAAAGGTATAAAGAGACAGTCATATGCTTATTTGATGATTTTGATGTGAACCCTGTGACTGTGTAACGTGTCTATGTGAATTTATTTGATCATTTCTACAGGTTTTGATAGCTATATAACATTTGAATGTATGTCCAAGTTTAGGTTGCGCTGCCTTTGGATGTAGGGTGTCTTCCTGTTCTGCTGTGCATACTGATTTGTGATTTTGTCAGGATATTTGAATGCATCACTGCAGGCATTAGGCAGCTCGCCATTTCATTGTTGAAGCTTACAAGCTTGACTGTAACAATTTGAATAGCCACACATTGTGGATCCAGTATACTTAGGTGCAGATATCTTCTATTAGATTGTCTGATATAAAGATAGATTAAAACACGACAATTCAATACTTTTTTTCGACTCGGAAACACTCTAGGTCAGCTGTGCGTTTGTCTTAAAGGCAGGATCTGAAATTTGCTCAACAGATGGTGGAGAAATGACTCCTACCAGATTTTCATCAAAGTGAGGGAACACTGGTACCAATCAGATTGGACTTCTTTCAGAGTTTTGCAATCAGACAGAACCAATATAAGCCTCCCTTCCCTTTTCTTATGCAATGGATTATTCCAGTGTTTGTATAAATTGGATGATATTATTATGACTCGAAGGATTTCCAGACCAAAACTGAATAACAATATATAGTTGATTTAAGGCAATATGTTGGCTATAATAAGATTGGAAGCCAAAATTGGCACCCTAAGGAATTTATTAGATATCATAGAATCAGAGGGATAGAGACGTGTCTTATAAGTTGATGATCAAGAGTACTTTTCTCTGACTATCATGGACTCGTTAACCCTGAATAAACTGTCTTATATAAGGACATATACTAATAAAAACACTGTTCTGAGTCTCAAAATAAGAATAAAGGGCTGAAATGTCCATGCCAGTAATACTCATACTAAAGAACAGTATACATTCTCTGTAGGCATATATAGATATTGAATAAGATATTATATCCAGAATGTTGAGAAAAAGCTGCAGATACATGTAGTTATATCGTGCAGTTAAAAGTCCTATATAAGAAAATATTGTATGTTAATGTGTTGACCCATGGCCACTAAAGTATAATATCAGTATCACCTGAGTAAGAACTAGATGTGAATTAAAGGTAATGTAGATAAATAAATCATTATTGTAGACAAAATATACATATATAGGGTCAAAACATTTCAGTCTTGAAAGTTTTTACTTTTATCGATATTGTGCATAATATTACTTATCCTACACTGGGGTAGGATAAGTAAGTACCTCTGCCATATGGAGAAGCAAATGCTTGTAACTCGGTCAAGCAAATCTCAGGTGTATACTATATACAGGATATACTTGTATATATAGGTCAAATAAATGTTTTATCTACCTGTGGAGCCCTAGCCAGACAGATCATGCACGACTTACAGCTGTGTTAGACTACCATTGTTTGTGTATTAAACAAGTGTTTTTATATTGTTATTTTATATGCACATTTATAGACTTTTAAAAGGGAGTATTTCTTTAGAAGAAAATATCACTTCTGTAGACATTGTGTGAATCTAGGTGTTATTTTTATATGCCCTCCTTTAAATTTCTTACCTGTATGGTATATATATAGCTATCTAAACAGATTAGTGAATCATGATCAATTCTACTGGAAGTGAAAAATTTAGCATTGTAACATGTTAAAAACTGAGTAGATTAGCCAACTTTGAAATAGTGATGGTTTTGAAGCTTTCAAAATTCCTCAACGATAAGAGATTAAATTTGATTTTTGCATGAATTGATGGGATGATTTAGTCATGATTGATTCACAAATTGATGGTTTGTTTTACTTGACAACATTTTTTTCCCACAAGTAATAGATGAAATATTGAATTGATATCCTCACAGTCAAGCAAATAGAGAAAAATATTGAATGATGTCACATTTTATGAATATGTGCACAAGTGAAAAATATCTGTATAAGATTCTGTGATACGGAAGGCTTGGCTTTGTATTGATTACTATATCCTATCAAAAGCTACGATCAAGCATTGAATTTCAATATGAATAGATAGAACCCTCAATCTTATTGGTAAAAAAGAAGGCAGCGATGATATAGATAGTGTTCAGTTGGTAATTCCAGATATTTCACTGGTAAAATTTTGGAAAAAATGAATGAAATCATATTCTCATAAATAAACCTTGGATCAAATGGAATTCAAAATTACTGATTATGTAATTTTAATCAACCTGATACCTGTGTGCAGTATACATTACACAGGTAGGTATACATACATCTTATCTTAAAAGGGTGCATGATCAGTTCTTATCAGTATGTGATTCATGGAATGTCATTGAAATAACCCAGATGTCTAAATTTCTAGAAGACAATCCCTATTTCTTCAATATACCGGTAGGGACACTAAGGGGACCGGGCCTTATGAGTCATTTAAGGCTGATCATGTGTCCAGGGATTCTCAGGTTTATTTATACAGTAGAGGGATCCTAGCTATTGACACAGGAATCTCTATACATTGATACATTACAATACATGATATAAATCAAGTCACACCTGTATCTGTCGCAGTTCAAATACAACCAGTAAAATTTTCAACAGGATATGTCTGGTGATTCAGACAGGTAGAAAATAGTACGTATTGTACATATGTGTAATAGAACTGAATAATTTTTTTCTTTCATACAGATCTTGAAAAACTCCTTGAATTTCATCCCTTGTCTAGATAAGACTTGAAATTCAGTGTCATACCTTGAAAGTCTTGGAATTTGACAAAAATGCCTTGAAAAGTCCTTTAATTCACGTATTTGATGTTGAAATAAACTATAGAGTTCTGAGTATAACATGTTTTCTTAAAATGTTCAAAATTGTAAGCGTTATTCAGTTTCTTTGTTGTGATTACAGATTTAATGTATTTACAATTATTGTACAATTACAACATTGTAACTGTGATGGGGAAAAATACTATATTCAATTTGACACTGTGTTGCATAGCTATCTAAAAAATCTCAAAAAGTCTATCACTCTTCCTGAAAAGTGTTGGAAGATTTCTTGTATTTAATGAAAGTCATAGAAATGTCTTGGAATTTGATATCTCCAAGTCAGTATGAACCTTTTAGTTTAAGAAATCTTAAATTCAAATAAGCATGAAAGCATCTTAAAGCTCCTCTTTTGAAAATATTGGAAAGGACGTATTCATTATTTAAAGATATACTCTTATTCTTTTTAAAATTGTTTTATGCACCGGGGGGGGGGGGGGGGGGTAACTGATAAAAATAAATTCCATTGATCGTGTTGGACAGAACAATATTTTTTGGGTTCTGCAATTTCTGACTAAATATTATGCCTCGCCTATCACAAAATCTTCCGTGGCAGCCATTTCTCTGATCATTTCAGGGGTCCAATAACCTTTTTAGACCGCAGAACTTGGCTGTATTGACACTGCAAGCACTAGCTTTCATGTTAGGTAACCAATATGTAACACTTTCTCCCCAGATGGTGTCTGACTGTTCAATACCACAGTGCATAATTCATTGCACTGCATCCATAAGCTTGTGGCTCACGCAGATATGATAATTGATATTACTTGTGTAAATCATTGATGAGCGTTAATTGACACCGCTGAGGCTGAATGGATGTTTTGTTGAACCATTTGTTAAAGTAATCAACCCGTTTGAAGGATGAGTTTATTAGGCAGTGTTGGGTATAACTCAATAATGAGTAGATTTGTTAAGAAATGGTGGTGAGGTACCTAGCGCAGGAATCGGTCTGTGTGGAAATGTAGTTAGGTATGTATTGAAACATATTTCTGCGGTGTGATTGTGTTCCTATTTTATACGGGTCTTTTCACCTTTGTGTTTCTGGGATAATTTATTTGACCAAAAGAAGTAATTAACAACGCAGAGTGCTAAGAAATCTTTACCATGAGATTTTGAGAGATACTATTGGTGAAAAAACAAAATTGATCGAATATACATTGTATTATCATCTCTGTATCCAGTATATCTATGATGCAGCCTATATAGATGTGTTTCAATTTTTTTGGGATTTAAGGCAACTCTTTCTACAGTATTCTTTTCAGATTTCCTTTCAGAGCAGTCTGATGACTTCAGAAGAAAATGTGAAAATTTAAACTAAAATGTCTTGAATTTTATGAAAAATTTGTCAAACTCTTCGATATTGCATTTAGGCAATTTCAGTTAAAAAACAGTATGTTAATAAATTGTGTACATCTGTATGTATAGGTGTTCTATGTTCTTCTAGAATCTATGTTAGGAAAGCTATATAAAAATAGTAGTAGAAAATGAAAACTACCAGGTAAACAGCATTTGTCTTGAATAAGAACCAACTGGAGATTAGTAGAAATTAATTGTTTATACTATATATGTATAACAGATGCATATATAAAATTCCTGAAATGTAAATGGAAGAATAATTGGCAGGATCAATGGTTTCCTCATAATGTGTGGGAATGGCATCAGGATTCTTGGGAGTATAGCACCAATATGGTCTTATAATCCATGTAACAGGCCACAGTCCTATAGAGAGTAGCCAGTCAAACACCAAAGATCTTGGCTGTAGTTACAGTGGCTGGAGGGAAATGACACAATCATTGGGTTTTATGGTTCATGCTTGGTCATTTGTTGTGTGTTTTCCTGACACCACTATTGCATGCCCTATCCACCCATAGAAGGGAGATGTGAATGTATTCCCTGTAAAGCAGACTGAATCTGACGATAATGATGGCCATGATGTTCTAGACTCCCTTTGATCGCTGTACCAACTGGCTATACATGGTATGGTAGGGGCCATATGAGATTGCTGCATGTCTTAAATTTGGCTGAAGTCTTTACTCAAGGACTACATCTGGTTTGAACATCAGTGGCAACTATGTTTACTGTAGTAGAAATCAGGCAGAATATATATGGTCGAAGTAGGTCTGCCCCAAAATGTTGATTCTTCAATTGGATTTTGCTTCTCTGGCAGACTGGTCGAAACTCAACATGTTGGAATCACTTAAGGGTCAATGTCCTCGAGACAGGCTATGTCTTTGAAACGACCTTTCAGTTAATAAAGTTACCGTTACCCTTTATTTCAGACACAAATTTCAATAACAGTCTATGTGTGAAGGTCACAAAGAATTAGCTTATCATATTGGTTATGTTATCCGTACTTTTTTGTATTAGAATGCTTCAGATACAATATTAATATCGCGAAAATATGCCATGATTTTTAATCCTTGAGGTCTCATACAAAATGATAAATTGTGAATTTAAGTATGTATTTGATCAAAGTTTTCAAAATATTTTTAATGATTATCAAAACCCCCTTTGATTAGCTTACATTCTTTCCAATACCTGTATGAGAACACTAGTTTGCTAGTCCTTCATCATATTACAGCTGAAGTTTTATTTAAAATGAGAAAAATTTAAAATGAGAAAAATCATGCTTTCTTGAATTGTTAGAAATAGCTAATTTTGTACCTTGTGAAACAGGTGTTTCTGAGTAATACAATGTATTTGTAAACAGTAAAGATTGAATCACCTGCTTATATTTCATTTTTTCATGATGTATGTATGCCACGTTTAAATGTTTTTTTCATCCTAAACAACTTTTATGTCAATGATGCACATCATATTATTTCAATAAACTAACTGGTATAATGCTACATAAAACTTGTCGAATGAAAAGATATGGTGTTGTACAGATGCTAGTAGAAAACCGGATCAAAGAAATGTTAATTTGACGATCCCATCAACAAATATGTGAAATATGAAAATGTTGTAATAACAGATGAGTTACGTTGATGTCTGTTTTACTTGTGTTCTGCTCATGTTAATACTATCATGTGTAGTCCTGATTTGTATATAGATTTGATAAAACTTGTGTGGTATTGTGTTTACTGAGATTCAGAAGGCTGGCGATCAAGAAATAATTGTCAAGTGCAGAAAACCAGGCACACTGCCCTGCAGTTCCCAGTTGTACACCCAGCAGGAGTGTCTTACACAGTTCTTATCTGGCCCAGTCTTGTGATTGGCTTATCATCATAAGCCCCCCTAGAACTCAGCAGGTTACCCCAGCAACAAAGGAACTTCTCTTTGTACAATATACTGTAGGCTGGTCTAATGTCGCCTAAGGTCATGTGGGTTGTATGAGGTCAACTTCTACCTATTGAGAATGAATGAAAGGTTGGAGGTCATTTCTAATTAGGTCATAGATTTGATGGGAGGACAGATGTGGCAATTAGATATAATGTTATTGAAATATAAGGTATCACACCTTCAAATGTATAAAGCCTTTGAAGTGTATATATGGTATCATTGGTTTACAATGTAGGCTTAGGTATTTTACTATATAGAAATTATATGTGGTTGCACAAAGGTCACAGGTCATCTGAGACCAGCTTCTGTTAGAGGAATCATATAGCCTCCAACATTGTTTTAACCTCATGCTACTAGACAATGTAATCCATCAAAATGTAACATTCAGCTTTGGGCGGAACAGGTGTTGAAGATGAGTTGATTATTTATTCAAAGGTCAGAGGTCACATGTTTTTAAATGATAGAGGTCAGAGATTTTTTCATGTCCTTTAATGCCATGATGGTTCCAGGCAGAATTGTGGAGTTGAAGGAAAGGGCGAGATGTGGAACTGTTTTGTTTTATTTGACAGTGGTTGTCATCATAAATATTTGTAGGGGTTTTGGTTGTTGAAGTCATAACAAAAATTATATTTGTCTGCTTCAACTTTTGGATTAAATTTGGCACAATTCTAGTAAAATTATTCTTTCAAACTAATATTGCCTACTTCTTCATAATGCCAAACTTTCTCTTTGTAAATCGTGGCTTTATAACAGGTTTTAAAATAGCATGAATACATAAATATGAGCCCTATTCACAGTGATGTTTAAAATTTTCTTTCTGCCTCTGTACCAGTTTGTATTAATGTTTAAAACTTTCTCCATGCCTCCTAGAAATCTGGCACATCATCTTAGATATTTTACTGTGATTTCATGTTCACTTTTGAACATCAGAACCAAATTTCATGTGCTAAATTAAATTTCTATGTGAAGAGAGGGTGTATTAGTCTTTTGTTTTTCACCTGCAATGCTGAGAAATGTTGAGTAATGATTTGTCTGTGGATTATAAAATTCCCAGTTATGTCTGTTTTGAAGATTTTATTGCATTATGGGTGAATACCCGAAGTAATCTCTGACAATGTTTCAAAGGATAATAATTGTTTTCCCTTTGTTATGATCAATGTGAGCTGAGCTAGTTTTATATACCTTCTGTCATATACCCATCAGTCTAATAGTGTAATGAAAACTTGTGGATACATGAAAGAAACTTTCTACATTATAAACTGTAGATTTATCATGCGTGATGGCACACGGGAATGTTCACTGCAAGCTGAGTTTATTTTACACTTTGTACACTGTAGGAGATTTATATAGATGAGCACTCTTTACTTTTAAACTTGATCTAGATTGCCACTGTGTGGGGCGGATACCTACATCGTTGTTGACAGTATAAGCTGCTGGGGTTGATGCTGTTAATCGGAATTGATGATATAATGGTATAGACTATCAGCAAGAAGACAAATTTGATTGTGACTTCCAAATTTGTCGCTGGATGGATCTCAGTCGTTGGATCGTTAAAATGAAACAAAAACACTGTTCAGGCCTTACGCTTGTCTAAGGTGTTTGTAGGTTGTGATGTTTAGGGACAGATGTTTTGCTTCTAATCTTTGAGTCAACATTTTTCTGTTGATATGACTTAGGGAAAATGTAGATTATGTGCATGTTTACTTGTTTTTACATCACAGCGAAGATTAGTGTGGAGAACAAGAAGTTGTTTTTGCTTAACGTAGATTAAATGCAGTTATTGCTACCTGATAAATTTTCTCCTTGTGAAATTAATGTCTGTTTAGGGTTTGAATTGGGTGATTACAACAGCTTAGGTCATATGACTGCAGATTCCCAGTGTAGGTCATATGACTGCAGATTCCCAGTGTCGACTGGTGCTAGAGTCACAAGCTAGTCTACATAAAGTGCAATCATACTGATGTCATTGCACCCAACTTAGTCACATTAATCTGTACAACAGGCTCTAGCCAATCAAAAGGTGCCAAGGGAGACAACCCCACAGGAGAATGTACATTGCACTTGGTCATATCAATCTGTAGCTAATCAATAGTCACATCATCAATCTGTAGCTAATCAAAAGGTGCCAAGGGAGACAACCCCACAGGAGAATGTACATTGCACTTAGTCACATCATCAATCTGTAACTAATCAAAAGGTGCCAAGGGAGACAACCCCACAGGAGAATGTACATTGCACTTAGTCACATCATCAATCTGTAGCTAATCAAAAGGTGCCAAGGGAGACAACCCCACAGGAGAATGTACATTGCACTTAGTCACATCATCAATCTGTAGCTAATCAAAAGGTGCCAAGGGAGACAACCCCACAGGAGAATGTACATTGCACTTAGTCACATCATCAATCTGTAGCTAATCAAAAGGTGCCAAGGGAGACAACCCCACAGGAGAATGTACATTGCACTTAGTCACATCATCAATCTGTAGCTAATCAATAGTCACATCATCAATCTGTAGCTAATCAATAGTCACATCATCAATCTGTAGCTAATCAAAAGGTGCCAAGGGAGACAACCCCACAGGAGAATGTACATTGCACTTAGTCACATCATCAATCTGTAGCTAATCAAAAGGTGCCAAGGGAGACAACCCCACAGGAGAATGTACATTGCACTTAGTCACATCATCAATCTGTAGCTAATCAAAAGGTGCCAAGGGAGACAACCCCACAAGAGAATGTACATTGCACTTAGTCATATCAATCTGTAGCTAATCAAAAGGTGCCAAGGGAGACAACCCCACAGGAGAATGTACATTGCACTTAGTCACATCATCAATCTGTAGCTAATCAAAAGGCGCCAAGGGAGACAACCCCACAAGAGAATGTACATTGCACTTAGTCATATCAATCTGTAGCTAATCAAAAGGTGCCAAGGGAGACAACCCCACAGGAGAATGTACATTGCACTTAGTCACATCAATCTGTAGCTAATCAAAAGGTGCCAAGGGAGACAACCCCACAGGAGAATGTACATTGCACTTAGTCACATCATCAATCTGTAGCTAATCAAAAGGCGCCAAGGGAGACAACCCCACAAGAGAATGTACATTGCACTTAGTCACATCATCAATCTGTAGCTAATCAAAAGGTGCCAAGGGAGACAACCCCACAGGAGAATGTACATTGCACTTAGTCATATCAATCTGTAGCTAATCAAAAGGTGCCAAGGGAGACAACCCCACAAGAGAATGTACATTGCACTTAGTCATATCAATCTGTAGCTAATCAAAAGGCGCCAAGGGAGACAACCCCACAAGAGAATGTACATTGCACTTAGTCATATCAATCTGTAGCTAATCAAAAGGCGCCAAGGGAGACAACCCCACAGGAGAATGTACATTGCACTTAGTCACATCATCAATCTGTAGCTAATCAAAAGGTGCCAAGGGAGACAACCCCACAGGAGAATGTACATTGCACTTGGTCATATCAATCTGTAGCTAATCAAAAGGTGCCAAGGGAGACAACCCCACAGGAGAATGTACATTGCACTTAGTCACATCATCAATCTGTAGCTAATCAAAAGGTGCCAAGGGAGACAACCCCACAGGAGAATGTACATTGCACTTGGTCATATCAATCTGTAGCTAATCAAAAGGTGCCAAGGGAGACAACCCCACAGGAGAATGTACATTGCACTTAGTCACATCATCAATCTGTAGCTAATCAAAAGGTGCCAAGGGAGACAACCCCACAGGAGAATGTACATTGCACTTGGTCATATCATCAATCTGTAACTAATCAAAAGGTGCCAAGGGAGACAACCCCACAGGAGAATGTACATTGCACTTAGTCACATCAATCTGTAGCTAATCAAAAGGTGCCAAGGGAGACAACCCCACAGGAGAATGTACATTGTACTTGGTCATATCAATCTGTAGCTAATCAAAAGGTGCCAAGGGAGACAACCCCACAGGAGAATGTACATTGCACTTGGTCATATCAATCTGTAGCTAATCAAAAGGTGCCAAGGGAGACAACCCCACAGGAGAATGTACATTGCACTTAGTCACATCAATCTGTAGCTAATCAAAAGGTGCCAAGGGAGACAACCCCACAATAGAATGTACATTGCACTTGGTCATATCAATCTGTAGCTAATCAAAAGGTGCCAAGGGAGACAACCCCACAGGAGAATGTACATTGCACTTGGTCATATCAATCTGTAGCTAATCAAAAGGTGCCAAGGGAGACAACCCCACAGGAGAATGTACATTGCACTTAGTCACATCAATCTGTAGCTAATCAAAAGGTGCCAAGGGAGACAACCCCACAGGAGAATGTACATTGTACTTGGTCATATCAATCTGTAGCTAATCAAAAGGTGCCAAGGGAGACAACCCCACAGGAGAATGTACATTGCACTTGGTCATATCAATCTGTAGCTAATCAAAAGGTGCCAAGGGAGACAACCCCACAGGAGAATGTACATTGCACTTAGTCACATCAATCTGTAGCTAATCAAAAGGTGCCAAGGGAGACAACCCCACAATAGAATGTACATTGCACTTAGTCACATCATCAATCTGTAGCTAATCAAAAGGTGCCAAGGGAGACAACCCCACAGGAGAATGTGCATTGTACTTAGTCATATCAATCTGTAGCTAATCAAAAGGCGCCAAGGGAGACAACCCCACAGGAGAATGTACATTGTACTTAGTCACATCATCAATCTGTAGCTAATCAAAAGGTGCCAAGGGAGACAACCCCACAGGAGAATGTACATTGCACTTGGTCATATCAATCTGTAGCTAATCAAAAGGTGCCAAGGGAGACAACCCCACAGGAGAATGTACATTGCACTTAGTCACATCATCAATCTGTAGCTAATCAAAAGGTGCCAAGGGAGACAACCCCACAGGAGAATGTACATTGCACTTAGTCACATCATCAATCTGTAGCTAATCAAAAGGTGCCAAGGGAGACAACCCCACAGGAGAATGTACATTGCACTTAGTCACATCATCAATCTGTAGCTAATCAAAAGGTGCCAAGGGAGACAACCCCACAGGAGAATGTACATTGCACTTGGTCATATCAATCTGTAGCTAATCAAAAGGTGCCAAGGGAGACAACCCCACAGGAGAATGTACATTGCACTTAGTCATATCAATCTGTAGCTAATCAAAAGGTGCCAAGGGAGACAACCCCACAGGAGAATGTACATTGCACTTAGTCACATCATCAATCTGTAGCTAATCAAAAGGTGCCAAGGGAGACAACCCCACAAGAGAATGTGCATTTCAACAGTGGTAGTTGTTAAAGTAATTTATAAGTGCAGTAGAATATTATAAATAAAACACAGATTCATCACCTGGTGCAACCATGTGAGGTAGACTGCCTGTTTAAATCCAAACCTGCAGGCAATGTATTTATGTGTTTCTCTGTATGTGAGTTGAAGGGGCCAGACAGCCCGGTGATTGATTGTACTTATACATCAACAAACAAAAACATGTTTTGAGGTTGGCTTTCTCTCCATCCATGTCTTTTGTATATATTGTACACTCATGGCATTACCTTATAGATATAAACACATGTAAGTCTGAGCCTTTTTCAACAGCATGGATAATGTGAAATTTCAAATTACGAAAAAAATTATTTGAGTTTTATAGAGTTGAAGCGCAAAATACCACATCTGTAAATTTCCTCATGCTTGAACTATTTTCAAAAGCTGATCTATCTGGTGTCAATGTTTGTTAAAACTTTTTAAAGGGAGGTAAGTTCGGTCAATGTTTGTTAAAATTTTAGGGGAGGTAAGCCCGGTGAAAATTCAAGGTGTCTTGTATTCCTAACAAGCAATGACTGGAATTGTACTTATTAAATTTATGAACACCTCAGGCTTGAAAGATTCGATAACTGAAAATTATATTCTTCAGAAAGAGAGAAAGAAAGAGAAAAAAACAGGCTTTGATACAGATATACAAATATGAGAAACAATGAATTAAAATAAAATTTAAAAGAAAACATTTGATGAAACTAGAGGAGAATGATGTTCGTTGGATACAGGTGACCTGTGTGCTGGGATGTGTATTGATTGTACAGAAGAGAGTACTATAGTCATCCATGACAGATGGTTGTTGTAGGGTGTTACAATATTCACTGCCATATCTTATCATAAACAATTATATGTGAAGTACCAGTGAGATATGGCCAGCTGCTAACCACAAGGTGTTGAGACTGGCAGGTCTGCTAATGACCACTCTAAATAACTATTTATTATAATACTCTGTGGGGAATGTCTTGCTATGCCTCATGCTCAAACCTCAATTTACTGTAATATTTCATCTGGTATTTTTCTAAAAAAATGATATTTGAAAATGAAATTTATGTACAGTCTACCCTCGTTATATCGCCACATTTCGTCCGTGTCAATTATGGTGGTATAACGAGGGTGGCGTTAGTATCGACGTTTTAATAAATACACAATGAGTTAACATATACCATGGTATTGACCGTACATTTCGTAGCTTACAAATACACATTTACATATGTAATTTCTGAAAAAAGTAATTGATTTGCTTTTGTTTTCACTCGCAAACTTAATTATCAAACCCTTCTGACCATGATCAGGAAGAACATGCTTTCGTCAAATTGTTCATACCATAAATAAGAACACTTATTGAGCAGAAATCAGTCATGCTTTATTACAAATCAAACCATAGCTGTATGTAGATGTCACATATATAAACATTGATACATATATCTACCTGAGCGATAGAAACTCATTCAGGCGTATAACTAAGTTACCTGTGAAAAAGGAAATACCCTAACCCTGTAGAACACTAAAGAGTTCCTCGATCGCAGAAAAAAACTGACCAAGATGGCGATATCGTCGAGGGTAATACATAGGGATTCGGGACGTTTGTATTGTTATGAACATGGCGGATGGCGGTATGTGAGGGTGGCGAACTTAACGAGGGAATTATATAGAAGGGAAATCCGTTTTAGGGGTGTAGGTGGCGGTATGCGAGGGTGGCGGTAGATTCGGGTGGCGATAGGTCGAGGGTACACTGTATTTGTTGAACAATTGTCCAGTACAAGAAAATGTTTCTCAGTAATAATATTTTGAAGTTATAAGTCTACTACTGCTTAGCGCTCAGCATTTTAGGAGTGGGGAGACTGGTTTGCCTGTTGTCAGTATAGTGTAACGGGTTAGGGTGTCCTTCTGGGTGTCTTTGGCTGTATGCTTCTGTGAGGTAGCACTATAAATTGGCAAAAGTTCGAGACAATCACCAGGAGTCCTAACACGAATATACCGAAGCCTCCCAAAACAAACATATGTACTTACTACACACATGCATGTCTCCCGCACTGGACGCCATCCTTAAATTACCTTCGCTGTTAATAGGCCTTTAAACAATAATAAACCAAATTCTCAAGGTTTATATTTGACCTTTATTATTCTTGGTCAGTTTCACCTTGACCATTTGATCCAGTCCTTGATCTTGTTATAGGTATGACATACTGGTATTGGCCTCATGTTTTATACTTAATTCTTTTGGAATAGAATTGATCTGTGAAATACGGATAAAGACCTTTGTTTCTCAGATTTCTTACATTTGACATTTTGTCATAAAGACATCAAAATAATGTCCATTAATTTCAAGAATGTATAAAAAAATTGAGCGTTGATCAAAATAATATGTATGAAAACTGCGTTGTCTGAAAACGAACTATTCTTTGTGACATTGTGTTAAGTTTCCTATGGTGTTATAGGTAAAGGCAGGCTTCACTGCCCTAAATAGTGATGTGTGTTCCAGACAGTCTCACTACTTGCTTGTTGCCATGGATGCCACTTCGGTGGTACATACAACACATGGAGCTATATGTACCATGTCCCTAGTGTTGACAATGACATATCACCACGCATGGTTTTATCTACCAAATTGATAGTCACTCTATACATGTAACACCATAGACTGAAATAATATCGATTTGTAAATCCCAAGGTCATGTGGCAAGGTTGTCCCAACATACATAAATCCCTTTAAGGAAAGGTTGTACAGGGAATTTGTATAGGGAAGCATTTGTTAAGATTGCATAATATTGATAAAGGCTTTTCTTTTGAATTTTTGCGTCTCCTGCAAAAAGCAGGCGACATATAGGTATCATTATGTCTGCTTTGTCATCCCCATCTGTGCTATAACTCAAGTTCGCTAGGGCCGATCAGACTCAAACTTCATGCAGATCTTCATTACCAAAAGACTTCTTTTCAGGTCCAAAGGCCAAAGGCCAAGGTCATTGATACTATAAATAGAAATCATATTTCTAAAAATGGGAAAAAAAATTTCCTTGTGATATCGCAAGTTCCTTTTGGCTCAATTTTCATGCAGTTTTTCCTTGCCACAAATGCATGCATGTGTTAATTTTTTTTTACTGGTCCAGAGTTCAGAGGTCAAGGTCACTGCCTGTCAAAAATCTGTTTCCATGCAATAACTCTTGTAATCACCCAACTTGCTGCACAGGCGTCGCATTCACTTTCCTTTGAATTTCTTTTTTTTTTTTTTACATTATTAAAATATTTGAAAAAACACCAAAAAACAACAACCTTAATTTCTATTCTCGGAAGCTGTTGGGGAAAAAAATGTGATAAATTAAAATGGTAAACAGGTCTAGCTCCTAAAACCATAGCATGTAGACACATTCACATTATAAGGTATTCTGCTTGGTATCGTCTGTGGTTTCTTTATATCTATAATTGATGACAGCTACATGATAAATAGGCAGTTATCACACAGAGTTAACACTGTAAAAGGGTAGTTTTTGTTTTAAAAATTATTTATTTAACAGCTAGACACGCTTGAGAGCAGGGAATGAAGTGTTTATATATGACTGCAGTCACGAAAGCAAGTTGTTTGAAAATAGGATATTTACTATCAAATTTTAATGTGTAAGATGGACATATAAGTTGAACAGGGCACACCGACTCATATAGCATCCTAACTAGTGGTGTAACGATTCAACGATGCATCAGTGTATTGGATCGCAGAGTGGTCCATTGATGCATCGTCTATCCTTGATTTGTATCGCGATACTTGAAAATTTGTAGTTATCTCCCTTGACCAAGGTTAGCTTACGGTCTGTAGTAAAGAACATGGCATTTTTGTAACAAATGTAGACAAAGACTCAGATATTCCGGAAATACCACAAAAACAAACATGACTACTGTACAACGGATTGCCAGAAATCTGATAGTTCATCAGCTTCTCATATATCGTATGGTGACCCCTGTATTGCGATACAAATCGTATCACTACCCACCTTGCGATACACAGCTCTAATTCTAACCTTGAAAGTCTTTATGGAAAATGATAAAACATTAGAAAAAAAAATTGATTAACAGAACTGCTTTATTGTATGTGGAGACTTGCTTAAATGTATTATTATACTGTCATGAATATTTAGGTTATCGATCACCCTATTCCAGATTATTTGTAACAATTAAAAATCACTTAAGATAATATTAATGTAGTCAACATTGGTTGCCCAGATCATGTGAAATGTCTGCGGTAGTAATAATTACAAGATGGCAGAGAAATAGAAGCATGATTATGAAAAATGAATGTGAACAAAAAGAATATCAGAACATTTAGATCTGGATTTCATTCAACTTGACAGAAAATGTTACATGCTAGTGCCGACTATCTTTCACCATCATCACTAACCATCTGTCGTCCTCTATCCCCCTTCATGTATCTAGTCATTATTTCCCCCTATTCCTGTATATACCTCTCGAACCCCCTCTGACGACAAGTTGCTTACCTTTCTTCCCAACTCAATTTTTCAACCCCCCTCCCCCCTCCTTTTTTCACAATTACCAATCTCTTCCTTTTATTTACCTTCCTTCTTTATTGCCTTTCCCTTTCACTTTCCTCCAATTGTTTCATACTTTCTGTCTTAACCTCTGATACAGTCCGCTCTGTGACATGGCCATCTCATTGTTATCCTTTCCCTTTTCTATCCTCCCCACATATCCTCATCCTTTTTCTCCCACACTACTTTAGGTACCCTTCCCAATGTCATCATCTCTTTCATTATCATTCCCACCTCTCCTCCCATTGATACCCTTGTTTCCACACTATTGGTACCCTATACTGCTCCAGCCTCCTCTGACCCCCCTTCTCATGGCTAGTACCCTTCTGCTCCAGCCTCCTCTGACCCCCCTTCTCATGGCTAGTACCCTACTGCTCCAGCCTCCTCTGACCCCTCCGCCCCCCCCTTCTCATGGCTAGTACCCTTCTGCTCCAGCCTCCTCTGACCTCCCCCTTCTCATGGATAGTACCCTACTGCTCCAGCCTCCTCTGACCTCCCCCTTCTCATGGCTAGTACCCTACTGCTCCAGCCTCCTCTGACCCCCCCCGCCCCCCCTTCTCATGGCTAGTACCCTACTGCTCCAGCCTCCTCTGACCCCCCTTCTCATGGCTAGTACCCTACTGCTCCAGCCTCCTCTGACCCCCCTTCTCATGGCTAGTACCCTACTGCTCCAGCCTCCTCTGACCCCCCTTCTCATGGGTAGTACCCTACTGCTCCAGTCTCCTCTGACCCCCCCCCCCCCCCCCCTCCTTCTCATGGCTAGTACCCTACTGCTCCAGCCTCCTCTGACCTCCCCCCATCTCATGGGTAGTACCCTACTGCTCCAGCCTCCTCTGACCTCCCCCCTTCTCATGGGTAGTACCCTACTGCTCCAGCCTCCTCTGACCCCCCCCCCCCCCCCTTCTCATGGCTAGTACCCTACTGCTCCAGCCTCCTCTGACCCCCCTTCTCATGGCTAGTACCCTACTGTTCCAGCCTCCTCTGACCCCCCCGCCCCCCCTTCTCATGGCTAGTACCCTACTGCTCCAGCCTCCTCTGACCCCTCCCCCCTTCTCATGGCTAGTACCCTACTGCTCCAGCCTCCTCTGACCCCCCCTTCTCACGGCTAGTACCCTACTGCTCCAGCCTCCTCTGACCCCTCCCCCCTTCTCATGGCTAGTACCCTACTGCTCCAGCCTCCTCTGACCCCTCCCCCCTTCTCATGGGTAGTACCCTACTGCTCCAGCCTCCTCTGACCCCTCCCCCCTTCTCATGGCTAGTACCCTACTGCTCCAGCCTCCTCTGACCCCTCCCCCCTTCTCATGGGTAGTACCCTACTGCTCCAGCCTCCTCTGACCTCCCCCCCTTCTCATGACTAGTACCCTACTGTTCCAGCCTCCTCTGACCCCCCCGCCCCTCCTTCTCATGGCTAGTACCCTACTGCTCCAGCCTCCTCTGACCTCCCCCCTTCTCATGGGTAGTACCCTACTGCTCCAGCCTCCTCTGACCCCCCCCCCCCCCCCTTCTCATGGCTAGTACCCTATACTGCTCCAGCCTCCTCTGACCCCCCTTCTCATGGGTAGTACCCTACTGCTCCACCCTCCTCTGACCCCCCCCCCCCCCTTCTCATGGCTAGTACCCTACTGCTCCAGCCTCCTCTGACCCCCCCCTTTCTCATGGCTAGTACCCTACTGCTCCAGCCTCCTCTGACCCCCCTTCTCATGGCTAGTACCCTACTGCTCCAGCCTCCTCTGACCCCCCTTCTCATGGCTAGTACCCTATACTGCTCCAGCCTCCTCTGAACCCCCTTCTCATGACTAGTACCCTATACTGCTCCAGCCTCCTCTGAACCCCCTTCTCATGACTATAACCCTACTGCTCCAGCCTCCTCTGACCCCCCTTCTCATGACTATAACCCTACTGCTCCAGCCTCCTCTGACCCCCCTTCTCATGGCTAGTACCCTATACTGCTCCAGCCTCCTCTGAACCCCCTTCTCATGACTATAACCCTACTGCTCCAGCCTCCTCTGACCTCCCCCTTCTCATGGTTAGTACCCTACTGCTCCAGCCTCCTCTGACCCCCCCCCCCCCCCCCCCCCACCCCCCCCTTCTCATGACTATAGCCCTACTGCTCCAGCCTCCTCTGACCCCCTCTCCCCCTCCCCTTCTCTCAGTCCCTCCTAAATAGATCTGTACAGTGAGTGCAGTCTGTAGCTCTCCGCCAGGCTACAATAATATAAACAACATATATACTTGGTACAAGAATGCTGTTTGTCCAAAGCAAAGTGATGTGGGCATTCCAGTACCACAGCCATCAACTTACATTTGTTTGTTGTTTTATAATGTAAGATTTTGGCACTTTATGTTTTTAGGTGTCAGTGCATGTTGCTACGGAAGATATTGCTTTATTTTGTTGCTAATTTCATTGTTTTGTTATATATGAGTTTATAACCCTTCTGGAACGCCTTTGTGTAAAGATTATCTAACTGCGTTGTCATAGCAGTGAAGTAAACAAACCTTTTTTATGGAATTTAATAAGATGTACCCATCCTTGTTTTCAGAAAATAGTTTGGTTTACACTTAAATGGATATGTTTAATGGTCTGATACAGTGATACACTATCTAATACACATGGTTATTGTATATAACTTTCCATTATCAGATTGTCTTCTGTTATGTCTTGAATTAAATTTGATTTAATTTCTAGATTATGTCATTTCCTGTCTCAGATTTACCTTGATCCCTTTCATTTTCACATGATCTCTCTTATAAATCTCAAATTAAGTTCTATTTCTTCTTTTTTTTTTCAAAACAAAAAACAAAAAATCTCAACATCTTCAGCCTTTTCTGTAATTACCTGCCTTTTCTTTGTACTTGGATTTTCTTCTTAATCTCAAAATCTCTTTAACAGATCTGATATTTACATTTCGATGGCCATGCCAGATAACACTACTCCCTTTCTATCATCACTATGCCTCCTTTGCTTCATGTTACCTACCATTTCGTTTTGTCGGATTACCTCCCCTTCCTTTCCTATCATTTTCCTCTCATAAGAAGAACTTTGACTAAAGCCACCAAACACAAATTGAAGATGGTAATATATAGTGCTAACAAAATACTCTGCAGCTACTCTGTAGAACAAATTGCACTGAATCACCAGATACTTAATATTAGAAAGGTTTTTAGTGCATATATATTCGATTTGCTGCGTCTCTAATCTTGTTTGAGAGGACACTTGTTCAGTGAGTCGGTGCTAATGCTACAGTCTAAGTGTTAGATATTATCACCTATCTTACATCTTAGTGGAAGCAGGAAAACATTCAGTATGTTATCCATGAAGAATTTAATGTCAATTATGTAAAAAAAATCAAAACAATTGTAGACAATAGTTCTGGTGCCTCAGTAGTGACCTGCTATGTTAGAAGCTAACTACTACAGCAGTAAGATGAATTTGTAGACATCATTCTGTTGTCTTTCTGAAATTCAAATGTTTTTATGTTGCATAATCTAAACCATTCATCTTTGTTTTTCTGCACTGTTTTCTCAATCTTGTGGTGCATCAATAAGCTGGTTGCCTTTTGGGATAGTTGGTTGGTCGATGACAGATGGTGTCATATTCTATGTAAGGGTTTTTGTTACACAACCAATGGATATGTAAGGTAGCATATAACCTTAATTCTAACAGGTAGCATATAACTTTAACACAACCACATTTATAATGTGTAAGGTAGCATATAACCTTAACTCTAACACAAACCACAGGTATAATGTGTAAGGTAACATATAACCATATACAAGAACCATAGGTATAAGGTGTAAGGTAGCATATAACCTTAACTCTTATACTAACCACAGGTATAATGTGTAAGGTAACATATAACCATATACAAGAACCATAGGTATAAGGTGTAAGGTAGCATATAACCTTAACTCTTAACACAAACCACAGGTATAATCTATAAGGTGGCATATAACCTTAACTCTAACACGAACCACAAGTATTTGTATGGTAGCATATATTCATTCATTGGTTGTGTATTATTATGGTATGACTGAAAAAATTGTCATTCCTATAAAAATTCATTGTGCTTGATAACACTTCAGGATGTTAAACGTAAAATAGAAAGAATGTTTATTCTTATTATTCAGATACAATGAGTTTTGTTTTGTGTAATGCTACTTTTAGCAACTAACTTACAAAATTCAATATTCGATGAAATATCTAATTTGATAATTGAGACTTGATATTGGTTTGGAAATTTGTCTGATAGGTGTGATAAATACCGTAGCATTTGATCGACTATACAGATAAAATCAAAATATTTGTAATATTGTAAATTTCTCGACCCATATCTCATTCTTTTCATGAGTATCAGTATCCATTTATAGCAGAAATAACTGTGGGTTAATCAGTTTCCTTATCTTGTTGCCTTTGGGAATTACTGACAATGTCATTGTGTTGGTGTGTGTGTATAACGTAGTTGTAGGTCCCTGGAAGGCATAAATTACAGAGTTATGTCCCTTGATAAGAATTACAATAAATATGAGTCACAGCTTTGTAAAAACTTTTAACTGACTCATTCCTGTTTTTTTTCTGGAAAAAAAGAACTTCCAATTAGGAGACAATTGCCTAATTCATAATTATTCATTATTCTCATTTCTGTCGTGTAGCTTTTGCACAAAATGAAAAAAATAAAATATATAACTCCCAGACCATTTGCCTCTTCTATCATTATTCAATAATTCTCAAGAGAAACAGGTTAAATGAAATTTATGTAAAAAAAGTATTGTCATTTGTTAGCAGTTAATTGAATTGGAAAGAGAAAAAAGAAATATTCTAAATAGTAATCCTGAATCTAGGCATGGTATTACTCGGATGGCAATGTATTCTAAATCCATTAAAAATTCACTAGCGAGTATTAAGAGATTACTTCATGGTATTGTGCATGTGCTGCTCTTCAATTACTTCATCACACATTGTGGTAACATGTTGATTCATTAGTGAAGGTCCAAGATCTGATCATATGGTAAAATGTTACCTGTTTTTAAAAACTTAATACAATGGGAAACGGATTTCCATTAGGTATCTAAGGATTGCCTTCTCTAGGTGTTGGTGTTCCATTCCTTTGCTAATTTACTGATGGAGCTGAAGAAGAAAAAAAATCTTCATGTATGGTTGTCCATGACGAGATCAAGTTTTCAAATTTCTCAGCATTAGAGTCATTAATTAAATTGAAAAACAGACTCGTTGACACTCTAGCGCCACAGCTGGTTTGAAGAATAATCAAGACGCATACTTTTAATTAAGAAGTATATAGATACTCTACAAACTTACGTTTTATTTCCGAAAAACTTTGAAAAATTGAAATGTCTGGAATTTTGAATTTTTTGAAAAATTGAAATGTCTGGAATTTTGATTTTTTTTTTAACAGAAATTTACACAAGTTTGATAATATAACAAGGAAAAGGTCTTAACAACATGGTGGCTTGTACCGTAGAAGTTGAGGATTTGCCAGAGTTCATTATGCCCAGGATCTCCCAATTTCTCATTAAGTATTGATAGCTTTTCTCCCTTTTATAGTTCCTCCCCTGTGACTTTTTATGGTCGAGAAGCAAATCATTTGCCAACAGTTCCCAGTGGTTGATCAGAATAGCCATAGATGGGTCCTTGGACCTGAAGATCCTGAAAGATTATAAAACAAAGCAGTGCTTAGTTTCAGTTGTTGTTTTTGCAATTAGATATTGTCACATCTATCTAGGAATAGGAAAGAAAAGTTTGAGATTGAAGGCAAATTCCCACATAGTAATAATTTTTCACACCTTATTAAATGATATATGTCATAGAAACCAAACATCACTGACTATAAACTAGCCAATATCTCACTCCTGTCACAGCTGATTTTACAGATGTATGAACTCACAAGCTTGTTTAATTGTTTCCGATTCAATGCAATAATTATATATATACCAGTATGGCAATATATTTTTTTCTTGTGATTTTAAAGAATTTTTCAGAATATTGGGCTGAAATTTGCCAGCCAGAAATAAGACCACAAAAGTGTCTGTAGTAGTTCAGTTAAAATGCCCCCATCTTCAAATAAGCTCACCTATGTCTGTAGTAGTTCAGTTAAATGCCCCTGTCTGGTAATAAGACCACCAATGTCTACAGCAGTTCAGTTAAAATGCCCCTCTGGTAATAAGCCCACCAATGTTAATAGCAGTTCAGTTAAAATGCCCCTGTCTGGTAATAGGCCCACCAATGTCTCCAACAGTTCAGTTAAAATGCCCCTGTCTGGTAATAGGCCCACCAATGTCTCCAACAGTTCAGTTAAAATGCCCCTGTCTGGTAATAGGCCCACCAATGTCTCCAACAGTTCAGTTAAAATGCCCCTGTCTGGTAATAGGCCCACCAATGTCTGTAGTAGTTCTGTTAAAATATCAATGCCCCTTTCCTGGTTATAAGCCTATCATGTCTATATAGCCGTTCAGTTTAAATGCCCTTGTCTTGTAATAAGCCCACCCATGTCTGTAATAGTTCAGTTAAAATATCAATGCCCCTTTCCTGGTTATAAGCCTATCATGTCTATATAGCCGTTCAGTTAAAATGCCCTTGTCTGGTAAGGATTAGGTCGAAGTGGAAAGGATACAAATATAGTGCTTGACTTTAAGGAATTATCCTTCAGTTGGACAGAAGAGCACTTGTAGTGTAGTATGAATATTTCTGATTCAGGCGATGACAGTGTGCTTGTTTACAACTCTGTTGAAAATGCCTCTACAAGATCTTACAAACAATGTGTTAAGATATCTAAATCGAACAGTTGAGACGGTTTCACCGAAACAAGAGCATATATAACATTCTGACAATGACTTAGTATATGTAGACATGGAATAGGAGTATAAACGAATTTCTCCTGCTGAAATGTTCAGTACATTGTGTATGTTGTACATGCAAACTCAATCATATGCCTGCTTGGCTGTGCTAAAACATTTCTCAAGAGTGTAGCTTTCGTAGTTTACCACAACTGCGTAAGTTCAAAGCACTGCTGGTTTATGAAGAGCCTAATGCCTTTGAGTTTTCTTGAAAGCGTACATTCGGAAATGATAATATGTTGATCTGTTAAGATCTGGTGTTCATTCCATTTAGTATGAATTTAGATTGCCAAGAAATATCTTGTTTTGACGATCAGTATTGATGGAAATAATTATATATATATCAAATGGAGAAAGATGGAAAGGGCCATGCACTTATATGTATAAACAATACATGACTTCATTAAATCAATTGAGAAAAATAAAAAGATCTGTCATCAGGAAAAAATAGCGGGATGAAAAACATCTACGGAACATTCCCTTTTCTGTTTACATTAACAAGAATAGCCTTTCTGGTTGCACTTACGTGTCGTATTGTTGAGGTGTGGTGGCGTTCCTTTTGTAGTGGTATTGTCCAATTCATCTCATTGGTTCAAACGGGTGGCTGTCTAGATCTTGGTTGTAATTTTTATGTTCAGGGTTAATTAGTTAAATAATAAAACATTAATGCACTTTCGTAAAGAATAAAAAAAAATCCAGTCCATTTTGTATTTGTTGGGGTAGTGTACATGTAGCTAGGAGTCCATAAAACAGCCTTTATTTGTCCAGCCTTCTGTACTTATATATATATGTACATGGCCGCAAAAGAACTACTGTAGTTAGTTTACACCCCCTCCTCTCTATGAATACTTGAAAGATTGATTTTTCCTGATTTCTTTTTACATTTAATTACAGAGCTGAAACAGAAACTAGGCTTTTGTTTAAATCTTTTGATTGTTGACAATGAATCATGTGTTATAATTGCCTCCAGGTCACACAGCTTGTATTTCACTTCTTAATTAAATATTACGTGTTTTCGATTGAAGGCAGTTTCACATGAGGATTGTCCTTATGATGGGCGATGATATTAAATTGTGCAGTCTATATGATAGGTCGAGGATCAGTTGCATAAAATATATTTTAATTTCTTAGGTCATATTAGTTAAAGCCAAATTGGAAGGAAAGATCTCTAAAGCATAGCACACTTTTTGAGAAATATCAATGAAAATAGCAATAGCTTCCATGCTTCATGCGATTCTCATTAAAGAATTGAATTTCAAATGAGGGCATGGAATTGCATTTTAGTAAAAATACTTTAAAATTTGTTTTTGTTTTGAAGCAGACGGCATGAAATTATTATATGTTTTTAAAAATCTAGATTCAATTGATATAAAATTCAAGGGTGGTCTGGTTAATATTGTGGTTATTACACATATACACTCTGGCAGGAGACCAGGTATATGGGATCACCTATACCCGACCACAGGGGTTTTCTCCAGATACTCTGTTTTCCTCCCCTAGTAAAACACCTACTGTGTTTACAGCCAGGGTAAGAGTGATTAATATTAGCTTATATAACTTGCAATTGTTGTAAAATAAGTGAACATTATTTTTTTTAGTGGGTATACATAAAAAAACCCAGCTTATGACTGTAGTAAATGACATTTCTTATGTTACTGCAATCTGGGAAGATGTACAATACGGGGATGATAAATTTTTTGTCAAATATTACCTGCATAGTTAAAACCTATTGGTACCTGTATTTATAGTGTTGATTAATTAGTTCTTCTTTCATTTCAGGTGTGGTATGTGACAGAATGACATGGAAGTAGGCAAGCCTCTCCCAGACCAGCCGCAAGCCCAGCCTTAAAGAGGCCCACCATGGGGGACTCGCTGCCCCGCGGTGGGGCCCCCAGGAAGGGGAAAATTGTCAACCTTCGCATCCAGTTCCTGGATGACTCCGTCCATGCATTCCAGGTCCCTGTAAGTGCTTGATTATAATTATACAAGATTTCAGTAATCAAATTTCATGTTTTTCTTAGTGTGATGTCATGGTTTAAACTTGCTGGACTTTTCTCTTCTTAAAATATAGAGCTTTCTTTAAAAATCCTCAGCCTGATAAATCCCTCATTGATCATGTAATATTAGAGCCGTCAACATTTGCTTCAAATCGCTACTAGTCAAAAAGTTCTTATTGGATTTTGACCAAATTTGGTCAGAAACATCCTTGGCAGAAGGGGATCAGATTTTGCATAAATGGTGGCTCTGACCCCCAAGGGGCCTGAGGGGCGGGGCCCAATAGGGGAAATTGAGGCAATTCCTTTAAATCGCTACTAGTCATAAAGTTATGAATGGATTTGAACCCAATTTGGTCAGAAACATCCTTTGGGGAAGGGGAACAGATTTTGCATAAATGGTTACTCTGACCCCCAAGGGGCCAAAGGGGCGGGGCCTAATGGGGAAATAGAGGTGATTCCTTCAAATCGCTACTAGTCATAAAGTTATGAATGGATTTGAACCCAATTTGGTCAGAAACATCCTTTGGGGAAGGGGAACAGATTTTGCATAAATGGTTACTCTGACCCCCAAGGGGCCAAAGGGGCGGGGCCCATTAGGGGAAATAGAGGTAATTCCTTCAAATCGCTACTAGTCATAAAGTTATGAATGGATTTATACCCAAATTGGTCAGAAACATTCTTATGTGAAGGGGAACAGATTTTGCATAAATGGTGACTCTGACCCCCGAGGGGCCAAAGAGGCGGGGCCCCATATGGGAAATAGAGGTAATTCCTTTAAATCGCTACTAGTCATAAAGTTATGAATGGATTTGAACCCAATTTAATAAGAAACATCTTTTGGGGAAGGGGAGCAGATTTTGCATAAATGGTGACTCTGACCCCCAAGGGGCCAAAGGGGCGGGGCCCATTAGGGGAAATAGAGGCAATTCCTTTAAATCGCTACTAGTCATAAAGTTATGAATGGATTTGAACCCAATTTGGTCAGAAACATCCTTTAGGAAAGGGGAACAGATTTTGCATAAATGGTGACTCTGACCCCCAAGGGGCCTGAGGGGCGGGGCCCATTAGGGGAAATAGAGGTAATTCCTTCAAATCGCTACTAGTCATAAAGTTATGAATGGATTTGAACCCAATTTGGTCAGAAACATCCTTTGGGGAAGGGGAACAGATTTTGCATAAATGGTTACTCTGACCCCCAAGGGGCCAAAGGGGCGGGGCCCATTAGGGGAAATAGAGGTGATTCCTTCAAATCGCTACTAGTCATAAAGTTATGAATGGATTTGAACCCAATTTGGTCAGAAACATCCTTTAGGAAAGGGGAACAGATTTTGCATAAATGGTGACTCTGACCCCCAAGGGGCCAAGGGGGCGGGGCCTAATGGGGAAATAGAGGTAATTCCTTCAAATCGCTACTAGTCATAAAGTTATGAATGGATTTATACCCAAACTGGTCAGAAACATTCTTATGTGAAGGGGAACAGATTTTGCATAAATGGTGACTCTGACCCCCGAGGGGCCAAAGAGGCGGGGCCCCATATGGGAAATAGAGGTAATTCCTTTAAATCGCTACTAGTCATAAAGTTATGAATGGATTTGAACCCAATTTAATAAGAAACATCTTTTGGGGAAGGGGAGCAGATTTTGCATAAATGGTGACTCTGACCCCCAAGGGGCCAAAGGGGCGGGGCCCCATATGGGAAATAGAGGTAATTCCTTTAAATCGCTACTTGTCATAAATTTATGAATGGATTTGAACCCAATTTGGTCAGAAGCATTCTTTGGGGAAGGGGAACAGATTTTGCATAAATGGTGACTCTGACCCCCAAGGGGCCAAAGGGGCGGGGCCTAATGGGGAAATAGAGGTAATTCCTTAAAATCGCTACTAGTCATAAAGTTATGAATGGATTTGAACCCAATTTGGTAAGAAACATTCTTGGGGGAAGGGGAACAGATTTTGCATAAATGGTGACTCTGACCCCCGAGGGGCAAAAGGGGCGGGGCCCCATATAGGAAATAGAGGTAATTCCTTTAAATCACTACTAGTCATAAAGTTATAAATGCATGTTGTAAACTCAGAGAGTCTGGACTTCATTATTTCTTTAAAGCAGTTGGGATCCCCACGCTATAACCATAAATAGCATTGTTTGAGGTTAACAAACAAAAGGAATTGAACATGAACATTATTTTGACATTTGGTCAAATCCAACCAGGTGAGCGATACAGGCCCCATGGGCCTCTTGTTCCTTACCATAGCATGTATTTTTTTTATGTTAAAGGTTAATTAGTTATTTAATGAATCATTAATGCACTTTTGTAAAGAATGAAAAAAAATCCAGTCCATTTTGTATGTGTCGGGGTAGTGTACATGTAGGGGTCCATAAAACAGCCTTTATTTGTCCAGCCTTCTGTACTTATATATGTATGTGGCCTCAAAAGAACTACTGTAGTTAGTTTACACCCCCTCCTCTCCTTGAATACTTAAAAGATTGATTTTTCCTGATTTCTTTTTACATTCAATTACAGAGCTGAAACAGAAACTAGGCTTTTGTTTACATCTTTTGATTGTTGACAATGAATCATGTGTTCTTTTGCCTCCAGGTCACACAGCTTGTATTTCACTTCTTAATTAAATATTACGTGTTTTCGATTGAAGGCAGTTTCATATGAGGATTGTCATTATGATGGGTGATGATATTAAATTGTGCAGTCTATATGATAGGTCATGATCAAGGATCAGTTGCATGAAATATATTTTAATTTCTTAGGTCATATTAGTTTAAGCCAAATACGAAGGAAAGATCTTTAAAGCATAGCACACTTTTTGAGAAATATCAATGAAAATAGCAATAGCTTCCATGCTTCATGCAATTCTCATTAAAGAATTGAATTTCAAATGAGGGCATGGAATTGCATTTTAGTAAAAATACTTTAAAATTTGTTTTTGTTTTGAAGCAGACGGCATGAAATTATTATATGTTTTTAAAAATCTAGATTCAATTGATATAAAATTCAAGGGTGGTCTGGTTAATATTGTGGTTATTACACATATACACTCTGGCAGTAGATCAGGTATATGGGATCACCTATACCCGACCACAGGGGTTTTCTCCAGATACTCTGTTTTCCTCCCCTAGTAAAACACGTAATGTGCTTACAGCCAGGGTAAGAGTGATTAATATTAGCTTATATAACTTGCAATTGTTGTAAAATAAGTAACATTATTTTTTTAGTGGGTATACATAAAAAAACCCAGCTTATGACTGTAGTAAATGACATTTCTTATGTTACTGCAATCTGGGAAGATGTACAAAGCGGGGATGATAAATTTTTTGTCAAATATTACCTGCATAGTTAAAAGCTATTGTTACCTGTATTTATAGTGTTGATTAATTAGTTCTTCTTTCATTTCAGGTGTGGTATGTGACAGAATGACATGGAAGTAGGCAAGCCTCTCCCAGACCAGCCGCAAGCCCAGCCTTAAAGAGGCCCACCATGGGGGACTCGCTGCCCCGCGGTGGGGCCCCCAGGAAGGGGAAAATTGTCAACCTTCGCATCCAGTTCCTGGATGACTCCGTCCATGCATTCCAGGTCCCTGTAAGTGCTTGATTATAATTATACAAGATTTCAGTAATCAAATTTCATGTTTTTCTTAGTGTGATGTCATGGTTTAAACTTGCTGGACTTTTCTCTTCTTAAAATATAGAGCTTTCTTTAAAAATCCTCAGCCTGATAAATCCCTCATTGATCATGTAATATTAGAGAGGAAAAAAAGTAGAAAGGATCACTACAATATTGCTTAACACTGTAAGATTTTTCTCTAATCTTATCTTTTATCAGCCTCCTGAGAATATCGTTTTCATCAGGAACAGTTTTCCTAGTCTTACTATTAAAATTTCATGAATAAGGGAATCCAAACATATGTAATAATTAAAAGCAAGCTAAACATCACCTTGTTATAGAAAATCTTATTTGACACATCCAATTTTCAGCCAGTCAGCTTGCAACACTGTTTAAAGCTTACCTCAAGGTTTATGCATTAAATATCTTTCTTGATTTTCATGTATTGCTGGAATCAGAAAAATAATTGAATCTGGACTGGTTTTGGAGTAGGAAAGTCTGTAGATATATATTGAAAGCCAGCATGGTAAGAATGGAGGATAGGATGTAATCCACTAGTTTTATCACCCCCAGACATAGCAGAAGGTCGGTGCACTGTGTCAGGTTGTAAAGAAGTACTCACAATGTCTCACCCAAACTACACAATTTATCGCCTCCAGACTGGGCCACAGTCAGCTTAGGATCGACACCAGAATATCTTACTATATAGACACCAAGGCCTTACAATGTATGGCCCCAGAAGGCCTTACATTGCCTTAATTACATTTGCCTACAATTTATCAACCCCAGACTGGGCTACAGTCAGCTACTATGCAGGACACAGAATCAAATGCCTTACAATGTATTGCAGTGGCACCAGAAGGTGTTACAATGTATGGCAGTGGCACCAGAAGGTGTTACAACGTATGGCAGTGGCACCAGAAGGTGTTACAACGTATGGCAGTGGCACCAGAAGGTGTTACAACGTATGGCAGTGGCACCAGAAGGTGTTACAACGTATGGCAGTGGCACCAGAAGGTGTTACAACGTATGGCAGTGGCACCAGAAGGTGTTACAACGTATGGCAGTGGCACCAGAAGGTGTTACGATGTATGGCAGTGGCACCAGAAGGTTTTACGATGTATGGCAGTGGCACCAGAAGGTCCTACGATGTATGGCAGTGGCACCAGAAGGTCCTACAATGTATGGCAGTGGCACCAGAAGGTCCTACAATGTATGGCAGTGGCACCAGAAGGTGTTACAATGTATGGCAGTGGCACCAGAAGGTGTTACAATGTATGGCAGTGGCACCAGAAGGTGTTACAACGTATGGCAGTGGCACCAGAAGGTGTTACAACGTATGGCAGTGGCACCAGAAGGTCCTACAATGTATGGCAGTGGCACCAGAAGGTGTTATAATGTATGGCAGTGGTACCAGAAGGTCCTACAATGTATGGCAGTGGCACCAGAAGGTCCTACAACGTATGGCAGTGGCACCAGAAGGTGTTACAATGTATGGCAGTGGCACCAGAAGGTTTAACAATGTATGGCAGTGGCACCAGAAGGTGTTACAACGTATGGCTGTGGCACCAGAAGGTCCTACAACGTATGGCAGTGGCACCAGAAGGTGTTACAATGTATGGTTGTGGCACCAGAAGGTGTTGCAATGTATGGCAGTGGCACCAGAAGGTGTTACAATATATGGCTGTGATACCAGAAGGTCTTACAACAATGGCAGTATCATTAGAATGCCTTGCAGTGTATGACTGTGGTACTATCGTAGGGTTGGCCTAAACAATCGTGCTGTTCCAATGCATAATCGAATCCAAATAATAATAAAGGTTGAATTTTCATTGGTCATGTCTTAACTGGCAAACTTTCATTGGTTTTGATTTCACCAGGGGATTTCCATTTGTTGTTGGTTTCACAGACACATTAACAGCAAATGATCTCATTGCCCACTGATTGAATATGGATGAAATACCGTTAATAAAAATGCCGTGATAGCAACAGCACTGTGTCCATGTCCAGTCATCTATATTCCATCATAGCCTATCATATAAAAATCGTCAGTACCGCCAAATAACTGTATGGAATCTAGGGAAAGGATGCCATTTGCTGGGCAATTTGTAAATGTCTAGTGAAGCTCTAGCTTCCTGTGGAATAAACATTCAGTGGACATGCACTCTGTAGAGTTTCTGGGCATGTCCTGATGAGCCATGTAGAGTTTCTGGGCATGTCCTGATGAGCCATTAGACTTGAGAAGATAACCCTTAGGGCAATCTCCACCACTCGAGGCTTCAGATCCGAGAACTGGACAAATCTCGAGATGGATTGCAATATTGCACTCGGATGGCCATTCCCTTTTATCTCATTTGAATCTGGGTTGTCCCTGCGAACACATAATTTACACTTAAAGTTTAATGGTATTTCTCATTGTTATGGTAATGGGAACACTTTGTTTGGATTAATATAGTGTTATTTCCAGAACAGTTCCTTTAATTTGTTTGATAAAAAAAATAATAATTTCTATTCTGTGTAAAATTACACCATGAAAATGTTCAACAGATAATCATTATACAACAGTGTCAGTGTCAGGAAAAAGATTTTCCGAAATCTTATGACCTTATGACTGTGTATCTTCCATATTGGTGCTACCTGTATTTCGATGAAGCATTTCTATTTGTCTTGTATAGAGAAAGAAACATACAAATGGTTTGTAGCTGGTTGATACCTATGGCAGATATTTCTCTGGCAGTTCTACTAGTTCTGTCGGCCCCTGAAATTAAAACATGTGTTCATGTGTAATGTACCCCACTTTGATTTATAGAAATTTTAATATCTAGATCATATAAAATGATTCTGTATCTTGATGATAAATTTTCAGTGCACGAATGAAGAAAAAAAAAGAAAATTAAAATAAAATAAAAAATGAAAAGCCAATTCAACACCTGTTAAAATGTAGTAGTTCCACCACGGTTGTATCATTTCTGAATTTGTAGATAAGTTTTCAGTGTTTTTGTGTACATGTATACAATATTCTCTGGACTTGGTGCCATTGGTGGTGAACCATCGCATGTTTCTACCTCTTTCCTCGCAGTTTTAATGTAACATTAGAGTAAACTCACCTGATAACATCTTACAAACTGGATACAGGGATATAGAATTCCTTCCATATCCTTCATGACTCATGTCAGCTTTAAATTTCATTCTAAATATAATATTTCTAAATATTTCATAACGTTATTTTTACAAATGATCCCGAGTTGGATATTTTTGCTACCATGAATTAGATGTGAGTTAGATATTTTTGTTACCATGAATTAGATGTGAGTTAGATATTTGTGTTACCATGAATTAGATGTTGCGAGTTAGATATTTGTGTTACCATGAATTAGATGTTGCGAGTTAGATATTTGTGTTACCATGAATTAGATGTTGCGAGTTAGATATTTGTGTTACCATGAATAAGATGTTGCAAGTTAGATATTTGTGTTACCATGAATTAGATGGTTCGAGTTGCTTGATTAGTTTTCCAAGCAAACAGTTTAGGCGAAAAACATATCTGCCATATTTGACCTAAGAAATACACTTGGCATTCAGATGTTCATAGAATCTTCATAGTTTATATGTTTACACTTGTACACGGAATATTGAACTATTCCAGTTGTTGAGTAAGATATCATTTTCTTTATTTTTCTGTGAGAGGAGTTAAGTCGTTCCTAGTAAATATGGAGACAAGCTTTAAGATGCATGATTTCTCTGTAGACACAGAAGCGTTTGGTATCTTCTTAGATTGTGCCTGACATCATATGTGCGTAGGTATTATGGAGAAAGTTGGCAGAATTCCAATGTAATGTTTCAAAACAAAATTTTCTTGTCAAAATTTTACATTTCAGAATGTTTTGATTAATTCCTATAAAACTGTACGCATGTGACCGAGAGGCTGCACAATCGTTGCCACATGCATGCTACTGCAAACGTGGCGGTGATCAATCATCATACAATCGCTAGTGAACATCCCCAAAATAGTGTGTTCTGTCTGAATAGGGGTTCTGTGGAATAGAATATCCTGCATCAAATTGTTGTACCACATATGACAGGTTGTTTAATGTTGAATTTACTGTATTTATCCTGTAACAAACCCAGGGTGATGTCACATGTACTTCGGCTCCTGGGACGGGCATTATTGCTTTTGTTAGATTTTTAACAGCTAGAACTGCAATAGATATCATCCGGCTTGTTACCAGGCATGGGTTTATTGCTCGACAAATACAGTGCATACATATAGGGCTGAAATAGAATTGTTCTATAGAATAAACATTCGTGTGATTGTGTTCAATACACCATCACCTCAGTGATGAAGTGAATGGTATTTGTAATTAAGAACTAGTGTTCGGCCTTCCATTTGTCTACATGAGGTGTTCGATTTTTTTCTGTCATTTCTACAGATAAGAAGCTAAAATTTGGTTTGTGGTTTTGTAATAGCAGTTACAGATTAAGTTTAAGTTTCAGTTCATCATCACCTGTTATGACAGAGTTATGTCCCCTTGAACTTGCAGGACTTGTAGGGGACAAGTCTTGCTTCAGCAATACTCAGTATAAATGTTTGGAGACACAATTTCAATTTGATGTGATTGTCCCCAGTTGCTGTTCCTAAATGTTTTCTAGACGTAACAACCTGCTGAGGTTACAAGAGGAAATGGGGGTTATTATTGATGGCAGTAAAACAAATAACATTCTCAGGAGTGAAATGGAAATCAATAAACCTTTCAAAAAGAAACAGAACTCAAAAGCAGAAACCATAACACATTTTGCCACAAATTTATACAAAAGTGTCCAGAGATTCTGATCATGTTAAATAGGAATGACTTTTTCAGTTTGTAAATTTTGAAATTGATGAAGTTACTGAAATAGATTTGAAAATTGAAGATAAATCTACTAGATAGCATCAGGGTATGATGGCGATATTGAAATCTAATAGATGATATATAGGATATGGGAGTATATGAACATTGATGGAAGTCTAAACAGATCTGATGTGGTTGAGTTCAGGAAGCATCTTGAAAGCCAGGAATTGAGTTACATTTAATATAAGCATTCAGGGATTTATTTGCCGTTGAAACTTATAAGATATAATTTTTTTGATATGGCAGATTATCATTGGCTGTATTAGGAATGACACACCTATTTGACCTTTTCGTGTTCCTCTTTGATTACTTAATAAAAAAATAAAAAGTTAAATAAAATGCCGTGCATTTGTCAAGATACTTAATAAAAAATAAAAAGTTAAATAAAATGCCGTGCATTTGTCAAGGTTTTCTTGTGTATTAAGTCCCAACTGTTAGGACATGTACATTTCCCCCCACCTTCATGGTAACGTTTTTGTTTCCGAATTGGTCTCGATTGCATGGCAGTCAGAATTTTAATTATCAACCAGGTTTTAAAAGAGTATCCCTTCTTTTCATTTCCCTTGATTCCCATCGTTCTTGCTAATGCCAGTGTCATGTTAGAGATTCAAATTGCCAAGTTTTTCTTAATTTTCTTTGATGTTTCGTAATGGTTTTTCAGTGGAATGATAGATCGGAGATAGCATTAGATTTTACTTTATTTACAAGAATAATCTTTCATTTTATAGCATTCTGTTAAGAGAGATCTTGAACATGAAAATTACCAGACTTTGTCTTTGGATCTTTATCTACATTTTATAAAAGATTTACTCCCAAGTTGAGAACAAAAATCTTAATATTTTAGTTTTTCTCTGATGCAGTGTTAGGTTTTACTTTAATATTGATTGACTTATGCTAATAGTTGCTTCTTAATAAAACAATTGTTTTAAAGCTTTGTTGTGTGAAGAATGTTGAAGTTGAGAAATAATTATTTCTTTTGTGATAAAATACACATGTTTAAAGCTTGACATTGGGAGCAATATCATTCAATTTGTTTGAATTTTGACATTGAGGGCAACAGCCATGATCATTTGATATTCTCATTATTCCAGAGCATAGAATTTTATTCATTACAAGTTGCACGTTTATTTATCATATGATTTTTTTAACTGGAAATTTAGACCTGTGAATAAAACTCCAGGGCAACAAGGAAGGAATGGTATTTAAAGACAACACCTTGTCATCAATATTGTAAACTCACCGATAAAAAATGACTCATTCGTCTACCGCATTCATAAAATGTGCTCCACACTCTGGTTTAATATGCTCTAAGCCAAGAAAGTCAGAGATTGCTGGTATGGACATTTTATAGGCCGTCAATGATTAACATGATGTATTTTGAGGTTTGGAATACAGAGATTGCAGTATAGAGGTGATTGGAACAGAGACACAGTGCTATATATAGATGGGTAGAATGTCAGGGGTTGAGATGCTATAAACTTGTCGCGTTTTATTACCCCAGGTATGTGTGGGTATTGTAGAATGTTTACTCTAAAGGCTGAAGAAGTGTGGGTTATCAGGTTGGTAGCTGAATTTACTACATGTAAAATCTGACTGTTAAACACTGTCTCCTAGTTGCCTTGCCTTAAGCTGTTGTAGTATATATCCTCTGACATTTTCAGCTGTATTCATGACTGCTCTCACCAATGTAGTTTATGGTTTAAGAATGGGCTAGAACTTTGCCTATTACTCTAATCAAACCTAAAAGCAGCTAGATTTAATGTAACCTTTATGGCCTGGAAATTGTTGTGAACAGCCAGGACTCGGAAATCTTCCTTATCGGGAGGAGGTGCTTGTATAACCGACTGTAACAGACTCTTCTTTCCCTTTTATATTCTGTTAGAGGTTTGGTGTGGATGGTCCAGTGACTTGATGATTAAGTTAGATTTCAATGGAAAAGTGTCTGAAAAATAACAGGGTTGGGGCAAACAGGGTTGGGGCAAGATTCGACTGCAGGCAATCATTATACATATCCAGACTTTTGATTGTACTGTCAAAATTTCCACCAATGTAAGTCTGTGGAGGAGAATTGAGAAAATGTAAGTTTCTGGACAGCCATCAATCTATCTAATCTACCTGATTGGATTGTGGCTTAATGCCTCCTATCATGGTCAGGTGAACAGGGCTAGTGGTGGGGCTTGTTGTGGCCTGAATACCCCCTAGGTGTCCACAAGGCCGGACTGCTCCCTAGGACAAATATGGAGTGAGTTGGTCCTTATGGGATCCTGTGTCAAACTCCATCTAATAAAACAGCACTGGTATCATTGCTGACTGGTACCAAGGACTTTGTATTTGAAATTGAGTGACTTATTGGGCGAGACTAAAAGTTTCAGTTGGGTGTCCAAATATTAATGGCTATTTTGGGGCTATAGGTTTCCTTCCCGTTTGTCTGTCTGTCTGTTGTACGTGTCCTCTCAGTTTTCCACTTTTTTCTCAGCCATGCTTCAAGGTATATGTTGGTGAAAGTTTTCCAGATTTTTCTCAGCCACGTTTCAAGGTATGTTGGTGAAAGTTGGTATTTAACTTTAGTATGAGTGCCTACAGATCAAGTTTGAGTATCAGGGTTTTGGGGTCAAGGTCACTGTAACTATTTTTAGTGGTGCTGGTAGTGGACATGTATTGCTTTAGCAATGCCCAGCATGCTTGTTCCATTAACTTGCATTGAATTGAATTGATCATAAGGGACACAAAAAAACAAATTCATCTAGGTGTGATAAATAAAAGAATAATTTCACAATCAACTCGTGTTAACTTTTGCATATAGAAAATGAATAAGAAATATTGTTAACTTTTATGAAGAACTATGTCTCTAGCCATTGACATTATCCACTGACTAAATAAACTCTGACCAACTTAGATGGTTTTCTGATGAATTACTAATAATATTCTGTACTCCTAAACCTACATGCCAGGTTCTGCCTTATGATCAACTCATTCAACATGGAAATGAAACAGATTTGAATACTGGTCATGTGCATGCTAGAAGTTTTCGGCAGTATGCTTCAGTTAGGTAGCACTATAAAGTCGGGAATCGGATCTGCACTATCACAAAGAGACAAACAAAAGCATATTGCAGCCTCCCTGAACACATTCACAACGCATACAGATCCTGCACACAGGGGAGGCCGTCCTTAATGACCATATAGTTGTTGATATGACGCATAACTAAATCAATCTTTACTGAGACAAAATATTAGAGAGATGGTTGTATCGTTGAGATGACTTATTAATAATGCACTGCCCTGTATAAGGTGAACCGTATGATCTCATCCTGGTAAAAAATTCTAGATTGTAATATTTTCTGAGATAAAGCTAGCCTTTATAGTTGCCCAATGTTGAACTCTCTTGTGATTTTATCAGATTGATATATGGAAAAACTAAAAAAGCGTACCATCAAAGAAAACTTCAAAACAAAGAATAGGATTTTTTTTCTCATCAAGTTGAACAATAAAACATTAAAAACTATGATTCTTGTCAATAGATAACAATCTTATTCCATAATGAAAAATTCTTCTAGACAGAGCAAATTATTTGTTTATTGTAAAACATTGAGAATGATTGTAGTTTCCTACATAATAATGCAGAAAAATTCCTGGATTATATATATTCATGTGTCTGACATTGTGATGTTGATGTAAACAACTTTGTAGTTGAAGTTTCATTGGTAAGACTTCTGTCTATGTATAAATCTATCTTTGTGATTGTAAAGGTTCTTCCTGAGAACATTATATTATATAATTTCCATGAATGGTGATGGACATTGCGATTCAGTAAGTAGTAGACCGTCTGTCCAGCCATTGGTATTCTTGATGACTTGTGTTTCTGTTGTCGCCAAACAAGCTAAAATGCTCAAAATTAGCATCCTTTCCGATGGGAACTTGGAGATGGATTTTAGAACTGAGTGAGTGTAAAGAGAAAGGTTTAAGTGTCGGCGACAACAGGCCTTCTGAAAGCAGATTTACACCTTATTTCTCTGACACTGATAAAAAGGTCTGTGGTTTTGATTTCTGTAATTCCGAGGCCAGATTTATTCCACTGATTTTTTAGCGACAGCTTCAGAGTGTAATGGTGCCAGGAAGATTTAGACATCATGGGTTTCTAATTTTAACAGGGAATGGCCAGGAAGATTTAGACATCATGGGTTTCTAATTTTAACAGGGAATGGCCAGGAAGATTTTCAGCCAATACTCGACACCTTTACAGACTGTGAGGGTTAAGTTGCTGTTTGATGAAATATATGATTGGGGAACTTCATCAGACATGGTGGGGACGAAATAACACTTGTAGACAAGTCTGTTGGCTAGATGTGGAGGTCTATAGTTACATGCGTCTTATTATAGGTTTGACAAGAGCTGAAATGTAAATTTGAAGTCACATTTACTATAGGGATGAACAATGTCGGCACAGACAGCAGCATCTATGGGCCATGTCATCATACCTAAGAGTCGCTCTGTCGATCGATCCGTTACAGAATCCATTTACAAGGTGATAACTATACTTCGACTCTCAGCCACATAAAGCTCCTCAAGATATTCCCTTCACATTTTGATGATAATTCAAAATTTGACATTTAATGTCTATTGTCAGAAAATAGAAAATACCCCATACTGGGTGATAAAGTATATTATTGTTTTTAATTCCAGGATTAGGTCTGTTTTCTGTGATGTTGTGTTTACGTGCGTGTTAAATTAAATACCACACTATATTGTGAAACTAATGTGTTAGATTTTTGGATGTATATTTGAACTAAATAATCCTATGATGAAATTTTTACTTGCTGTAGAAATACTGGGGCCAAGAAAAGCCCATAATAGATTATGGTATTTCAGACAGTTTTCAAATATTTTGCTAAAGTGAATGAATTTTTAGCAAGGAAAAAAAAAAATGATAAAAAAAATTTCACATGAATTAAAATTGAAAATAAAGTTTGATCAGTCATTTCAAATAAATAGAAAATAAAGTAATGTTTAATTGGCAAGAAATGAATTAAAATGTTCGCTTATTTTCATTTTGATTTATAGTATATATAGTTTATAAGTATTTGATGTAAAGGAAGGGAAATTATCTAAACAAGAGTAATGACTGAAGAGTTGATTCAAGGTAGATAACTCTAATGATGACAGGTTAATGGTGTGGCTCCACCATAGTTATTTATACCTCCCTGAGAGTAATTTGTGTCTGGTACTTAGGTGATGGTGGTACACCAATTAGTATACCCTTAGATATGATGGTGGAATATGTTGTTGACAGGAGGGAAAGTTAATTATGAAGAACTGGGTGTGAGGGAAGGGTTAATTACGAGGGTTGGAAGTGAGGGGAGGGTTAATTATTATGGCTGGATGTGATGGAAGATATGATAAACATGGCTGGATGTGAAGAGATAGGTAATTATTCTGATAGGTTTTAGCTAGAAAGGGTTGGTTAGGATATGATAGATATAGAAAGGTGAATTATCTGTACATTTATCCTATCTCGTGTACCCTTCTCCTGTATGGATGGTTTGCTCAGGACAGGAAATGTTTCTTGAGGGTCACACTTACCATGTATCATTCAATTTTATCTACACACAGTGGATAGATGGCCATGCTTAAATGGAATAGGCATTGACTATTTCATGGTAGAACCAGCCCATGGCTGGGATTGAATTTGTATCTAATGGAGATTGATTTTTGATTTTTGAAGTGTAAACAGCCAATCTTGATTGAATCTATATTAGCAGGCATTTTATCCCTAGGGGCAAATGTGCATACCGTTAATGGGATATAATCCTTCCTGGCCTTCTTTATATCTTATTTCCAATTTTATATGAGAAATTGAATTCTGATAGAGACCTGTTTCAGTACGGAAATTTTGACAAGAAATGTCTTTAAATGGAAAATTTCAAGAAAAAAAATGAGAAATTTGATTTAGAAAGTAAGAACGGCTTAAAATGACTGTTAAAGGTTGATGATGACTAAGACAATAAGCTGATGCAGGTTCATTCAAAAACATGCAAATTATATCAAGGAGAGGGGGTGTTCCTTGTAATAGCAATGCTTTTGTAGAAACCACAGAAATTCTAGTACGTTATGAAAAATTCAACATTACATGTCGATGCATTATGTTCCAGTATAGATATAACTAGAATGCCTTATTTCATAAACATCGCAAACACAGCATCTAAATGGAATTCACAAGAACTTCATTTGTGTTATTGATAATTTCGTGTTGAAAGCTATCTACACATAAAACCAGTTGAATGTAACATGAATATGAAATGACAGATCAATTATGAGATAGCTGCTAGTGTACAAGTAAATTGTTTGATTAATCTTACACTCTCACTTCTATCTTAAAAGATCACTTACCATATGCACTGTTAAATTAAGTTTAAAAGGAATGTATTTTACATTCTGCTCAAAATTGTGGTTGAATTGAGTTAATTTCAGTGTAAATTTACTGAAGTGGATATTAAATTGACTGGGTATGATCTTTACCATTACAGTTAATTGCTGGTTATGACAGTGTATGTCGCAATGAATTTTGTCCTGGTTACTGTAGTCAATATAAATGCACAGTCACAACAAATTGTCTCCAGGTTACCACAGTCACAACAAATTGTCTCCAGGTTACCACAGTCACAACAAATTGTCTCCAGGTTACCACAGTCACAATGAATTGTCTCCAGGTTACCACAGTCACAACAAATTGTCTCCAGGTTACCACAGTCACAACAAATTGTCTCCAGGTTACCACAGTCACAACAAATTGTCTCCAGGTTACCACAGTCACAACAAATTGTCTCCAGGTTACCACAGTCACAATGAATTGTCTCCTGGTTACCACAGTCACAATGAATTGTCTCCAGGTTACCATAGTCACAACAAATTGTCTCCAGGTTACCACAGTCACAACAAATTGTCTCCAGGTTACCACAGTCACAATGAATTGTCTCCAGGTTACCACAGTCACAATGAATTGTCTCCAGGTTACCACAGTCACAATGAATTGTCTCCAGGTTACCATAGTCACAACAAATTGTCTCCAGGTTACCACAGTCACAATGAATTGTCTCCAGGTTACCACAGTCACAATGAATTGTCTCCAGGTTACCACAGTCACAATGAATTGTCTCCAGGTTACCATAGTCACAACAAATTGTCTCCAGGTTACCACAGTCACAATGAATTGTCTCCAGGTTACCATAGTCACAACAAATTGTCTCCAGGTTACCACAGTCACAATGAATTGTCTCCAGGTTACCATAGTCACAACAAATTGTCTCCAGGTTACCACAGTCACAATGAATAGTATACTAGTTACCACAGTCACAATGAATTGTGTCCTGGTTACCATAGTCACAATGAATTGTCTCCAGGTTACCAGAGTCATACTTGATTGTGTCTTAGTTACCATGATCAGAATGTGTTGTCTCCTGGTTACCATGGTCATAATGAATTGGGGACTGTTTTCTCTGGCATTTTGATAAAAAAAACTTTAAAAAGAGTTGCCAGTTAATTTTTTGGAAATTTTTAATCTCTTTTCCATGATAAATGAACTAAAACTACTTATTGCATGTGTTGTAATATTTACTTATTGATTGCTGTAATTCTATTTTACAAGCTAAGAGAATTCTTCAGCAGATAATGCAGCATAACCTATCTCAATGCCATGTACTTAAGTGTGAAAGGGGATATTAACTACAAATCTCTATAAAAGGGGATATTATCTACAAATGTCTATAAAAGGGGATATTAACTACAAATCTCTATAAAAGGGGATATTAACTACAAATCTCTATAAAAGGGGATATTAACTACAAATCTCTATAAAAGGGGATATTATCTACAAATCTCTATAAAAGGGGATATTAACTACAAATCTCTATAAAAGGGGATATTAACTACAAATCTCTATAAAAGGGGATATTAACTACAAATCTCTATAAAAGGGGATATTAACTACAAATCTCTATAAAAGGGGATATTAACTACAAATCTCTACACCCACCAGCTTTCTCTCCTTCACAGAGGACACATTTCACATTGTTATGAAATATGATGAAACAAATTAAACATATACACATATTTTAGCTGCTCTAATTTAATCCTATCATCAAATAAAGAAGGTCAATTAAATGAACTAAACATCATAAAAATGAATTGGAAGGAAAACTAAATAAATAAATAAATAAAAGAAACCCGTAATTAGTCTGAGAAAACACAAAAGGACTGAAAAAAGAAAATAACTAGATATTTTATATGGATGAAAAAAAAAGCCCATTTTTGCAATAACACAGTGATTAATATATAATGATACAACTATTACCAAAGTTTGTGTTTCTTTTAGATTGTAATGTCGATACAACCTTGATTTTGTTTTACTTCAAAGTAATTTTCTTTGTCATCAGCAAAATTTCACATGATTCATATAATCTCCAGTCATCTAATCCATGTCTCTAAGGATGATATGATATTTCGCTGAGTTTTAATTTTATCTGTTTCTCAGGTGCTAACATATTGATGTATCATTAGTCATAATCAGCTCTGTGGGGTTTTGATTCCTATTTATTAGTAGTGATCCTCGTCAATGATTGGTGTATCCTGGATAGGTAGATAAGTATCTGTTCCATCATAGGATCATACGATGGTCTGTAGTACTGCCAATATTTATTCAGAATATAGGTTATTACTGGCCTTCTAATATGATTGCACACCAAACTATTAAGCCATGGACATAGCTCCATCACAATGTGTCCTGGAACCTAATCCCATATCTGGACGTTATCAGTGGAAACATTTCCATTTCTAATCGGACCAGCCGTTTATTATCACAGAGAACAAATGTTTGGCCCTGGGATGGGATTGCCATGATGTTTTTTCACATTTTCTTGCTGGACATCTATTGGAAATAGATTCAATCCTAGGCTAGGGAACATTTGCATAATCAATTAATTAGTGGATAAGTGCCCGTTATTTCCCAGTGGAAAAGAACTGTTAGAATTTTTAGAAAATTATATATAGAGGGAAATGTTTGGTAGTTACAGCAAATCCTATGGTAGATACTCTCTTTGAGGACTAATGAAATCTCAGATTAGGGATCAAGATAAAGGGAGCAATTATGGACTAGTATTGCATGGGAACAATTTTATATGGACTACTATATATTACCAGGGAACGATTGTGTATGGACTACTGTTGCTAGGTTGCTTATAAATATGTGTATGGCGTACTATATCTATGTAACATTTTTCTATAGGACTTCCGTTGCTAGAGACCATTGGTCTGTAGCCTGCTGTTGCTAGGGAACATGTATGGAGTACTGTTGCTAGGTAGCTTGTGTGTATGGAGTACTGTTTCTAGGTTACAATTGCGTTAACGACTACTGTTGCTAGGTAACATTTATGTATGAACTACTGTTGCTAGGTAACATTAGTGTATGGACTACTGTTGCTAGGTAACATTAGTGTATGGATAACTGTTGCTAGGTAACAATTGTTTATGGACTACTATTGCTAGGTAACATTTGTGAATGGACTACTGTTGCTAGGTAACAATTGTTTATGGACTACTATTGCTAGGTAACATTTGTGAATGGACTACTATTGCTAGGTAACATTTGTGAATGGACTACTGTTGCTAGGTAACATTTGTGAATGGACTACTGTTGCTAGGTAACATTTGTGAATGGACTACTGTTGCTAGGTTACATTTATGTATGGACTATTGTTGTTGGTAACAGTTGTGTACCAACTACTATTGCTAGGTGACTTAAATGGTTTGATATTGTTACTAAGTTGCATTTTAGGCTGTCCTGTTGTTGCTAAGTAATATTTTGGCTGGATTATGTTAGATTTCATTGGGCTGGAAGAAATATTGATGGCAACATGAATAATAATGTGACGGAGATAGTAGAATGCATGGCTCAGTTGTGATATTGTACAAAACATCATCAGCCTTTGTCAGGGTCACCATCAGCACAAGCCAGCAAGTCAATGGGATGTCCCTGTCAGAGGGACAGACATCTGTGTGTCTTCACAAGTAATCAGGCATGGACACAATTTATGTCACAATTATGTAAAACAGGAATGGAGATCAGCTCTGACATATTTGTGTCTTCACAAGCAATTTTGATCAGCACTAACCAGACATATTGGAAATTTATGACACAATTATGTAAAATTGGAAGGGAGATGAGTGGAAAAAGAAATTCCCAGCTGTATTGAAAATCCAGTTATATACAAAATGCATGTTGTGTTGGTACATCTGGAATAAAGAAGGTTTCTGTTATGTGTTGGTATGTTATTATGTTTACAATATAGATCACCATCAGATCAGGTGTTAAAGGGAGACTGATTTATAGGTTTGTAGTAGGTGTATTCTATCAGCTGACAGTGACCCTATGACAGGAAAATTTAGCTGGTCCTCTTCTAGATCACCAAAGTTTGAATGTCAAGGATATTACTGTTAATTAATAAGATGCCAAAAATTCAATCATCAGCATGTTTCCCTTTACATTAATTAATCATAATCTAAATCACATGTTGTTTGTGTGATAAGTTTATTTTAACCAAACACCGTTATATCAAGTTTATCAGATCATTAATGGGATAATGCCCTAAGCTTGATTGATTACAAATCACAAGTCAGAATGAATTTTGATGCAGAATTTTCGGCTGAAAATTGATCTGCACTGGTGATTACTTAAGAGACGCGAACATTTTGTCATTGTTTCGTAATTTACTCTGAAAGTGATCATTTCCCTCACAGTGTATACGGTACACCATCAGAAATGGGATTTCTTAAAAATTGGCTCTAAGTGACGAAAATCCGTAAACCTCCTTTTCTGACAATGATTTATTTTCATGCCTATCGACATTACATCATGGTTACTGAGATTCTTGAAAAATTGATTTCCCAGACTTCGGCAAGCACGGCATGTAGAATTTACAGGGACGGAAACTGCACAGGAAATTTACATTCCCTTTATGATGTTACATGTTGGAAGATGACATTACGGAGAGTATAAAGCCATCAGGTTGGAGGGATCAATAAAGTTATAAAAAGGGATCACTGCCCTTGATACTGCGTATAAATCAGGCGCAGTAGTTGGTCCCCTAGGGACTGGGAAGTGATCCGTATCACCCATACTCTTGTTTAAATAACACGCTTGGATGCTCTTAGCGTGTTTCGGCTGATCATGATCATGTTTAAATTAAGATACAAAATTGTTCATAATTCCATGTTGAGTTGTGATTTTATGCTTTAGAATTATACTGAGAGGCATTAAACAGTGAGCGGAGTTATTTTCTTTGCTGCTGAGTCGTGGGTTTTGATGTATGTATTGTTATCAAACTTATAACCACATGTACCTAAGACAGTTATTTGATGGTTTTAGAAAGGAACTGGTTTGTTGAGTAGAGATTTGGATGTAAACATCTGTATATGCTAATTGAAATGTTATACTGATGTGAAAATAGAAATAATTGAAATTTTGATATTCAACTATATCATATTGAGCATCAACAGAGTTCATATTTTCATAAAATAGCTTGTGGACAACTCAGGAAAATGTAAAGGGAAGGTTGATAATAGTACATATAAACTAACAAAATTGATAAAGTAATATACCAGTTTCTAGAGAATACAGGTTCTGGATTAGACAAGTTTGTTAGTTCATAGAGGATATGTTTTGTACCAAATACTTAGCAAAGTCAGATTAGGAAGGGGTTCAGATTGATATTGAAGTACAAGACAAAGTGATATGAGGAAGGGGTTCAGATTGATATTGTAGTACAAGACAAAGTCAGATGAGGAAGGGGTTCAGATTGATATTGTAGTACAAGACAAAGTCAGATGAGGAAGGGGCCCAGATTGATATTGTAGTACAAGCCAAAGTCAGTTGAGGAAGGGGATCAGATGATATTGTAGTACAAGACAAAGTCAGATGAGGAAGGGGTTCAGATTGATATTGTAGTACAAGACAAAGTCAGATGAGGAAGGGGCCCAGATTGATATTGTAGTACAAGCCAAAGTCAGTTGAGGAAGGGGATCAGATGATATTGTAGTACAAGACAAAGTCAGATGAGGAAAGGGATCTGATGATATTGTAGTACAAGACAAAGTCGGATGAGGAAGGGGCCCAGATTGATATTGTAGTACAAGCCAAAGTCAGTTGAGGAAGGGGATCAGATGATATTGTAGTACAAGACAAAGTCAGATGAGGAAGGGGTTCCGAGTGATATTGAAGTACAAGACAAAGTCAGTTGAGGAAGGGGTCCAGATTGATATTGTAGTACAAGCCAAAGTCAGTTGAGGAAAGGGATCAGATTGATATTGTAGTACAAGCCAAAGTCAGTTGAGGAAGGGGTTCAGATTGATATTGTAGTACAAGACAAAGTCAGTTGAGGAAAGGGATCAGATTGATATTGTAGTACAAGACAAAGTCAGATGAGGAAGGGGTTCAGATTGATATTGTAGTACAAGACAAAGTGCTGTGACTTCACCCTCATTCTGTCAGCCGTGGGACTACACATCAAGATTTCCTGCTACAAAAGTTCATGTTGATTACATCAAATGTTGACATGGGGCTTTCTGTGATGTCATTCATGGCGGAAAAAAATATCTGATCTTTCTGTTGCTGTCCAATCTGACATAGAATCTAGATGCAAAATCCTCGTTCATCGTAGACTATCGTGCCGTCCCACCATTCACAACAACCATGGACGTTATTTACTTTGCATGTACTTTTTGCCTTGGTTATTGTAGCCGTGTAAAACCTGATTGTATTGATGAGTATTTGAGACTGAACAAAACATCCAGTTTTTGTAATTAATCCTTTAAGCAGTGGTCAAAATACATGTTTCTTTTGAAAGTATCCATTTCTGTTGTTCTCATCAAAAGTGTGCAGTGCCTATTACAAATGGTTTCAGTAGGGTACAGTTCTAAGATTTGAAATTATTTTTTTTATACCTTTTTAGTACCTTTTTTGTACTTTTTCAAAAGGTACAAACAAAGTTATGATTATTTTGTACCTTTTTAAAAACAGATTTCATCAATGGAACTTATGATAACTTTTCTGGATTTGGACAATTTAAAGTATACCTTTTTGTAACTTTTCTGGACTTAATATTATATAGTAGGGTAAATATTTAAAATGGAAATTGTCTCAGAAAAACTAGGATAGGATATTGACCTTAAAGCATATCAAATATCTTGAACTGGACTATCATACGTATAATGATCAAACATCTTGGACTTAATGTCCACCCTTTAATAATAGATCAAAGCTTTGTCAATACCGTCTTTCTTCATCTCACAATGACAACAATTAATCTGTATTTGACAGAGCATTAATCGTTTCACCTAGCTCCTTCCTGCCAGTGAACTTGTAACCTAATCAGCATCAGTCCATCGAAATCCAACATTGGAATCTGTTTGAAGCCAAGCTATCAGATCGTATTTATATGATAGAGTTGAAGAGATGCGTAAAAAACACGGCTGTCGATGAAGATGGAAGGATTAGAGTTTACATGAATGTATGGTAAAATTAAGAAGACAAAGAATCACTGTAGCAGAGTTTGCTAAGAGGCCCGTTGGGAGGGAAAAGCAGTGAAGAACAGAGAAACAGGCTGTCTTGAGAAATGGAAGTCAGTATATTTTATTGACATGAGTGCACTGGTGAGAGCTAAACAGCCACTGTTTCAGTTTTACCACTGGTATTGATTCAGCCGAATTCTGGGACGACTCTTGGCCTTTGTATAACTAGGTGAGACTGTAGTCCTGTGGGGATGGTAGGGAACCTTAACAGTAAGCTGTACAAGTAAAAGCTATTCCAACGAGTTTTATGGAACTACTGCCACTACAAGTGGTACTGTACCAAGTACTGTAGGTCTGGCTAATCCCATCTATCACCTAAACTTAAAAAACGGTTCCATCGACATCGACAGTTCCATCGGAAGTGACACACTCACACTGACTTATATATCTAAGCAATAAACACTAACAGTTGGCTGTACTTGTGGAAGCTTATAAGGCTTCTTGAGTTGGTTTTATTATAACTACTGCCATTCCGAGTGGTACTACACCAAGAACCGTAGGTCTAGCTGTTTTTATCCATCAGCTAAGCTTACGAAATGGCTCCATCGACAGCTCTATTGGAATTAGTGACTTACAGCCATATATTTCGCTTCAGGATCAAACATTTTATAAATACCCTTTCTGGTTTTGATAATCCAGTACATGCCATATAATGACACTACAATCACCTGAAATGATCATTATAAAATTAAATATATTTAAGGTAACCCCAATTCATACAATACTACCATGTACTTGTGTTTTTCTATTGATCACAAATTAAAAAATAACACTATAAAAATGTTATAAGTTTGATTTTGTTTTTGTGTCTTTAAACTGGGTCATTTATTGACTGTCAAATAATATTGTGTGTTAAGTTTTAGAGCCGATGTTTGAGCTTCTTTTTGTTTTCTGTATAAAAGTATTGATTTTTGTGTACCCCTATAGCACCAGACATACACAGGCATGTGGAAAGTATTGTCAACTTTATCTAGATTTTATACTACAGACAGACACAGACATGTCGAAAGTATTGTCAAATTCTTCTAGATTTTATACTACAGACAGATACAGACATGTGGAAAGTATTGTCAACTTTATCTAGATTTATACTACAGACAGACACAGACATGTGGAAAGTATTGTCAACTTTATCTAGATTTTATACTACAGACAGACACAGACATGTCGAAAGTATTGTCAAATTCTTCTAGATTTTATACTACAGACAGACACAGACATGTGGAAAGTATTGTCAACTTTATCTGGATTTACACTACAGACAGACACAGACATGTGGAAAGTATTGTCAACTTTATCTAGATTAACACTACATACACAGACAGACATGTGGAAAGTATTGTCAACTTCAATATTTTATACTACAGACAGACACAGACATGTGGAAGGTATTGTCAACTTAATCTGGATTTACACTACAGACATACACAGACATGTGGAAAGTATTGTCAACTTTATTAGTATTCAAGATTTACACTACGGACGAACAGAGGGAATTGCAAAGTATTGTCAACTCCATTCATTTAAGATTTACCATTGGTCATAGTTGATATTTTCTTCATTTCTACAGTATTCAAAAATATGTAGGTGTAAATCAGGAGATGCATTTTTTACAGGTGCCTTAAAGTCAAGAATTAGTGAAAAGTTTGGTTTAATCTATATCAGCATCCCAGAAAGTCACCGTTGTGAGAGTTTTGCTGTTTAAAAAAAAAAATAATTCAAAAACAAAAATAGATTTAACATTGTACTGTTGTGATGAAATAAAATCAATGTTCGAGACTTTTTAGCTCACCTGGACCGAAGGTCCGGTGAGCTTATGCCATGGTGCAGCGTCCGTCGTCCGTCGTCCGTCCGTCAACATTTGCTTCAAATCGCTACTAGTCAAAAAGTTCTTATTGGATTTTGACCAAATTTGGTCAGAAACATCCTTGGCAGAAGGGGATCAGATTTTGCATAAATGGTGGCTCTGACCCCCAGGGGGCCTGAGGGGCGGGGCCCAATAGGGGAAATTGAAGCAATTCCTTTAAATCGCTACTAGTCATAAAGTTATGAATGGATTTGAACCCAATTTGGTCAGAAACATCCTTTGGGGAAGGGGAACAGATTTTGTATAAATGGTTACTCTGACCCCCAAGGGGCCAAAGGGGCGGGGCCTAATGGGGAAATAGAGGTAATTCCTTTAAATCGCTACTAGTCATAAAGTTATGAATGGATTTGAACCCAATTTGGTCAGAAACATCCTTTGGGGAAGGGGAACAGATTTTGCATAAATGGTTACTCTAACCCTCAAGGGGCCAAAGGGGCGGGGCCTAATGGGGAAATAGAGGTAATTCCTTTAAATCGCTACTAGTCATAAAGTTATGAATGGATTTGAACCCAATTTGGTCAGAAACATCCTTTGGGAAAGGGGAACAGATTTTGCATAAATGGTGACTCTGACCCCAAAGGGGCCAAAGGGGCGGGGCCTAATGGGGAAATAGAGGTGATTCCTTCAAATCGCTACTAGTTATAAAGTTATGAATGGATTTGAACCCAATTTGGTCAGAAACATCCTTTGAGGAAGGGGAACAGATTTTGCATAAATGGTTACTCTGACCCCCAAGGGGTCAAAGGGGCGGGGCCCATTAGGGGAAATAGAGGTAATTCCTTCAAATGGCTACTAGTCATAAAGTTATGAATGGATTTGAACCCAATTTGGTCAGAAACATCCTTTAGGAAAGGGGAACAGATTTTGCATAATTGGTGACTCTGACCCCCAAGGGGCCTGAGGGGCGGGGCCCAATAGGGGAAATTGAGGCAATTCCTTTAAATCGCTACTAGTCATAAAGTTATGAATGGATTTGAACCCAATTTGGTCAGAAACATCCTTTGGGGATGGGGAATAGATTTTGCATAAATGGTGACTCTGACCCCCAAGGGGCCAAAGGGGCGGGGCCTAATGGGGAAATAGAGGCAATTCCTTCAAATTGCTACTTCTCATCAAGTTATGAATGGATTTGAACCCAATTTAGTCAGAAGCATTCTTTGGGGAAGGGGAACAGATTTTGCATAAATGGTGACTTTGACCCCCAAGGGGCCAAAGGGGCGGGGCCCCATATGGGAAATAGAGGTAATTCCTTTAAATCGCTACTAGTCATAAAGTTATGAATGGATTTGAACCCAATTTAGTAAGAAACATCCTTTGGGGAAGGGGAACAGATTTTGCATAAATGGTGACTCTGACCCCTAAGGGGCCAAAGGGGCGGGGCCTAATGGTGAAATAGAGGTAATTCCTTCAAATCGCTACTAGTCATAAAGGTATGAATGGATTTGAACCCAATTTGGTCAGAAACATTCCTATGTGAAGGGGAACAGATTTTGCATAAATGGTTACTCTGACCCCCAAAGGACCAAAGGGGCGGGGCCTAATGGAGAAACAGAGGTAATATCTTTAAATCGCTACTTGTCATAAAATTATGAAAAGATTTGAACCGAATTTGGTCAAAAACATCATTGGGGGAAGGGGAACAGATTTTGCATAAATGGTGACTCTGACCCCCAAGGGGCCAAAGGGGCGGGGCCCCATATGGGAAATAGAGGTAATTCCTTTAAATCGCTACTAGTCATAAAGTTATGAATGGTTTTTAATGCAATTTAGAAAGAAACATCCTTTGGGAAAGGGGAACAGATTTTGCATAAATGGTGACTCTGACCCCAAGGGGCCAAAGGGGCGGGGCCTAATGGGGAAATAGAGGTAATTCCTTAAAATCGCTACTAGTCATAAAGTTATGAATGGATTTGAACCCAATTTGGTAAGAAACATTCTTGGGGGAAGGGGAACAGATTTTGCATAAATGGTGACTCTGACCCCCGAGGGGCAAAAGGGGCGGGGCCCCATATAGGAAATAGAGGTAATTCCTTTAAATCACTACTAGTCATAAAGTTATAAATGCATGTTGTAAACTCAGAGAGTCTGGACTTCATTATTTCTTTAAAGCAGTTGGGATCCCCACGCTATAACCATAAATAGCATTGTTTGAGGTTAACAAACAAAAGGAATTGAACATGAGCATTATTTTGACATTTGGTCAAATCCAACCAGGTGAGCGATACAGGCCCCATGGGCCTCTTGTTGTTGTTGTACTGTTTAGGTTCGGAGTATCATTTGATGAAAACCATAAATAAATGTATTGACAAAACATTCTTGATCTTGCTGTCAGAGGTCAAATAAAGCCAACAGGCTATCAATTGGAGTATAACAAAACATTACTGCCATGTCGAAATAAGCAAGAAATGGTGACTAATTTTACTTATCTTCGCCATTTACTGTCTCCTAAATGACCCATCATCACGTTAACAGTTGATAATCAACTTCACCAGCACATTCGTTCATCACCGAGAGAAACGAGCAGTAAGCATCGGTCAATACAATCAATAGTCCATCATCGCAATGCTGGACGGTGGTCTGAGGCAGCGTTTCCTCTTGGGCCTATTATTGAAGATATGATATCGGGCATTTTCCTCCAACTTGATTAAGTATAGGCGATTGGTGATTTTGGGCGAGTTACACATTTACACATCTCTGGGGTAATCAGTAATAGTCACGACGATATGCTCGTCGGTCTACTTACATATTAAAAGGCAGCACCACTTGTCGTTTCTAGAACCCCTTTAGATGAATTTGTATTGTTGGGCCACTGTGGGAGTTCGGAGGGAGATAATATAAGCATCCGATGTTACAATAAAATATCGGGACCCGTCTCTGTAGAGTTCGCAGGCTGGTATCAATCACGAGATCAGATGGACGGGCAAAATCATGACTGTTTTATTGTAACGAGCCATTTTATTTATGTAATGGCTTCTCACTGTGTGTAGTGTGAGATTTGTGTAAATCTGTCGTTAATGAGTTCCGTAGAAATTATATGTCTGTTGTAATACAGTAAATTGGGAAAGAGATTCTGCTTATTTGATGGTTGTTTAATGTTACACTTTGAGTTAATATAATTTTCTGAAATTTTCCCTGTGAATAATTCATGTCCCATACTTCAAAATGACCTTTAGATCTGTCAGTGATACAGTTAGGTTCCTGTAATGCGGCATTGACAAGAATGTCACTTTCTATTTTTTAAGAATTTCAATCTGCTTGGTAATGATTCTGTGAAATCATCATATAAAATTGTATTTCCACAATCACATTTGTTCAAAAGAGTTTTGCCACAAGTGAGAATGCTTGGAAATGGCTTAAGTGAAACATTTCAGGATAAAAACAAAAAATTCAATAAAATTGAAATCAAATTTTTTAAACTTATTTACATGCAGGCAAGAGATATGAAGGTTTTACATTGTCAAGAAATGACATCAGTCCATAAAGCAGACTTGGTGCTCCCTTAAAATCAATAACAGTGAAGGGAATTTGCCTGCCATATTAATCTTGTTATTTCTCTGTAATGATCTAACATTTGGAGGAGTATTACACCATTCCGTTTGGTTACAGTGTTGCTATAGAAACAAACTCCCTAACAATTAGGACAGAAAAGCGTGAGAAAAGCTGAGAAATGTTCTGGTTTTATTTTTGTCACTCCTTAAAGAGTTGTGGGTTGTAAATTTAAAACACGATATGTGGATATCTTATCGGGCTGTTTAGTTTTAATCTCTCCCCTGATTCACACATTCTGGCCTGTACTTATTTTAAGGAGGTTTTATTGTAGAAATCAGGCAGTTTATTCCTATGTATGATATACATTAGGGATTCTCAAGCCAAAGTGCTCTACTCTTTGTGTATCTTTAGAGATGTTTTGGGAATCAAAACCGGAGTGCTGTATGTGTTAATCTGTTAGGGGTTGGTTATCAAAATGTTTAATTTCAAACATTTCTAAGATTACTGGAATTTATACTGGAAAGCATTTGTCAGAATCAGAAATAGTTGTTGAAATACAAAAATGGATGGAAACACCTGTTAAATATTGGATGGTTAAAATGGGTACTGGAATTTAAGTTAATTGTATATATGACTACTTGTAGTAATGTTTGCAGTATTTCAAAATTCTATACTCAGAGCTGTGAAGATAACATCTGTTGTTATTGCATTCTAGGCCAGAATTTTTTATGAAATAAAATTTTTTGTGTTGGTGAATGTAATATGTTTATATGGATCTTAAGATAGTGTTGTTGATGCTTAATGTAGTTGATAGCATGATAGCATCATAGGTCAGGTGCCTTCGATTCTTTTGAGATAGAGAGGAATAGGATGGGGGTCACTGGATGGGGAGGGGGAGAAATGTGGGGTGGGGGGGGGGGGGGGGGGGGGCAAAATGTAGGGGGAGGGGGAGGCTTTGGTACGTAGGTTGATGGGGAAGTAGTGAGAGAATAATGATAGGGGATAGTTAGTGAGAGAAGTGAGATGAGAGAGAGGAACAGATAGGTGAGAGAAGTGAGATGAGAGAGAGAGAAACAGATAGGTGATGGATATAGTGAGAGAAGTGAGATGAGAGAGAGAGAGGAAAACAGATAGGTGATAGATATAGTGAGAGAGTGAGTGTAGAGAGAGAGAGGAACAGAAGAGATGATACGTGAGGAAGTGATGTGAATAGAGAGAGAATAGGTGATGTAGTGAGAGAGGTTGAGAGAGGATGAGGAGAACAGATAGGTGATGAAGACTATAGTGAGAGAAGTGAATGTGAGATAGAGAGAGGAACAGATAGGTGATAGATATAGTGAGAGAAGTGAGGTGAGAGAGAGAGAGGAACAGATAGGTGATAGATATAGTGAGAGAAGTGATGTGAGATAGAGAGAGGAACAGATAGGTGATAGATATAGTGAGAGAAGTGAGGTGAGATAGAGAGAGAGAGGAACAGATAGGTGATAGATATAGTGAGAGAAGTGAGGTGAGATAGAGAGAGGAACAGATAGGTGATAGATATAGTGAGAGAAGTGAGGTGAGATAGAGAGAGGAACAGATAGGTGATAGATATAGTGAGAGAAGTGAGGTGAGATAGAGAGAGGAACAGATAGGTGATAGATATAGTGAGAGAAGTGAGGTGAGAGAGAGAGAGAACAGATAGGTGATAGATATAGTGAGAGAAGTGAGGTGAGAGAGAGAGGAACAGATAGGTGATAGATATAGTGAGAGAAGTGAGGTGAGATAGAGAGAGGAACAGATAGGTGATAGATATAGTGAGAGAAGTGAGGTGAGATAGAGAGAGGAACAGATAGGTGATAGATATAGTGAGAGAAGTGAGGTGAGAGAGAGAGAGGAACAGATAGGTGATAGATATAGTGAGAGAAGTGAGGTGAGAGAGAGAGAGGAACAGATAGGTGATAGATATAGTGAGAGAAGTGAGGTGAGATAGAGAGAGGAACAGATAGGTGATAGATATAGTGAGAGAAGTGAGGTGGAGTAGGGGAGAGGAACGATAGGTGGATAGATTAGTGAGAGAAGTGGTGAGTAGAGGGGAGAGGACAGATAGGTGATAGATATAGTGAGAGAAGTGAGGTGAGATAGAGAGAGGAACAGATAGGTGATAGATATAGTGAGAGAAGTGAGGTGAGAGAGAGAGAGGAACAGATAGGTGATAGATATAGTGAGAGAAGTGAGGTGAGATAGAGAGAGGAACAGATAGGTGATAGATATAGTGAGAGAAGTGAGGTGAGATAGAGAGAGGAACAGATAGGTGATAGATATAGTGAGAGAAGTGAGGTAGAGAGAGAGGAACAGATAGGTGATAGATATAGTGAGAGAAGTGAGGATGAGATAGAGAGAGGAACAGATAGGTGATAGATATAGTGAGAGAAGTGAGGTGAGATAGAGAGAGGAACAGATAGGTGATAGATATAGTGAGAGAAGTGAGGTGAGATAGAGAGAGAGGAACAGATAGGTGATAGATATAGTGAGAGAAGTGAGGTGAGATAGAGAGAGGAACAGATAGGTGATAGATATAGTGAGAGAAGTGAGGTGAGAGAGAGAGAGGAACAGATAGGTGATAGATATAGTGAGAGAAGTGAGGTGAGATAGAGAGAGGAACAGATAGGTGATAGATATAGTGAGAGAAGTGAGGTGAGATAGAGAGAGGAACAGATAGGTGATGGATATAATAGTGAGAGAAGTGAGGTGAGATAGAGAGAGAGGAACAGATAGGTGATGGATATAGTGAGAGAAGTGAGGTGAGAGAGAGAGAGGAACAGATAGGTGATAGGATATAGTGAGAGAAGTGAGATGAGAGAGAGAGAGGAACAGATAGGTGATAGATATAGTGAGAGAAGTGAGATGAGAGAGAGAGGAACAGATAGGTGATAGATATAGTGAGAGAAGTGAGATGAGAGAGAGAGGAACAGATAGGTGATAGATATAGTGAGAGAAGTGAGATGAGAGAGATAGAGAGAGGAACAGATAGGTGATAGATATAATGAGAGAAGTGAGGTGAGAGAGAGAGAGAGAGAGAGGAACAGATAGGTGATAGATATAGTGAGAGAAGTGAGATGAGAGAGAGAGGAACAGATAGGTGATGGATATAGTGAGAGAAGTGAGATGAGAGAGAGAGAAACAGATAGGTGATAGATATAGTGAGAGAAGTGAGATGAGAGAGAGGAACAGATAGGTGATGATAGATATAGTGAGAGAAGTGAGATGAGAGAGAGAGGAACAGATAGGTGATGGATATAGTGAGAGAAGTGAGATGAGAGAGAGAGAGGAACAGATAGGTGATAGATATAGTGAGAAAAGTAAGGTGAGAGAGAGGAACAGATAGGTGATAGGCAGTGGGAGAATTAGTAAGAAACTAAAATTCCCCTTGTTCCTGTTCATAGAAATAGTAGATAGTCATTTGATAACCTAGTCATGATCTGTCAGTAGATATCAGTACATAAATTATGTAAGAAAACAAACATTTTCAGCTGAAAATGTTTCAACTTCCATTGCCTCAAAATTTCCCATATATGCTTAAAGTGTTGTTTTTTTCAGGCTCTTTATAGCCTGGATATAGCAGATATGAATTTCAATGAATATTTAGTTTAGGAACATTCACACTGGGGAATCGAATCTTGATTAGTGCTTGATGTTGCCTGTGAACTAATAATAACTAATCACCATATAGTTTTGATATTTCCAGCAGGTTGTAGTCAATATCATTGACTCCAGAGGTAGTTAACCTTCAACATGAAATAGGAATGTTGGCTTAAAAATGATTTATCTGAGTAAATCATCTTAACAGTAATGATGAGTAAGGAAGGAGATTGTAGATCTCTCCTGATTTAAGACCTCATTGCATGAAAATCACAATGGGTGCAGTAAATATATTGGCCTACCAATCACGGTTATGCTTTAAGTGCTGGAATAACTTGATAACTAATTCGGACTTAGTGAACCATAACCCTACAACCAGCCTTTGGCATTGACCTCTTATTCTGTTGTAGAATGTAAAAACGTCCTACTGTACTGTATCCCTATTGGTTCATATACAACGCAGGGAGACGGATATGGCTAGTAGTGAAATAGTAGTGTATGACCTGAAATCGTGTTGTGTATAAACTTGTATTGTTTTCTTGCTTGCTATAAAACCACAAATACAATGACTATTGTTGTATATGTTATTGTTATATCATTCACTGGCTACAAAAACCACAAAAGCTTGTTCCCAGGAAATAATTTGAATGCTCCAAAAAGAAAGAAGGTACTCACGAACGTTTCATATTTTACAGTTAAACGAAACTAGCAGACTAGTCAAAAAGTTTACCAATTGCACTGGCGGAGTACATTCAAGGTGCAAAGTAAGCACTTGCATGATGGTCTAGTTTTCATTTGAGACAAACTCTTGTCAGACTATGAAGAGAGTAACATTGTTAACATAATACATAATATTCTCTTGACTGCTACAATGAACATAAAAAAATATTAAGAGTACATGTGTAAGGTTGTAATCATCACAAGGAGGAGATTTGAACAGGGGAGAGAGACTGTCGTATTGGACACTAAGGTGATTATCAGATATTTTAAATGCTAACCCTATAACACTGTTAGGTGTTAATTGAACTGTGAACCTGTTACCAGGTTACTCATTCAGCACTACTGATATTACTCTAGTAATATATTGTTAGATTGATGCGGACTAGCTTCCAATACCTCGGAATTTAACTCGGAAATGAAGCTTTAACTGTCTAAATATCTAAAACATGTCAAGGTGAACTATCATATTGATCCAGAAATAAGCCATATATACCTGGTAATAAGCCTGTCCGCATCTTCTAAAAAAATGCTTTTTTAATTGTGTAATAAGCTCATCCTCTAGAGAAAAGGGATATTGGTCTCTAGCCCCGTATTTTGATTGGGAGTTGGTGTTTTGGTCTCGGGCCTTATTAAAGGATATACAGAATATATGGTGATTAAACATATGCCTGATCTGGATCGAGGACCAAGGGTGCTGGGTTTGATACTGATTGTCTATGTGCTGTTAACTGTACGCGGCAAAGGTGGCACAGACCTTCCTGGATCTGATCAATATGTGTGTCCAATATACAGCCTCAGGTAATAACACTTGCTAGTCGCAGTGGGAAAACACATTTCCTTCGTAATTAATCTTCAGGTAATTAGGCCTGATTTTCATGCCGTATGTAATGGTTATAGGTTTGCTATCTCAATGTTTATATTCAGATTCTAATTACAATAGTTAACAACCCCTTCACATGTAAATCCCTGTAGTTGATTCTATAACTGACTTAGTTACCGGCTTTGTTACCAAGTTGTATCTATTCATGCCCAGGTACGAAATCCTGTTTATCTTGTCCAGGTAATGAATCTTGTTTTAGGTAATTCCAAATCTCCGAGCCAAAGTGAAGTAATTTATAAAAACAGGTAACCTTCCTATAATAGTGTTTACTTTACACAGTTGGCTGCTACTTTAGTTTCAACTAAGGTGATAGTCAATAATTCCAATGCACTTTTGCGCAATTTCATGAATAATATTAATCTTAAAAAACACATTATTGCTGTTTTCAAGGTCACACTCCAGTGAACCATTTGAATTCAAAGAGTGTCTGCACTAAGTGCAATGCAACATTGATGACAACAGCAGTGTCAAAGATAGGGACATTTTATTGAGCTACACTAGAGAACATAACAGGGAAGTTTGTGCAATCAGGCTTGAATTCTCTGCAGGAATTGACAGAATCTGGTAAATTGTGGTGTTGCACAAGGACGATCGTAATTACAGAAGCATGTGTAGTGTCCATATCTGTAGGCTGGGGAAGCAATCTTCCAGTCAGGTGGAAAAAAACCCTGCAGAAGGCTGATGATTTTAGCTGGAAGGTGGCGATGGATTCCATTTGAGGACAGCCAATACAGTATATCTAGACACTACAACTTAGCAATCACTATTTACATCTGCACTTTTGGGGGAAACATAAAGAACGACGGAAAACATATTGCATGATAGAGAAAATAAACTTTTTTCTTCAAATAATGTCACGCTAGTGGAAATATGGAAGAGAAATTGGGAAAATTAACTGTAACTATGGCTACAAACCTGTCTTTTAAATTTGTGCTAGGAATTTTTTTTTTAAGATTTCAATACAGACTTTTTTGCCCGCCTTATTGTACTTCAATACAGGCAGTTTTCCAAACTATTGTACAAAGTTACAAACTCAATACAGGTTGTTTCTTTGCCGTATTGTACAAAGTTACAAATTAGGAATTCAAAACAGGCTGTTTTCCTTGTCATATTTTACAATGTTACAAATTACCAGGAAGGCTTTGACTACATGCTGTTTTCCTTGCCACATTGTATAAATTTGGAAATTTGTCTTTGACAGAACTAGACTAGATCATACAATTCAACAAGTTCAAGGACTGTTCTTATTTCAAAAACAATTCATTCCTCTATCCTTCTTTATTTTTGTTTTCTCTATCTTACTGTTACTACCATCTCTTCTTGTGCACTATTTTATGTTGGTTTTTATCCCCAACTCCACCCCTACTCTGTCCTACATACCATATTCCTCTTCCAGACTTTTGTCTAAATATTGATGGCTGTGACCTGATATTCTCTGGGAGTGTTATATTACATATTTTGTTTTGGTGAATTTGACTGTGTTGGACATCCCAAGGAAGAACATAATTGAAGCTGACATACAAATCAATAGGCTGGTGCACAATACATATGAATTACATCTGAAGTGAACCAGTATATCTACTACCACTGGTTAGTGCTGTAGGTGTGTGTGGACTCCTCCGACACCCACAGTATTGATGCTGTCTCGTCTGCTATTGTATGGGCCAGGGGTCCCGAAAGCTTGGTCAGGTAGATTTTGTTTGAACTACAGGCCATATACAAGTGCTTTGTGTTCTTTCCCATCCAAATTAGGTCAGTGATTGGATAATTTCTAGATAATTGGTGTAAGGCTAGAATGAATAATAACAATTACTGCAAAACTTGTTCAGGAAGGATCCAATTTTATGCGAGCCGAAAGTTTTATCGTAGGATGTAGTCCATAAACACTTCAATGAAAACTACCTGAAATTACTTTCCTGGGACTCCCACTCGGGGGAGATACCTTCCATCAGTTCTTGTATTAGAGGATGTAGTCCATAAATGCCTCCATAAACTTACCTCAAACTACTTCTACTGGACTCCACTCAGGGGAGACAACTTCTGTCAGTTCTTGTATTATAGAATGCTCTCTATAAATGCCACAATAAACTTGCCTCAAACTACTTCCATGGGACCCCACTCAGGGGGAGACAACTTCTGTCAGTTCTTGTATTATAGGATGCAGTCCATAGATAGATGCCTCAATAACTACTTCCATGGGACCCCACTCAGGGGAGACAACTTCCATCAGTTCTTGTATTATAGGATGCAGTCCATAGATAGATGCCTCAATAAAAGTGTCTCGAGCTATGCTCCAAGGACTCTGTCAGGGGAGACAACTTCCATCAGTTCTTGTATTATAGGATGCAGTCCATAAGTACCTCAATATAAGTATCTCAATCTGTGCTCCCAGAACTCTGTTCAGGGAGACAACCTTCATAAGATCTTGTATTATAGAATGTAGTCTATAAATACTCAGTTAAAACTTCCTCAAACTGTGCCCTGAGGCTAAGGGACTCTTCTCAGGGGATACAACTTATAGCAATTCTTGTGTAGCTAGGGGGGCCGCGGTGGCCGAGTGGTTAAGGTGTACCGACACTATATCACTAGCCCTCCACCGCTGGGTTGCGATTTTAGAAACCTACGTGGGGTAGTTGCCAGGTACTGACCGTAGGCTGTTAGTTTTTCTCCGGGTACTCCGGCTTTCCTCCGCCTCCAAAACCTGGCACGTCCTTAAATGACCCTGGCTGTTAATAGGACGTTAAACAAAAACAAACCAAACCAAATTGTGTAGCTAATCCACCTGAAGACTAGGAGTTGTAGGGCAAGTTGACTCCTTGAGAATTGAAAACATTTGGAGTTACTGTTGTCAATAAACAATTGTTTTGTCTAACTCCTAACTCTTACAAGTCCAGCAAGTAAACCATAGTATGATATCTTGGTGAAGAAATTTTATTATACCATGCTGATATTTCTAAAAGGTTTCATTTAAGAATTTTGAAGAGAAAAAGGGGTGAGACACAGATATCGAATATTGCAGCTAAAATTTGTTTATGTTCAGGTTTTGACATGCTTGTTACTCTGTTGCAGGTAAAAGCTTTGGGTATGGCTCTTTGGGAGGCTGTGGTTCGACATCTACAGCTGGTCGAGTCGGACTACTTTGATCTGCAGTTTGGAGACAAAAATGGCCTCAAGGTATTACCAAATTTCGCTCTTGTTGAAACTTAACCAGACTTTTGAACATGACTTTGTAGGTTTTGTAAAAAAAAAAAAAAAAAAGTGATAAAAAATTGAGGCACCATTGGAAAGAAAAGGAGAAAAATTTTGATACTGCTAAAGGTTCATGAATTTTTTGCGGGAAATAATAAAGTTTAATCAGGTATTAGATGCAAGAGTGGAAATTAAGAATCATTAGAGTTAAAGGATGCCCATAGATTTATTTTCCCTTTGTTTTAACAGTGCTGGCTGGACAATGAAAAGCCTATCCTAAAGCAGCTGCCATCACCGGACTCTCCGCTGGAATTCTGTGTCAAGTTCTACACACCCGACCCAGGCTTGCTGGACGAGTACACTAGGTCTTTCTCCTTCCAAACCTTAATTTTGATAAAGTCAGGCATCAGACCTTAGTCTACAGATAAAAAATGACATCATCTGAGGATGTCCGTTTCTTTAAAAAGACCATTGGTGTTGATGACAACTAGGCCTGTGTCATTAAATCTGAATCGAAGTAAAATAAAATACACTTTTCGCATTACATGTCAAGTTACTAGAATGAATGATGGACATCTTTTACAGTTCATTGTATTCTGTTTTAAAATGACTGTATATCCTGTACATTGTCAGAAATTCTTCCAAAACATTTTAAAATAACATGTTCTTGCTTAACCTCAGAACTTTTTTGAATTCGTGTATCATTGTTTATGTTCATTGAAATATTCAGTGCAAATTCATTACAAAACTAAAGTCTTAAGTCGTTTATTGATATATGCCTAATGAGAATGCTTTTTCCTTGTGGCAGGTATTTATTTTCACTGCAAATTAAAAAAGATCTAGCAACAGGCAGCATGCAGTGCAGTGAGAACACAGCAGCTTTAGTGGCTTCCTATATAGCTCAAGGTGAGTGTGTACGGACAGTGTGTACACCTAAACTGTGACTCAGGTGGATTTGTGTGGAGGTCCTACACTTACAACTATGTTACCTTCATACATTGATCCGCTATCTCATACAGTACACTTACAACCATATTACCTTCATACATTGATCCGCTATCTCATACAGTACACATACAACCATGTTACCTTCATACATTATACAACCATATTACCTTCAGCTATCTCATACAGTACACATCCAACCATGTTACCTTCATACATTATACAACCATGTTACCTTCATACATCGATCAGCTATCTCATACAGTACACATACAACCATGTTACCTTCATACATCGATCAGCTATCTCATACAGTACACATCCAACCATGTTACCTTCATACGTTATACAACCATGTTACCTTCATACATCGATCAGCTATCTCATACAGTACACATACAACCATGTTACCTTCATACATCGATCAGCTATCTCATACAGTACACATACAACCATGTTACCTTCCGCTATCTCATACAGTACACATACAACCATGTTACCTTCATACATCGATCAGCTATCTCATACAGTACACATACAACCATGTTACCTTCATGCATTGATCCGCTATCTCATAAAGTACACAAACAACCATGTTACCTTCATACATTGATCAGCTATCTCATAAAGTACACTTACAACCATGTTACCTTCAGCTATCTCATACAGTACACATACAACCATGTTACCTTCATACATCGATCAGCTATCTCATACAGTACACATACAACCATGTTACCTTCATACATCGATCAGCTATCTCATACAGTACACATACAACCATGTTACCTTCATACATTATACAACCATGTTACCTTCATACATTATACAACCATGTTACCTTCATACATTATACAACCATGTTACCTTCATACATTATACAACCATGTTACCTTCATACATTGATCAGCTATCTCATACAGAACCATTGTATCTTATCCTTACTTGAAAAAAAGGAAATTGAGACCAGGTCCATTAAAAAAAAAAAAAAAAAAAATCAACAAATGTTCAGTAAATTGTTCAGATTGAAACTACGGCCACATTTCAAATATAAGGTTCCTAAGTTTGAATTAAGTTCCACGAATGTTTAGTTAACTATTTAGGAAAATAGTAAATATGGTAAAATTTTGATTTCAATACCGATACCTTGGCAAACCAATATCGGTGACCTCTGTGGTAAGGTCATATAGGTAGATCCCTGTCTTAAGGGACCACACTCACATGTGACCACTCTTATGCCCCCTACATTTTATTTCATTATCCGCAACCAGTATGGAAAACCTGCCATTGTTCGAGAAACTATTGCATAATCCGCCTTTTACATCATTAAGAAAAGTAGTTTTATGAGACCTGCTAGATTTAGATCCAATTCTGTCTTTCCTCATGAAATATGAACCTGAAATATATCTGTGGATATAGAAATGATATTCCTGTTTAAAATCCCCTGAAGATTGGTTATTGATATGGTTATTTCATGGAAGGTAGTTTTTATAGGTCAATGTAGTATATAATGCATCACGTAGCATGGTGTGTAATACGATTGTGATTAGGTAGACTGCCCTTATGACAGAACGATTATTAGAATTTCGCTATTATTTCCCATGGTATTTAACTTACTGACCCATGCTTTAGACTGCTAGTGTTACGTAATATATTTTTGTTCTGGATTTTGTCGTGAAGTGATGTGATGAACTTTTCATCCCATTGTCTACTAGACAAGAGAAGGTCACCGATATTTCCCTGTCTGTGTAGCCGTGGCAACAATGGTTGTCGTCTGTCTGTTGCCATGGCTCCCATTGGGCAATGGATAGTTGGGCACAGACTCTACTGTTACAGATTGTTTTGCTGAAAAATCCAATTTCTCATGTTTTGATTATTAACACCATAAGGGGTTGGCATTATGACCAAAAGAGGATTTTAATGATTTTATTGGACAGTTTACGTTCACATTTTTCAAAAATCAATAATCAGTTTTGGTCCTCATTCACTTCCAATTTCCTTCACATTTAATATCAAAAGTCAGAAAGCCTATAAATTCATAATTCATTAAACTGTAATGTTGTTTGAAGTTATGTAAATTCTGGGTGGGATGATATCATTTATTGAACTGCAGAAACGAAATACTGACAATTGAATCGCAGTGTGTTATCTTCTTAAATATCTCTTTCATTTGTGTGTGTGTGTGTGTTTTGGGGGTAGGGGGGGTAGGGGGCTGTTCAGGTGAAGATTCAAGGGGCGTGGTTCAATGCTCCTTGCATGTGGCAAATTTGTGTCTCGGGAAGCTGAAAAACAGATCGGTCTGTGCTTTTCTGGTTGTGTCTTTGGGCAACACTTTACCCTAATGTTGTCAATGGCATGTAACAATCTCCTGTATGTTGTTCAGTGAGGTAGCCACCAGCTACTACAAGGAGATCCCTCAAAATGATGCTACCCGTGCAGGGGCCATAAATCAAACAACCAACCAAATAAAACACTTTGACATATAAATATTGCTAGCTTTTTCCTTGAATTTGGAAGGACAGTTTTCCAAGTCTTATAAACATTAAAAAAAAACAACAATCTTATCAAAGCTAAATATTTCACTGGGCAAATATGTTGAGACTAAAATGTTCTCTTTCAAACAAACATTCTCGTTTCTAGTGTTTCAAAAAAAAGTGAATTGCATAAAAAAAAAACTATAAAAACCCAGTTCTTATCATGCAAATTTGTCCATCATATTTATTCTGCAATATGCCTAAAAGGCTAACTCATTACCGCTGACTCATAGTAGAGGGAGTGGCTTATTACTAGGAAGTAAAATTTGTTGGCATTTCTAATAAACTGCAATACATCATGGTGGGCTAACCTCCAGACATGAGATATGAGCAAAATCTTGATAGATGATAATTCTTTGTCCTGTAATAAGCCCAACTGTTGTGATTGAAACTGTATGTGTTTGCACCCTGGGCTTGTTACAGGATAATTGTAGTAAATAAAGAAATGTCAGCTTAATGGATACAATTGTCTTGCATGGAAAGTTAATTTAAAGTTAATTGTTAATTTTTGAAGTTTTGTAGCAATTTCCTTTATTTTTTCCAGCGGAGATTGGGGACTTTATAGTAGAGGAGTACCTAGACCATACATATCTCAAGTCACTGAATGCTTTCGTACCTCACCAGACTGAAGAGCTCCTCAAGAAAGTCATGGAGTATCACCGACAGCACATGTTAGTTATCAACCAGTATTAGTATATAGTACAATTTGTTGTAACCTGCAAATAAAGATCATAAAAATAGAAAGCTGGGAATTGATGGCTCATGTTCTGTTTAAAGACCTAATATGATTGGTCACAAATTGATTGATCAAGAAGCAAATTTGGTGACTTTGATTGGTTGATAGGCCATATGTTGCTTATTTATTGGTCAAGATGAAAAGTTTGTGATTTTGATTGGTTGAAAGACAATCTTACAGCAATATTTCCACTTTTAATGTATTTCAGTAGAAGTGTTTTAATCACTTAATGAAGATAGTCTTGGCTTGGAGACATAATTAATAATTCATACTTTTACTTTTTTCCAAATTTACAAACATTTTCAATATGAACTTGCTTGTGTGGGCCATTTTGACAATATTTCATATTTTGAGAAATTCATTGAATTATTTATTAGTATTTTTTTTAAATATTTACTTCTGGTGAAGAATGGCAAAGTTCCAGTTGCCAGTAGTTCTCTCTATGTATCGAGATGGGATTTAGAGGTAAAATTCATAATTCCATAAATTATAGAAATGTTATCAATAAAAAAAAAACCAGTGAAACATTTAAGCTATAGAACAGTATCTTTGCCATTGTTATGGTATCTCAACTTAATGAAATATTTAGCAATAAAATAATTGTTTTTATGTTTGCAGTGGAGAAACTCCTGCAGAAGCAGAATCTAGTCTTTTAGACACGGCCAGAAAGGTGGATACTTATGGCGTGAAACTCTGCTCAGCCAAAGTAGGTGTATCCCAAATACTGGATACTGGGGCACAGATAACATTCAACTGTACCTCATATAGGAATATTTCCTATCAAAATTTGTGGAGTGGTTTCTATAGAAACAGATGGAGTATAAACTTGAAAGTCATTTTAGCTAGGAGTTTTCAGAAAAACACAAAGTATTTTTATCATGCCCACACAGCTAGGGGGAATCCTGGCAGAAGATGAATATTGTAGTGGATTCCACAGTATCTTCATTCAGAGAAAGTTGGCGTTATAAGAAATACAGATGATTCTGGAAAACTGTATCAGAAATAAAACTAAAATCGATCTAAAGGCGATATGTAACAGTATAATCATATTGAGAAATTATAATAAGTAAAGAATTCCAGATAACATCTGTATGGAGATCTTCAACAGGTTTAATGGTTTACTTATTGAGAAATTAATCATATAGCATAGGTATGATAGTATGCATTTGATGAGATATCTTGAGAAAATGTCTGAAATGGTATTGATTCACATATATTATATAAATCTGTACTGAAGTACTGTAAAGTTCCTCAAATGCTTTATTTTAGTTGGATTTAAGCATCAAATTTCCTTGTAGAAAAAATTGTTTTGATAAAAAAACTGTTGATATGTATGTGAGCATAATATGTATATTTTCTCAACAGGACCACGAGAATGTGTCCCTTCACCTGTCCATTGCCCATGTAGGCATCCTCGTCTTCCAGTTACATACCAAGATCAACACCTTCTCCTGGGCGAAGGTCCGCAAACTCAGCTTCAAACGCAAGAAGTTTCTTATCAAACTCCACCCGGAGAGCTACGTAAGTGTCTATATGATGGGAGAATCGTGAAGGGTCAGGGGTCATAGGGAGTTAGCTGATGCAAAGTAGATCACTTTGTCTCCATTTTTCCTTAGTAGCAAGTACTAGATACTAATCCATTAATGCTTCATTCATAAGATAATTTCCATTGTAACTTAAACCATTGTGAAGATTTGTCAAAGCACAAATACAAGATGTTTCTGACTATATCCAGTATATTATTCTATAAGCATGCTATAGAATATTCCAGTAACTCAAATTAATCTTAATTTTTAAAATCTTTGCCAGTTAAGGCATTTGTATATCAGATTGTGTTTAAGTATTGAGGATGAGGAGAGAATGGACAAATCTTTACGAGTGGGTTTCAAAGTTTGCAAAAATAAAACCTTCAGCTTTTGAAATGAAGAATTCAGTTCTTCTAGTACTGATAAAGTGATTACTGAGATACTATGTGTTGGAGGTTGATATTTACACTGTTCTAGATATTCAGTCAGTGTTGAAGGAGATATAACTAAAACTATCAATGATGTTAAGTAATTAGCTTTGTTACATAGCACCTGCTTCCTATGTCGTTGCGTCACATGCACTTGTCTATTTACACAGTCGGAAAATTCTGACCAATAAATTTGATTTTTTCCTGTACACAGTTTTTTTCATTAACACGTCTTGTCTGTCTGATTCTGCTATTTCCATGCCATTATCAATCAAGTCATAAAGGTTGGATAAGGAATATTGCAGTATGGAAATTAAAAATTTTCTGTTGTGAATATATAATGAATAAAATGATAATCAGAAGACTCTGTCTCATATACATTTTGATACAGTTTGACAGACATGTGTTTAATAATCATGAAAAAAATCTCAAAGCAGTTCTTTTTTTTTTGAAACCTCACAAAATTAGCGGAACAATTATTAAGTGCCTTGTTGATCAGTATTACATCTACAAATGTAAAACAATGAAATAACACTATACCCGTAGCTATCTTGAGATTAAAACCATCAATCTTTCTACAAATGTAGAAACAGACTGGATTGCCGTATAGGAATGACTTATTACCTCACAGCTGAATTGTCCTACTCCCACCAGTTCTACACCTTAACATTTTCTATTATAGCTGAATTTTAATAAAAAGTAATTTTCATTTAATCAGGACATATTTCCCCAATGGCTTTAGAAAATTACTAATATTTGTTGCAGAACACATATCGGGGTTGAAATGAAATTTCACTCTAGTTAAACATAGATTTTGGATTAATTTAGGCACACAGATAAGTATATATATATGACAATATGCTGTTTTGTGCACTAGAATCTTTGCGTATAGGGTTGTAAGATTTTATGAAGGTATCTAAATGCGAGCTGTTTTACATTTTGTTGGCCGATGTTGTATTTGTCCCCCTTGTTATGTTCAGCATCCTTTATATTTTTTCACAGCCAGTCAAAGATAAGGTGAGCTAGTTGGAGATCAACTTTTACACATTTTTCTGTAGTATGGGACAGTTACCTGCAGAATGCACAGAAATGCTGGTTAACGCTTCAGATTTGCACTTGCTTAATATTTACAGAATCAGTATATCAATTACACACATCAACATGCCTCATCACTTTTGAGGTCTGTTTCCATGGTAACATTTGCATATCAAAATGAGATATTTTGGCACTAAATAACTATAATTATTGATGGGTGATAAAACAACACAATTCCATGCATAGACCTATTCACATGGGCAAATGTAAGTATTCATCTGTGAATGTTTCAAACAAGAATTTCCAAGTGCTGTTGTTTTCTTCTGTGGAAATATTTTGTTATTCATGGTGTCATTAATGCCATATTAATATGAAACTTAGGAGTAACTAGTTTAATATACTCTGCAACCACAAATTGTGAATGTGTCAATTTAAAGAAAATCTATTCATATAGATTTGCAGATTGTATAGAAAGGTATGATCTGATGGACAAATGATTAAGCAAAGGTAAAACTGAAGGTTGAATCTATACTGATTTCTATGCACTTTGTGGATAAATAGCCCACACTCAGCTTACATAGATTAACCATCTCAAGTGAATTCACTTCATTATAATGGATGCTTCCGGTATCGGCTAGAAATGTGCATGAGAATTTTTATTGCATCTTTGAAATATTTGGGGTAATATTTTGTGACAGTTTACATGTTTCTGTGGATTCCCATTGTAGTTTTCAATCTCATATTATTGTCTTGTACTTGTGATATGTCCCATAGCTGTAAAGAAAAATCCCTAACTATTAAAAGTTGTGTTGCTAATGCATAAGTTTAAGATTTCCCCTAGCAATTTTAACAGGTTGGGGATTTCTCCTGACTGTTTTAGCAGGTTATGGATTTCCTCTGACCTATTTAACAGGTTAGGGATTTCCCCTGACTGGTTTAACAGGTTATGGATTTCCCCTGACTGATTTAACAGGTTTGGGATTTCCCCTGACTGATTTAACAGGTTGGGGATTTCCCCTGACTGATTTAACAGGTTGGGGATTTCCCCCGACTGGTTTAACAGGTTATGGATTTCCCCTGACTGATTTAACACGTTGGGGATTTCTCCTGTCTATTTTAAGAGGTTTGGGATTTCCCCTGACTGTTTTAACAGGTTGGGAATTTCCCCTGACTGATTTAACAGGTTATGGATTTCCCCTGACTGATTTAACACGTTGGGGATTTCTCCTGTCTATTTTAAGTGGTTTGGGATTTCCCCTGACTGTTTTAACAGGTTAGGGATTTCCCCTGACTGTTTTAACAGGTTGGGGATTTCCCCTGACTGATTTAACAGGTTGGGGATTTCCCCTGACTGATTTAACAGGTTGGGGATTTCCCCTGACTGTTTTAACAGGTTATGGATTCCCCCTGACTGTTTTAACAGGTTGGAGATTTCCTCTGACTGTTTTAACTAGTTATGGATTTCCCCTGACTGATTTAACAGGTTGGGGATTTCTCCTGTCTATTTTAAGAGGTTTGGGATTTCCCCTTACTGTTTTAACGGTTCAGGATTTCCACTATTGTTTTAACAGGTTTGAAATTTCTCATGACTTTTGAGAGGTTTGTGGTTCCCTGAATGTTTTAACAGGTTTTGGATTTCTCTGCCTGTTAGATTAGGGTTAGATTTCCCCTCACTGTTGAATAGGTTGAAATTTTCCTTGGCCTGGTTGTTTTTAACAGGGATTAAAAAAATCAATTAGTTTTAGGTAAAATGGTAAAGGCACAAAGGGTATTTGTAAGATTGTAATATTAAATTATACCTCTCTGACTTTAAATCTTTTCATGCAATTTGTACAACTTCCTAGCTGGGGCTGAATGTGATGGAATTGTTTATTCAAACAGGGCACATCTGTTTCATCACAGGCATTCAAAGATAAGGTGAGGTCAAGCTAGTGGCTAAATACTGCTTTACCCAATGGATACAAATTGAATGAATTTTTTTTTTGGAAACTTTTTTGCAACATCTTTAAAGCATGAACATTTGGTTTTGTTTGATGAGGGAAATGGGCGTCATCGGATCAAACAGATATTACACGATGTGGTAAAAGGAAATAGGAAAAACATGTACATTCTGAACTGCATGTCCTGGATTGTCATTTCAGCTTGACTAGTCGCTACGGAAACATACATGCCAATTTGTAGATGTTTGGTGTTGCTGATGTTTTGATTAATATTGGTAAATCAGACAAAAATATTGTCATTAATCTTGAATTACCTGATAGTACATAAGAAAACGGTCCCTATTTTTTGTGTTATTTTTTGAGTGACAATGCTAACTAGCATGGCTACAACTAATTTTACAGGAGTGCCTGTCTTACTAAATCATTATGGTACTACCGTATGTCATATTTGATGAATTTAAGTTTTAGAATAATGTCTTGCTTTTTTTTGTTTTTTTTTTCCCCACATTTTATCAACTTGCTGTAGAAAAGAGGTGTATGCTACTTGAACATTTTTCGTATGACTAACTGTTGAAACATTACCTAAATTGGCATATATGTGTATAGTGCCTTGGTTTTACTCTGCATCTCGCCTTTATCGCTTGGTACTGTTAGGTAATGACCAATCGTCCACAACAGATTTGCTGTTAACTCGACGGTTTCTGCTTCAATGCATCTGTAGACTTATTATATTGATGAGAATTTTGATTTGTGGACAAAAAAATCTGCCCTTCATTACATTTGGTTTGATATTAGTGCAGTACTTTAAAGTAGAACATCATGAAAATTTAATCCAAAGAAAAACAAAATTGGATTTAAAAAAAAATCAAATCAAATCTTAGTTAAGGAACTTTTCTTTTGTAATGCTTCCTATAGGGAATTTTAAGTTAGTGAAATTTCCTGAAGTTTACATGTAAATGTAGTTTATGAAATTGGGTCAGAAAAATATCTATGAAATATCCCAATTTTTCTTGTTGTAGTAAAGGTTTTATATGATTCTTTGTATTTATGATTGAATTCAGTACCTCTGATTTACTAGATTGATGCTTTAAAGAGAAATTAGTCCAAGGAAGAAGCTGGTATTTGTCAGTGGTGACATACTCCCATCAAAAAAAAGATTTCAGTTTTGTATTTTACCTTCCATTAACACAAGAACATAATTTAAGGACAGTCGAGGAAAGAATTCACCTTCTAGATTTCCAGAGATACCAGCAATGCCTTGAATTTATAGAAAGACTAAATATTGTCACATTTCAGAGTCCTAATATTAGGTACTGATGTAACAGAGGTCTTTACCAGGAAGTGTTGTCCAACCCCCCCACTAGACATCCAGCCTGGTTAGATTGGTTCCAAACCAGAGAGCTAAAGAGAAATCCTGTCTAGCTGAAATTTTTTAAGCAGCTGATATTCTAGCAATGACCAAATGATAACGATGAATTTTAATTGGATGGTCACTTAAATTGAGGGGAAAAAAACAGTCTTCAACGGAAAAAATTCCCTAAAAAAAATGAGGTACCCAGGTACTGATCCTGCAGCTTAATTTGTAGGTGTGTAATTTAAAAACAATTTCTGCCATGAAATACAAATATCATAGAAGAAAGAAATATTGAATAGAGCTTTATTTTGACAACACAAACTTCTTTTTAAACCGTTTAGTTGATCAGTGTCCTTATCATATGGGTTAGAAATGAATTCTGTGGTTTGTGATAAAAAGGATTCAGAAAGAAGTTACGTATGACCATCAGTACATAATGCTGATAACCTATTCAAATTTTCTGATTTACCCGGTAAATGTTTTTGATTCAACTGTCAGAATTTGATAGGAGTATTATGGCGTTGTACATCCAGCCTAAACTTTTGTTTTTAATGAGATCTCGTACATTTTACAACTGATCCCTTTGAAACTTTGTAGGCTTTATAATCATGAAATGTAGTTTTCCTGATTGACTTTAGTAGAAGTTACCATCCTTTGTCTATCTCAGTGTTTTAATCTTGTCTTATCTACATATTATTACTAGAGTCCATGTGACTCTGGCATCAGACAGGTGTACCTGAATTTCTTGTGTATTGCCTGCGGGCTATATGATTTAAAACATTAAAAATTCCTTCTGCAGGCTGTACGATACTTGTCAAATCTAAGTTAACTTTGTGTGTTTTCCCTGGTGTACTATCAGGTACTGACATTGTTGTTTACGTTTGCAATGTGAATGGTACATTTACCTGTGTGGACATAACGCTAAAATCAACCCACAAGTAGATCTAGAAATATGTTTATTAACACTGTTAAGGTATCGAGGCAATACAGGCTTCAAGTGTGAGAGCTGAACACACACCGAGGGTTTTTCCTGATAGTGAACTTGAAATGAACTAGGTAGCAGATAATAATCCACAGGCAATGCACTGGAGCGGGCTATCCATAGATTTTAAATTATATAACCATTCCTTGGCTTGTTCGGTCAATCTTAAAGGAGTGGGCTATCCACACATTTTAAATTATATAACCATTCCTTTGCTTGTTTGGTCAATCTTAAAGGAGCAGCTATCCACACATTTTAAATTATATAACCATTCCTTGGCTTGTTCGGTCAATCTTAAAGAAGCGGGCAATACACCAGAAATTACTATATATTTCTCCCTGTGGTACTCTTGTTTGTGCAAAGTTTCATAAAAAAGAAAAATAGGCAAATGGAAGGAAAAATTGTGTTTTATTTTAACATTTGCATGCTGGAGTTTGGTGCCTAGCCATTTTTGTCTACAAGAGAATGTACAATAAGTTAAAAGGAAATGTATAAGATATCTGTAACATTACAAAATCTATCCTTTTTGCTTGACATTCATATTACACAATTTCATCATATGTCTTGAAGGAATGATTGATTTCATAAGAAATCTTTTCTCTTGTTTCCTTTTTGTTGTTCTCTAGGTATGAATGATGATTTTTTTTTTTTTTTGGAATATTTAAAAGTACACGGTACAGATTTCATCTTTACCAAAACAGATGAAATTCTGTTATTTTTTTACTTGTATGACTGGCTTTTATTTTTCTCTGGCATGTAAACCCCTTCTCTCCATTACATGGCGTGTTACTGTGTGTGAGAAATCAAAAGAATGGATTATGTGTAGGTTATACCTGTTTTTGTAGTGTAGAAACATGGTTTCCTTGGCATGATTTTCTAACATTTTGGTAAGGGAGATAACTATGATAAAATTTGTCAATGTCTGGACACTGAAGGTTTCTTTGTGTTATTCATGTTTAATTTTATCATTCTCTGTAATTCTATATTGTCTTCTTTTCATGTAACTGCAGTTTTACATACTGGCAAAGAAATCTTAATTGTTTTTTTAGCAAAAAGAACCAGAATAATTGCACAGAAAGAAACTTAAATAAGATGTTTGAAAAAAATATCAGTACTGATAACTTCTCATGTATTTCCGATATCATGACTTCTGAAAGCAATGCTTTCCATGCTGGTTTTTTCACCTCCATTATAATTAAGAAATTGAAAACTATATTGTGATGGCTAAACTATCTTTCTTTGTTTGCAGGGTTATTATAAAGACACAGTGGAATTCTTCTTTGAAAGTAGGGATGAATGTAAGATATTCTGGAAAAAATGTATAGAACATCATGCCTTCTTCCGTTGTCATACGGTTAAAAAGGTGCCTAGGAACAAGACACGATTGGTCAGCCGAGGATCTTCCTTCAGGTATAGTTGTCACGACAACCTTCCTGTTGTCAGGGTAACCTATGTTGTTAATGAAGTGTGTTAATACTATCTTCAGAATTACAGGAAACATACATGCTCCAGTGTTGTGGAAATCACACCATACAATTTTGAATATCTTAAATTAAAACTAATGCATATGTCCATGCTAAAAAGATATCAATATTAACTGCATATTGAAGAATTGTTAGAATACAGTAAAAGAAGTGGTTTATTATTGTAACTAGGTAATATGGGTATGATATACCAGCTTGTCATATATTTAGAAATATTCGTATGGAGCACTAGTTTTATCTTTATAAATTGTTATCTCTCTATGACATCAAAAGAACAATTAATTAGTTAAGAATTTCCTATTTTTCATGAATAAGAACAATTTTATCATGTTTTTGATACACATTTTATAAAGACAGTGCTAATTAGTAAATTATTGGAAATGAGTCATTAATTAATATCATCCAATTAATAAATAAAAAAAAGGATGAAAAAATAGAGAATATTTCTCATTCCCAAGTTATGGATTAATAGATGTTGTATAAAATGTACTGGCAATTTTCTCTCGGTTTAATCCTGGACTTTTGTGTACAGGTACAGTGGCAGGACCCAGAAACAGTTAATGACCTATGTGAGAGAAACGTGTGTCAAGAGTCCCTCCTTTGAAAGGTGTGTATCTTGTCTACTCATGGAACTAAATCTGGACCTGTCATCTTTCCCATATATAGCAGGCAGCAAGAGAAAATGGCTTACAAATTTTTGTTGATCTTTTGTCGTTTTACTCATAATTGTTTGCTGCAAGACAGTTTGGGTGAATTTTGTAATGCAGGTTCTGTAGCCAGTTATATATATCTTGTGTTAACTATTAATTAAATGCTGACATAAATAGTGTAAGCAAAAAATCACAAACTAAACGTGTAATATAGGACAGCCTCACATATTGACGGATAGGATATTTGTTGAACCTGAAACATTAACAACACTCTCAGATCAAATATTTATTTAACCCGACATATTGACAACGCTCTCAGATCAAATATTTATTTAACCCGACATATTGACAACACTCTCAGATCAAATATTTATTTAACCCGACATATTAACAACTCTCTCAGATCAAATATTTATTTAACCCGACATATTGACAACACTCTCAGATCAAATATTTATTTAACCCGACATATTAACAACTCTCTCAGATCAAATATTTATTTAACCCGACATATTAACAACTCTCTCAGATCAAATATTTATTTAACCCAACATACTGACAACACTCTCCGATCAAATATTTATTTAACCCGACATATTAACAACTCTCTCAGATCAAATATTTATTTAACCTGACATACTGACAACACTCTCAGATCAAATATTTATTTAACCTGACATATTAACATCACACTGAGATCAAATATTTATTTAACCCGACATATTGACAACACTCTCAGATCAAATATTTATTTAACCCGACATATTAACAACTCTCTCAGATCAAATATTTATTTAACCCGACATATTGACAACACTCTCAGATCAAATATTTATTTAACCCGACATATTAACAACTCTCTCAGATCAAATATTTATTTAACCCGACATATTAACAACTCTCTCAGATCAAATATTTATTTAACCCAACATACTGACAACACTCTCCGATCAAATATTTATTTAACCCGACATATTAACAACTCTCTCAGATCAAATATTTATTTAACCCGACATATTAACAACTCTCTCAGATCAAATATTTATTTAACCCGACATATTAACAACTCTCTCAGATCAAATATTTATTTAACCTGACATACTTGACAATCACTCTCAGATCAATATTATTTACCCGACTAATGACAACACTCTAAGATCAATATTTATTTATACCATGACATATTGACAACACTCTCAGATCAAATATTTATTTAACCCGACATATTTGACACCACTCTCAGATCCAAATATTTATTTTAACTTGACATATTGACGACACTCTCACGATCAAACTATTTATTTAACCCCGACATCTTGACAACACTCTCATGATCACAATATTCTAATTTCCTGACATTACTGACGACACTCCTCAGATCAAATATTTATTTAACCCCGACATACTTGAACAACACTTCCTGATCAATATTATATTTAACCCTGACATATTGACAACACTCTCAGATCAAATGTTTATTTAACCCGACATATTGACAACACTCTCAGATCAAATATTTTATTTAACCCAACATACTGACAACACTCTCAGATCAAATATTTATTGAACCTGACAAATTGACAACACTCTGAGATAAAATATTTATTGAACTCAACATTGACACTTCTAGATAAAAATATATTCATTAAACCTTACATATATTGACACCACTCTCAGATGAGATGTATATTGAACCCAACATATTGATATCGCTCTCAGGTAAAGTACTCATGGAACACGTTATTGACAATATGCTCAGGATATTGAATGTGGTATATTGACAACACTCAGGATATTGAACCTGACATATTGACAACATTCTGGGATAAGATATTTATCAAACCTGACATATTGACAAAACTCTTGGATAAGATATTTATTGGACCAACATATTGACAACACTAAGAAAAAAAGAAAAAAGCGCTAGACATGTATTTATTTTTCTTTGTTTGGGATTATGAAACTAAACTATGCTATCCTTGTTTTATGTGCTTGGCTTCGCAGGACTAACACGAAGTAAGTTAGTGTTTTAGCGGCATGATGGTTGGCATGGTAGCGATCACATGACCCCTAGAGCACCAATATAGATCCTGAAGCACTGTTGTTACGTGTCATTGTTGTGGGGTGTTTTAGATATAGAAACATCAGAGATCTATGTTGCTGAATGTACATAAAAGATGTGGCATGTGTGCTATAAATGGTCATATATGATGTCACAAAGATAATAAATAATGTGTATTTATAGTAAATTTGAAATGTGAATTTCATACCACCTACTACAATACCCCCTTGAAATGAAGTTTGGGTATCCCGTAATGATAATCTTTTTCTTCTGTTGGGATAAAATGAGAGAATTAAATTGTAGACGTCATTGTATTGTTGTCCTGCTATTGTTGTGACTTGGATATCCCCTTGTCCCAAACCTAGGATGAGATTGGAAAATGTAAAAACGTCTTTTCAGTGGAACAGAGTCATGGTGTCCATTTCTCTGTTTTCAGGAAATTTATTTCATTGCAACTTACAAACTCAAATAGTTTTCGTCAAAGGCACTTGATCAGTACACAAATAGTTGCCTGTATTTATTTAACATTTCTGTAATTTTATGCCCAATTTATGATGACTTTATTAAAAAAAAATTGTCCATATAAATACTGCTTACTGTCTCAACCAAATTGTATGAAACCTGACACATATGCCTAGTATCTAAGGTCCTTGTGTATCTTTGCTATCCCTTTCACTGCTGCATTGTTGGTTTGCTTGAATCTGTAATTTTTACTCCCTCACACTATTCTTTTGAAACTATGAATTTGACCACTATCTGGTACATGTGCAGACAACTGATCTTTAATTCCATTGATTTCCTCAATGATTAAGCCACTTTAAATGATATGATTGACTTACTGCCTTTTGGAAAGAGGTAGATAAAATGATTCATCAGCTTTATCTTTGTGATATCATTATAGCCATTTATCATAGTTATAGAAGATTATCTGTTGTTTTTTCTTGGGACTTCCAAGTCCTGATGATGTTTATGAAATAATTATAGATAATGAAAAGAGTTTGATCTTGTGTAGATAGAGGGATACAGGACTGTACAATGTTGTTGGGAGAGTGTTGTATTTAAATGAACATAGGGATTAAGATTATTAAGGTAAAATTGGTCACACTGCAATATAAATTTGGATTGAAAATGTGCAGGTAAAGTGTTTAATAGGCACACAGGGGGATGCTGGGAGAGAGTTGAGTCTATATGTTGCTGCTGAGGGTGTGTGTACGAGACAGGTATTCCATGATCTCTATTAGATACAGTCAAACCTGTCTATAGCGACCGCCCAAGGGGAGGCAGAAAAACGGTCACTATAGACAGGTTGCCTTTATAGACAGGTCAAAATTATTGCACCAACCAATTTACTTAAAACTGCCATAAATAAATTGTCATTTAACAGGGCATTCAGAAGACCAATCAGAAGTTAAATAAATGCATAAACTTTATAAATCTGAAGGGTTTAATATTAAATGATTTTTTGGACCCAAACAAAATATAACTCAAAATGGTCTTATGGATAATTTTTTTTAAACATTTTGTTCTGAATTAATGCTATATGTATCTATCAAATTATCTCCCTTTCTTTCATAAATAAAGAAAAAGAATACACAATAATTAATCAATTAATTATATTTGTGTTCTACTAATTATTTTGTGTTATATAGTCTTACTTTAAAAAAAAACAAACAAACAAATTTCTGACCCAAATTGAAATCCGGATATTTGTGTCAGTTTACGACTTTTTATTAGTATTGACTAATTAAAGATGGCGGCAGTACAAACGCTAGTAGTAGTACCGACAGCTACGATTAAGAAAGGCATTATTGGCTTTCATGTTAGTAAATCTTGTTGACAGATATGACCAATGTTTGTTATTGAAGTGATGTATCCTAGTTGTAATCACAAAATTAACTGACCGTGTCAAATGAAGCCACCTGTTCACAGTTGTAATGTAATACCGACACGCATGGTGGCCCGACTCCTCTCTTACGGAGCCCCAGGCCAGGGCAGCTACAGTAATTATAGGCTAACAGGTGGTAGGGGTCTTTTGTTTGTATAATCAAGCCAGGGTCGATGTGTCTGAATTTTCCGGGGATTTTATGAGGGATGACTGCCGAGAGCAGAAGATGGCTGACAGAAATCGGTCGCTATAGAAAACAAATTAGCGACCGCCGTTCCGAAATCACCGGTCGTTAGTCACATTAGACAGGTAGTCGCTATACAGAGGGTCGTTATATAGTAAAATCTCACGGGGAATCTTAAAACCGGTCGTTATAGACAGGCAGTCGTTATATACAGGGGGTCGTTAGAGCAGGTTTGACTGTATGTACAAATATGGATGTTGAGAGTTGTCTACAGGGGATCTTTCTTCCCACTGCAAAGGAGTATGTACAAAGTATAGTTGGTTGTTGTTCTAGTTCTAGGATGTAGACATGTTGGTGTGTTAGTATTGTCATTGTGTGTGGAAACAGAATTTTGGACATAGCATTGTGGAGTTTTATAGATTAAAAATTAAATTGTTTGGGTCCATCAGGTAAAAAATGTATGCCAGAATTGTGCTTCAAGTTAATAAAACTGCAGGAATTCTCTTTTGAACAGACGTTATAAACTCGTTACATATGGCAGAATAAAATTTTATCATATAAGGTTATAATAGATTAAGGTTTTCATTATAAAGAATTGAATGAAATTACAAAAAAAGATATGTGGATAAAGAAATCAACAAGGAAAATTATGGTCTATTTCATAATTTCCACCCAGATATTGAATGATTGCATATATAATTACACTTATTGGATATTAACGAGGAATCCTGTATTTCTGATATTTTTTCATGCAGTAATCTTGTAAGCAACTGAATCAAAAAGAACCATTCTGTACCCTCCATGGCTTGTTTGCCATTCTGGGCCCATCCTCTGTTTATCATACTACACCTGTATGTTGTAGGTCGGTCAGTGGACGCATCTCATGTAGCCGGAGCGCCAGTGTCACACCAAAAATCACAGCTAAGGCGGGGCTCCACAACTCGACCGCAGACACTCACAACAGCACAGCCTCCAGTGGTTCTCACATCCTGTCCCAAGGCCCAGAGGACCCTACCACGCCGAGTCGTACAGAGACAGCTGAAGTCCACAGTGTAGACAGTTCGCTGTCTGGCAGTCGATCACTCCCATCACCAAAGCTTGACCGCAGCAGAGAGGGAACGCCCGGAGCGGAGGTTGATCTTCCAGACGACGATGCATTAGCTTCCCCGGAGCGCAGAGACGACAGAATCGACGAAAGAGGTGCCACTTCTACTTTTGTTACTAATGCTATAGTATCTGCACCGCTAGATAGCTATCCTAATAATAACCAAAATGTGTCAGCCAATCAAAATGCAAATGACAATGATGAAAACAGCCAATCACAATCTTTCTCTCTTGTTAAAGATGGGAAGGGTAAAAAGTTAAATGAAAGTAATACCGATACTGATAATAATTTGTCTGCTACTTGCCCTACTAAACCACACCTAACCAAAGATATAGAGCATGTTAATTATTCAACAAGACCTAAATCTAGTAGTATAGATACACTTCCTTCTAATCTCAGACATAGTTTACAGGATTCCTCCCCCGAAGGGACAGGGACGTATCAGAAGTCCCCAAACTCCACTCTGGGTAGGGAGCACAAAAAGGTTGTGTTTGCTGATGATGTTAGTTCTCATCCGACACCCGGTAAAGTGTCGGAGGGAACGATAGAACAAAGTAAGCAAGGTGAGGTTGTCCGAGGTAAGCATGAGGTTGTTGTTAAATCGGGCTCGATGCTCCGAAATGAGGAAAAGGGGAAATCAACCAGTCAGGAGAAGCCTTTAAGGAAATTAGTAAAGCAAGATTCTGGAAAATCCGCCACCAAACATGAAAGTTATACAAACCAGGAAAAGGTTGGTGGAACATCACACATGGTGGAAAAACGTTCTAGTTATGATAAAAAACCTGACAAAAAACTGATGAAACAGGACAATGTTTTAAACGATGATACGCCAGTATGTAAAGAAATGGTAACTGATAATATATCTAAGAAATTGCCACAGAAAGAGGTGGTTCCTGATAACGTTTTAAGGAAACAACCGCAGAAAGAGGTAAACACTGATAAGGTCGCCAAGAAAACGCCACAGAAAGAGCTAAACACTGATAAGGTCGCCAAGAAAACGCCACAGAAAGAGGTAGTCCCGGATACTGCTTCCAAGAAAGGCAGCCTTCCGAGGGAAACTTTGGATAAAAAAGTGGAACAGCAGGAACCAAAGAAAATGGAGAGTTTCGGTAAGGCTGACATTCCGAAACGTACTGGAAGTATAGAGAAGTTACAGAAACTTGAACTGAATACTGGAAGGGAAACAGAAAAACCAGTCAGAACAGACAAGGAAAAAGACAATAGATCTAAGAATGAATTGAACAAAAATATGACTGGAAAAACTACTGGACTTAATGGTGGGGAAGACATGATTGGGGACATTCCATATCTTCTCCACCGGCGCCACCTTGAAAAAAGTCCTGAACCTGTCCAAACAGGGGAGGTAACCTCCCCAACAGACATGGATGATGTCATATCCAACAGGAGGAGCAGAAGTTTGAAGAAAAAACGGCCATCTAACATGCAAGTCCATCAGGTTAAGGTTTACGAGGGTTCGATTCCTGTTGTACCAGATAAGGGAAAACAAGAGGTCAAGTCTCCCGTAAGTGGGGGCAATAGTCCGGTCAGTCCGGTCAGTGGTGGGGTAAGTCCATGTAGTGACACGTCCAGTCTTGGGAGTATAGCAGGAAGTCCTGTTACTCCAGGGAGTGGTGTTGGCAGTCCTGTGAGCCCGGGCAGCAGAGGGGTCAGTCCAATTAGTCCAGGGAGTCGAGGGGGCAGCCCTTCAAATGTACAGCAGAGGATAGGTAGTCGTTCACCCTCAGGAAAACGGGGTTACCAGAGCCGATCCCCGTCGGGTAAACGTACACCCTCGCGAAACTCTAACGACCGGTCTCCATCATGTAATCGGCGAATGGAGATAGTCAGCTATCATCGTCTACCACATAAAGACAGCTTCTCAAGTGTGGATGATACTACAAGTCCCACATTTGAGAAAGATATTTTGAAACAGATTCAAAATAAAGAAAACATTAAGGAAAATGAATCACAATTCTCAGAGTGTAATGGGGAGATCATTAAGGATGTATCACCCACTCCGCTTTCCATAGAGACGGTTGCTAAGGAACCATTGTCAAGTCATCAGGCTAGTGAGGACAACAGATCTAATAATAACTTGGAAATGGTGGAGGATATCACGGTTGTCCAGAACAAGCTCAACGATAACCTTGAAAAACGTCTTTCAGAGGACAAACTAGCTAGAAAGGAAGCTAGTGAAATGTCGAAGGAAAAATGTCTGTCTGATGACAAAATATCTAGGAAGGAGGCCTCAGGGTTGTCAGGGTTTCCCCAACATATAACACAGCCAGTTCAGCATTCTTACAGAGTTTCTGGCAATAACCCTAAACTAACCAAAGCCAATTACCCTGGTCAGTCTGAGTACAATAACCCTACATCTGTAAGTAAAAGTCAGGTAGAAGATAGAGGTAAATCGGTGGGAAGTCGACCAGAATCTTCCAGAGGAGTGAATGTACAAGCAGCTGCAAATAAATCATCAGCTTTCCACATAAAGAATCCAGATAAAAAATCTAAAGAGCCATTTAGCCCTGTTTACAAGCCAACTTTCAGTCTGAAGCAATGCAAAGAGTCTTCTGTTAGTGTACCTAAACAAGAAGGATCCGAAGCCAAAATCGCAGCCAAGAAAATAAACACAAATGGAAAAGATAACTCAATTCGCAGTAAGCCAGCATTGCCAAGTCAGAAGCCTGCTTTACCAGGTAAAAAACCTGAAATAATGACCAAAAAACCAGTTCCAGGAGGAAAAAGAAAGGATTTGCCAGTTAAAAAGGCAGAGCCGCCTAGAAGTACAGACCATGTAAGTATGGATTTCTCGTCACCTGCGGCCGAGTTTATATTATCAGAAACGGACTATGCAAGTAAACCCAATCGGAACAGCATTACATTTTCAACATTCAAACCCCCAGACTCCAACTCAACTTCACCACGTCCACTGAGTTTGGTAAGTGTAGACGAGGATGATGAGGAGGCGACGATTTCCCTTGCAGCTGACAAGGATCCCACGGTAAGGCTCAATCAAACTTTCCACACACTTCCTCCTGAAAATGTGTTCCGCCCGAGTCCCAAGCCAAAGCTGAAGCTGGGACGACGCACAAGTGATCAGAGTATTGATGGTTCAAAGGCAATGGAGCCACAGAAATTCCACAAGGAACGCAGGTACATGTACAGTTTTGAGAGTGTCAATGATCCACCTAATGCTCAGATGTTTTTGAGTGGGTCCACAGACACTGATGCCCAGGGAAGTCCGGAAAGTGTGGAGTCGGTGGATATGCTAGAACCTCTCGAACATCTGAGGGAGGAATATTTCAGATGGATCAGAATCCTCTGTCTCTGAAGGGAGTAATTCGGAATTTGGTGATGACAGCGAACACGAATGTGACAGTAGTGATAACGATGATGCAGAGAGACAAAAAGAATTTTTACAATTCGCCAAAAGTTTAGCCGACTCAGGAAAAGAAATAACAGTAGACTCGGGTGTTGGTGTTGAGTTATCTGATTCAGGAATCAAGGACATTTCCCCACTAGATCCTCTAGATAGGCTAGAGACTTTGGAAGGGTCGGTTTACGAGGACGAGAATCAAAATATACCACCACCCAATGATAACAGTGGTAAAAGGAATTACACCAACACAACTCTAAGTTCAAGCTCCGATGACTCTTACCATGATAGGGTTGTTCGGAACAAACGGGTTAGTGTAGACCCCCTGGAGAGTCTTGAGAATCCCCATATAGCAGAGCTTGCATCACTTAGTGGCGATTCATACAGCGATGAATGCGACTACGATGATCACATGACCTCCAGTCATGGAGCTGCCATTCCAATCCTCACCATCAGTACTGCATCAAGTCCAGATGACCCCCACAGGAGCCCCTCAAGTTCCCATGACAACGAAATTAGCCAATCAAATTCTTTGTAGATAAATGATATGTATGATATTTATTACTATATGATTATAACTCTTGTAAGTAGCATATTCTTGATACATGAAGTTATAATTTTATATTATTCTGATTTTATTATTGAACTGCAAATTAAGTTTTAATTTTAAATGTTTTTAGTTTTAGCATGATCTGCAACATTTAAGCATGATGAGCTACATACACACAAACATACATTTTGTTTTTAATTATATATTGTTTTGTTGTGCATGAACATTGGTGCAATTTGTTATATTTTACTGTAACGTATGCTTTTAGTTACTATAATTTACATTTGTTGATTTTCAGTTTTGTTTACAAATTGAAGTCGTTTTATTTACATTTGTCCTATTTTGTTTTAGAAATCCCTTTTACAGTATTAATTGGTTTTTTTATGGATAGTCCATGTGTTCATTTTAATTTACAGAAAAATGTCTGTGATTCATAAACAAAATGGGCTGATCTGTTTTAGGAGATATAGATTGGCGACCGGTATTGTGGTACTCTAAAAACCTACATAATGACTTACGTTCTTAGTTGACTTTCATTGACATATTAAACTTGAATTAAACCTGAATCTGTACTTGAACTTAAAGGGAACGATGACTCCATTGGAGAATTCAGAAGAAAGAAATTGCATACTTTTAAACTGCATATTTTAGTGCTTTTGCAGACAACAGGTCTGCTCCCTAAATGTGAGATACACCGAGATGAGAGTGCTCTGCTTTAGTAAGGGTGATGAGGTTTATAAAACATGTATTTCAAGAATTCTAGTCAACACACAGAATGCACTTGTATGTACTGCTGTGGCGATTTGATAATCCTAGCCAACTGCTGGTGAGTTCTCTAGCATACCAATATTTTATCATTTATATATTTCTTCACTCTAGAGTAAACTGAAGGTGTTGGGCAGGGGACTGTTTTGAGACGTACCAGGGAGGGTAGATACGCCACTCTTTATATAAACTGAGGGTTCGGGGAGGGCACTGTTTTGAGATGTATTGGGGAGGGTAGATACACCCCTCTTTATATAAACTAAAGGTTCGGGGAGGGCACTGTTTTGAGACGTACCAGGGAGGGTAGATACACCCCTCTTTATATAAACTGAGGGTTCGGGGAGGGCACTGTTTTGAGATGTATTGGGGAGGGTAGATACACCCCTCTTTATATAAACTGAGGGTTCGGGGAGGGCACTGTTTTGAGAAGTATTGGGGAGGGTAGATACACCCCTCTTTATATGAACTGAGGGTTCAGGAGGGGACTGTTTTGAGATGTATTGGGGAGGGTAGATACACCCCTCTGTATATAAACTGAGGGTTCGGGGAGGGCACTGTTTTGAGACGTACCAGGGAGGGTAGATACACCCCTCTGTATATAAACTGAGGGTTCGGGGAGGGCACTGTTTTGAGACGTACCAGGGAGGGTAGATACGCCACTCTTTATATAAACTGAGGGTTCGGGGAGGGCACTGTTTTGAGACGTACTAGGGAGGGTAGATACACCCCTCTGTATATAAACTGAGGGTTCGGGGAGGGCACTGTTTTGAAATGTATTGGGGAGGGTAGATACATCCCTCTTTAGATAAACTGAGGGTTCGGGGAGGGCACTGTTTTGAGACGTACCAGGGAGGGTAGATACATCCCTCTTTATATAAACTGAGGGTTCAGGAGGGGACTGTTTTGAGACGTACCAGGGAGGGTAGATACACCCCTCTGTATATTTTTCAGTATTGACTCACTTTAGAGTAAACAATTAATCTGAGAAATGATGAAGTTTTGAGACTCCCTGGGGATGGTAGATACACCCCTCTTTATACATTCTAATATTGGTTCTCTCTGTAAGTTTACTGAGGGGATCGGAGAGGGGACTACATTTTGAGATGTACTGAGGGAGGTTTGAAAAGTGTCGCTGGTATTTTGTGATGTACAATCTACATCAGTTTACAAATCCACTGAATAATATAAGTGTGACCTACTTGTGTTTTGCTTTATTCTTGATATACACTGATTATTTTATATGGGCTTCTTAATATACACTGATCGTTTACTGGGCCAAACATGGCTCTGAGTTGTCTCCATCACCGTGGTATGATATACTTCTTATGAATGAAGCCTACCTAGCTGTATAAATGGGTAGAATTACACTAGTGGACCAGTGTTAATTCAACAGTTATGGTTGTATGCTCGGTTTCTGTGGCCCTGAATGGCCTGGTGTGAAACAAAATATTGAACATATATCACTAGCACTTACATATCAAAAACCCTATACTATAGTATATATACAATGTATTATACAGTATAATACGCGGGAGGAATCCATATATAATTCTTGATTATTTTTTTTTTATTTTTAAATATTTTTGTTGGTTTTTCCATTTTCATGTATTGTTCTATGGATGAGGAAATTCAATTTTAAGAATATATTTCTTTCATTTGTTATTAAATTTGTTAAAGTTGTGAATTTTTAATTAATTTTTTATAGAGACATACATCTAGAGTTAGCCTGATGATCAAGGTACAGAAAAGTGTTATTGTTCTGTTTTCTTTGTTTTCAAATGAGTTTTCTTTCTTCAGTCTTTTCCCATTTCTTCCTGATGTTCTTTTCTCTCTTTTTTTTTTTCTGAAACTGCTCCCTCAGAAAATCTGAAGGTAGGAATTTAAAAATAACTTCAAGGATTATTTTAAAAGACCCAGCAAGATTGAAATTTAGAATTTCATAATTATTTCATAGTTCTATTTTCGATTCGGTTTCCAGGCATCACATTGTTGCAAAAAAGGATTTGAACATATTTTCCAAATGAATCCATTATTTATCAGTTTTTACCTCAAGGTCAATAAACCCAGACATTGGTCACAAGGTTACCTTATCTTTTATGAATTTACGAAGCTTTTATTGCTTACTATTGATGGGTTATGCCTAGAGATAAAATTATATGTTCTCGTTTTTGAGAAATAGCTAATGGAAAAACAAATATATGGCTGTAGAAATTCTCCTGTTTCATAGACCAGTTGATATTGGTCCCAAGTGTCGAGGGTCTCCGGTGTCACTGCGGACATCCATGTTTAATGAGGTTGTCTGGTTAAATTCTAGTTTGCTTTTAGCAAATATAATGGTGCTAAGATTTATTGGTTTCTTTTATATTATTATCCTAATTGTTTGATCAATATATTGAATAAATGTCACATAGGATTAAACGCAAAGTTAATGTAATTAATGATATTTGAGTGTCATGGATGTCAACCACACTACATGTAAGATGGCCACACGCATTGCTTGATAAATCACATTCCTAGTGATAGCAGGTCGAAGATAAATCTCCAGAAAAGTATTTGATTTGATGAAGACTTTAGGTGCTTACAAATTCAGGAAAATCAGGTAATAGTGAAATCATCTGATGGCTGCACCAGAAAATGTATAGGGCTGTGTTGATACAGGATGGTTCGTGTCAAATTAAACAAGGTACAGACAATTCAACAGAGCTTTGACTCCTCAGTTTTCTGATAGAGTATTATTAGGAAATTTCACAAAATTGAAATATATGAAATCAAAAGTTAAACCAACAAAAATTGAAGTCTTTTAAAGGCAACATCATGACCTTTGCTCATGCTGAATGATCATACCATGACTCATTATATGTTGTTATATGATCATGTTTAAGGTCACATCTCTTGAGAGATCAAATGCCTTTCTAGATATACTGGTCCTGCATTATTTACAGATATTTATTATCTTTAGAAGATAATCTCTTGTGTGAAAACCTTTCCTGAGAGATTACATGTCTTGAAAGATCACATGGATTTCCTGAGAGACTTGCAGTGATTATTTATCTAGAGAACACAGTCTCTTGTGGGAAAATCTTTCCTGAGATATTTTGTGTCTTGAGAGATCACATGCATTTCCTGAGAGACTTGCAGTGATTATTTATTTGGAGAACACAATCTCTTGTGTGAAAGCCTTTGAGATATTTTGTGTCTTGAGAGATCACATGCATTTCCTGAGAAAATTGCAGTGATTAATTATCTCGAGAATACAATCTCTTGTGTAAGAACCTTTCCAGAGAGATCACTCCCTTCAGAGTTTTCATGTCTGGACAGATAAGATTCCCAGTTGTGTGATTGTAGAGAGCTAACACAAGCTGTATAGTAAATAGGGAGTTGGGTGAATTTGTACCAGTTGATGCCAAACAGGATCTTGAACTTAAATGGTTGAGATCTTCACTTCTACACAAAGAAAAAGTAAACAAGATTTTACTCCAATGGAAATTTAAACTTGGCTGATTTCATGCTTCTTTATCTGAAAAAAATTGTTTTCCACTGCTAATATGACTTTCAGGTGGTCATCATACCGACTGCTGCTAACTAGGCTTATTGCTTCATTTTTTCATCATTTTTTGAAATGATCTGATCCTTTATTAGATGTTGCTTTACTAGATATTTCTGGGACTTGATGTAATGGTTGTAGACATATGGGCTGTATGAATTTGAATATTTAAAGGGAGAAAACTCTTAAATGATCGACACATACAAAGATAATAAGAATACAATAAAATGAGGAATGTATTAGGGTGTATTCAGAAGAGAATGTATTAGGGTGGATTCAGAAGAAAATGTAGAAGGGTGTATTCAGAACAGAATGTATTAGGGTGGATTCAGAAGAGAATGTATTAGGGTGGATTCAGAAGAGAATGTATTAGGGTGGATTCAGAAGAGAATGTAGAAGGGTGGATTCAGGAGAGAATGTAGAAGGGTGGATTCAGAAGAGAATGTAGAAGGGTGGATTCAGAAGAGAATGTATTAGGGTGGATTCAGGAGAGAATGTAGAAGGGTGGATTCAGAAGAGAATGCAGAAGGGTGGATTCAGAACAGAATGTATTAGGGTGGATTCAGGAGAGAATGTAATAGAGTGGATTCAGGAGAGAATGTAGAAGGGTGGATTCAGAAGAGAATGTAGAAGGGTGGATTCAGAAGAGAATGTAATAGGGTGGATTCAGAACAGAATGTAGAAGGGTGGATTCAGAAGAGAATGTAGACGGGTGGATTCAGGAGAGAATGTAGAAGGGTGGATTCAGAAGAGAATGCAGAAGGGTGGATTCAGAAGAGAATGTATTAGAGTGGATTCAGGAGAGAATGTAGTAGGGTGGATTCAGGAGAGAATGTAGTAGGGTGGATTGGAAAAAAGGCTTTATCTTTATATGATATAAGCTTCCAGTTGGGATACTGTAGGGCTTTTTAACTGTAGGAAGATCTGTGTTGCTTGCTGTCTGTTTTATATCACTGATTTTGTCTGTGTGATCACCCGATTGTTTGACTATCCTTCATATTCATAAAATTTGATTATACCTTTGACACTAAAAACACGTTTTGCGATTAATCTTTTCTGTTCATTTTTTCTGTCTCCATTTGCCCTGTTAAAAACTTTGACAAATTTATATAACAAGATTTACAAGAATTCAAATTAAATATTTTCTTAGTTAGTCATTTCTTTAAAGACTTAATCCCACAAATAACAATACAACAGCATGAATAAGATATTTAAATGACTTCTTAAACTGTTAACTGAATTTTTACGATGAAGTTATGGAAACTTTTTACAGTGGTTGGTATGGATTTTTGTACTGACTTGCAGTTTGTTTTTGCCCCCAAAGCTTCCTGTCTCGGTGGTAAGAATGGGTGTATGTTTTCTAGACCTCCCTCTCTCAGTCAACACATCTGAATATATATAAGCAATGCTTAAATGCACTTCTTCACAAATATCCTCTTTCTCCTTGCTGATTAACTGATCCGTTGTAGTGAAGAGAGCATTGTCTAAGATTTCATAACCGGTATACAGATATATGATATAATGGATCATAATTGTTCAATTACTTTTCTATAAGTTATAGATTATGATTTGCATAACTTACTACAGGCATTTACATTTGAATATTATGAATAATCTCGCAAAAAATGTTGAATGCCATATCTTTTCGATATAATACCAGTAATATTGTCGAGGTGTTGGGTGAAGCAAACTGAAGATTTTTCATTTGACTGGATAAATGGAGATTAATTGTGCTTCTGATGATAATTGGCAGTTATCACAATACTTAGGATAAGTAACTGGAATTTGTTCCTCATGATTAGTTATCTCTCCTTGCAAAATTTGATTACCAGTTGTCTCCACGGTAACGCCCTCGTAGAGGCTGTATAACCAATGATTGTTTACCTGGTAAATTACTTTTGATTTTCTCAAGGCAGGGGCCCTAATTGATGAAGTTATCATTCAAATTTTGAATTAATTATTCAAGTAAAGGTATGATTTTATGTTTGAAAAATTGCATGTAACATTTTAAAAACCATTTCTGCCCTTCCCAAGTTTTGTTTGCATGTGTACAGTGACAGATATTTTCTTTGTCTTATTTATTTGCCTCTTGTCATAAAGATTTTTATGGATGGATACTATAGTCAGAGGAATCTATGAATTCTGATAATTTTTTCGTGTGAAATGATAAATTCGATAAAATCAGACTACTGGGGTATATGACTGAAATTTCCAGGGTTCAACTTTAAAACAGGCTCTTCATTATTACTTTTTTTATAAATATTTGTATTTATTTTTTAACTTCAATTCCCTGAACATCTGGTATCGGTTTGATTGGTTTTTGGTTTCTATTTCTTCAAACCCAACTTAATAACAATATCCCTATCACTGAAATAGCATAAATACAATGTACAAAATATTATAATCATTTATCCATTAAATGTCATCTTACGTAAACAAAATCAAGAATTTAAGATATTTCAACCACATAGAATTATAAATTAAGATATTAAGGGGGTTCTCATACAATTTTTCATTAACTGAGTTTTTAACTTTCTAGATTTTCCTTCTCAAAAGAATCACCCTGAGACACTAGATTGCGGTTGATCATTATCAATTAACTGTGTCGAATACACTTAAAGAACTGTGTCCAAAGTCACCACTGTCCCTGTCTTTCCTGCGGAGTGTCTGTAATGTCACAATCTAATACCGCACAGCGTTCGTCATTGTCATGAGCATTTTGGGCATGAAACATGGATCGTTGTACATCAAACAAGCATTACCATGGCGACTTTTTATCAAATATGTATGCGAGGGAGAATCGGTGAATTATTGAAGTGCCGGTGTAGATTTGTGATATGTTTTTCCATTTAAAATGTCATTTTAATCAACCTGGCTATCTTGTTTTCTTTCCTTAATTTCTATTGGACCATTTTCTGTTTTCTGTGAATTCTCCTTCATGTTATGATTTTCATCCCCTTTTATGATTTCCTGTTGGCTTTCAATTTTATTTGTTCTTGTTTCAGTAAATCTTTAAACCAGGTAAAGGTTTCAGTTGACGAACACATCAAGCCCTTTCATTCATGTTGATCTGAGCAAATTTAATGTATCTAGACCTCTCAGTACTTACTGGAATAAGACCGACATTTAACTGTGCTATAAAGCACTGAGGACACGCCTGATCAGACAAACATGTGATCTAGTATGGTATTATCATTGCCATGGTGAATGAAAGGGCATAGAGTGGTCTCCCTTTTTTCAAACTTTTTGCTTTGCATTGGGGTCTACAGTGGCCTGTCAGAAAACATATAACCGGTGCTTCCACAATATATTTTGTAGCTCATGCTTTTTATCGATAATACTCTCTGCTGTCTAAGAGATAGGTTTGGTGAATGCATGGAATATTTCATTAAAAGAAACTATACATATTTGATAATCGTAATTTCATAACATTATCAGAATTTTGCTAAAAGGATAAGGGATGTCGAAAAGAAAAAATGAAATCATTAAATCTATTATCTACTTTCTATTGATCAAAGAGAGATAACTCTGTTTTGTTGACAATCTTGTGTCTGCTTCATTTTGCCAGTAGTAATTTTCTGCTTGCCACAAACTGTCCGATTAATTAAGTTAAATCAACATTTTAAATGACTGGAATTTTCTTATATTAATTCATTGTTATAACGTTTCGGATATAACATTGAATAAGTAATTTTCTGACATTTAAAAAAAAAAAAAAAAAAAGCCTAGATAGAGTGAACAACACCACAAAATATGAACTTAATATTAAAAAAACTACAATTGAAGTAAAAATCTGACATTGTATTAAAGCTAAGGTCTTCATTTTCCCAATTTGATAGAAAGATCTTTGTCATCATTTGACACTTAACTGAAATGGTTTATTCAACCATGTAAATAGATAAATTTTATTGAGATTAGTCATCTCAAACCATTGACCATTGACCTGTTGAACTTTTGACCTTCACATTGATCTCAATAGATTGTTTGAAGTTACTTGGTTACTGTTGACTTAATCGACTTTGACCCCATGTGACATTTGACAGCAAATGACATTTGATCTCAGTTTGAATTTACTTTGACCCCATTTGACATTTGACCTCAAATGGCATTTAATCTCGGTTTGCATTTCACCTTATTGTAAAAGTTCATAGACCTTGACCTCATCTGTTGTATACAAATATACAATATGAAGCAGTTGATTGTTAAAACAAAAAGTACTGGCTATTCTGTATATTCTTACTCAGTAGTTGTCACAGTTCTGGAGTTGTCTCCCTTTACTGCTTCTGCGTTATCTTTTCATCAGTTTGTTGTTTTACATCTTTCTTTGTTTGGTTTTACTTTATGTCTGCTTTGTTTTGTAACTTGTGGTAGTGCTGGCCTATGTGTGGGGAAGGTTAGGTCTGATCAGATCATTGACCTTAAATACTTGTCTTTGTGTATGAGTGCTTGCCTGTTAAAGATCTGAACCATTTTACTGTCCATGTGTTATAGCTGTCAACTGTGACGGTTTAAGAGATAAAGTAAAGTTTTGTGATATCAAATTCTCTTACTTAGTGCTATGAAATTTGAGAAGATTGAACGATTAGTGCTATGAAATTTGAGAAGATTGAACGATTAGTGCTATGAAATTTGAGAAGATTGAACGATTAGTGCTATGAAATTTGAGAAGATTGAACGATTTTATAACAAAAAGTTAATTACAATATTCATATTAGACTGCCTGGCAGATGAAGACTTTCTACACTGATCATTGCTTGTGTTTCTTCTAGATATACAACCTTATTTTAGATGGAGTGTAACATTTGTGCAATTATTATTTTGGGCATTTAAGAACTTGTATCCCAGCTCAATATTGATAGCATGTGTAGACACTGTAAGAACTGTTTTATCACTTGTGTATAATTTTTTTTAAATTTTTACCTATACTTTTTATGATTTTTAAATATATTAATCTTAGTATCAAGTACTTTTGAAAAAATGATGAAAATATTTTATTCTTAGTATTAATCGCTTCATGTACTACTTTATACAAATCAAAACTGTTTTAATATCGCTGATTTAAATACTGATAGTTTGAACTGAATATTAATATAACAGTTGACAGTCTTCTTTAACAGACAATGTAAAGTACGTATAAGCTGGTATATAGGCATATCCTGGGTTAGCCACCGGAGAGGGGAAAATATTTTCATCCTTGGTTTCCTGTCTTCACTGCTATTATTGCTTTTGTTCAAAATGAAGAGATTTTCAAAGTAGAATTTGTTTGTGGAGTATCTTTTTTAAAAGAAAAGCTTTTGTGTTAATGTTTGATTGAGAACCAGTTTTACTTTATGCTAAATCTTTTGTCTGTAAGAGAAGGCGGTCTTTGCTTATTTTAAATCTCCAAACTTAATCAGTTTTAGCCTTCTTCATCAAAGTCATTGTATCTGTTTTTAGATTGAATTTTAAGGCGACAGCTTAAAGATATGGTCAAGCTTTGTATTCAATGATTTTTAATGAGCTAGTTGCTAATATTTTTTTCCCGACCAGAAATGTATTCTGATGCAGTCAATAATCATGATTATATAATCAAAAGCAAATGATAAACAATTACCTGGATTTCTTATATAAAAACAAAATACATTAATTTGAAAACTAGATTTACTGTTGCTTATATTGATATTTTATTGACCCTTTCATTTCTATTATTTTTTCAAAATCATTTCCACAAATTGTCCAAATATATTTGAGAAATGTACATGTAATAGGTTCAAGTAGTTTTTATTAATATTTGTTGATAAACAATTTACGTTACAATATATAAAGCTATCTTATGATGTTTGTTGAAGAACATCTTAAATTGTTTTTATTAATATTTTGTTAGGAAATTCTCAGATCAAAATCTCATAATCCGTTTTTAAATCTGATTTACATTGTAAATTGTTCAAAATGTTGATATTTTTTAGCTTGTAATAAAATATCATCTGTAATTATCCATAAATTTAACTTTTACATCGTATTTCATTGTTATTCATAGAAGTATTATAAGATGTTTGTATATTGTTGAGATGTGTTAAATAACATTTTTATGCCTTTTATGGATTTTAGTCATGTCAAGCGTGATATTATATCAATGTTGATTTTCTATTAAAATAGTGAATATTACATCTGTGCACGGAAACTTTTCTCAAAACCAAGAAGTTGGAAAAAAGATTATTTGTTAATAGGCCTATTATTGTGTAAGTGCATATTTTTTCAGAAAAGCATGATTAGGTTATCTCCCTTTGCAAAATAATATGTTAAATTGATTTAGCAAATTACACTGACTGAACATATGTTTTAGTATGTGCTATTATTCCTGATTGATCGCAGAATATTTCCAAATTTTTACATAAGTGTAATTTTTTAAGATATTTCAAGACAACATGATTTTTTTTCTCTCTGTGTCAAAGATATTGAAAATCATGTCAAGATGCAACATTCAAGAAGGGAGGTAATTTTGATAAATAAGGGAGGCAATCTGATAAATAAGGGAGGTAATCTTGATCAATATGGGAAAGTAATCATGTTATATCTATTAGGGACCATTAGGGTACACACTATGGAGTTGTTTCCCTTTATTAAGGACAATAGCATAATTCATGTGATAATTGAAAGTAATTGTTTTAATTCCAGTATTAGGGATTGAGATCTAGTCATTTAATTAAGTGGTACTGAGGTATGGAATACTACTATCTCAACCAAGTGTTCCTGGCTTTTAGCCTACTTCCTCCCGCCCAAAAAACATCCACCCTTTATCATTGGAATCATTCTAGGGTCGCCACAGGGGTCAAACAGAATGCCATCTCTGACCCTTTATGTACCTAAAGCCCAATTATCAGGTGTGGAAGGGAGTTGTTAGCTATGGTGGTGTTAGCTGAAAGCCAGGCATGTTTGAAGCTCAGAATAACATGTCCATTCTGCTGTTCGACATAATACCTGTCTCGCTGTAAACATTTTCTCTAAGAAAAATAAACTGCTTGCCTAGATTATATTGTGTTTGACTTTTTGTTATCATAAAAAAGCTATTTTCTGAATGTGCCCAATTTATTTGTTCTATTGAGAGAATTTGAAGATAATTCACATCTGAACCCACCTCTCCCTAACAAAACATATTCCCTTAATGAAAACCTGTTCAGCAGTTGTTTATTTCACTGTAATTAAAGAAGAGAATTTATGTTATTGCAAAGATGTTTTAGCTGCATTAGATGCAATGACATTATTTATTTGGCTTGTATCCGGAAGACATGAATAGAATACAATGGTATTAATCAAGAGCTTTTATCTGAAAATCTAATCATACATAATGTTATATGAAAATTGCGTTACCTACTTTTGCTGCTAATGGAGAACATCCTGTAGTCGTTTCCCACTGTAATGGCAAAGCTAATCAGAATAAAAGTGGAACGCATCAGATAGCAAATTATACTGATTATTTCACCCGCAGGAAATTCAAGGTAATATGTTATGAAAGAAAAACATTGATGTGTATCAGAAAAGATTTCTTTTCTAAAAATGTCACAAATAATAGAAGATATCTTGATTCCAATACCAAACTGTAATTCAAAAGCAAAGAAGATCTTCAACATTTTCATAACACTCAAACTAGCAGTGCGATAATCCGAGGTAATGAGTGGAAAGTTGATAATGGATCAAATGTGCAGCGCAGGTTATAGAAAATATTGTTAGTTATAAAGTAAAGGCATTACCCGTAGTAAAACGGAAACAATAGAACCAAGAGTGGTCGAGGTGATAAATAGAGCTCTGTGTTGACACAGGAAATTCAGCTGCTAACCCATATTGATAGGTGATGGAAAGCCTTAGCTACCATTAGTATTTATCACTCTACAGATAGTTCTGCTCAATGAACTAGGAGATGAGACCGGAATCACTGCCAGAGCTATCAGTAAAAACTCCCCCCACAGTGTTAATGACACAGTCCAGATCAATGTATAGTCAAGTGCATTACCATATTCAGGGGAACACAGGGATATCCATCAGGTAGCTACATAGAATGTCTATGGAATTATTTTTTTTCATTTCATTACACAAGGGGTTTGACCAAAATTTTCAGGATTTCCCAGAATGCACTTGCGACACTGTGATTGGCTGAATGAAGTTAGCTTTGTCTTATTGTGATGTTGTGTGATTGGCTGACACATTTGTAGATGTAGGATACCATTCCAAATGCCCACCTCCTTTCACAATTCATTAATATGTGGAATAGTTTGCGTAATTACGACCTGTGCTGTGTTGGTGGAGGTTTGGCACTCAGACAGACTGTGGAAAGTGCTGCAACCACGGATGATATACTGTGATTATTTCACTTTTTCTCCCTTAGTGTGGAATTGTACACAAGCGCTGTACATAGATTTTCACACTCTGCTATATGTTAATTCTATATATATATATTCTGCCATCTATTTCACAGATATGTACATGTTGAACCTTTATGTTGTGCCGATAATGACAATATACATGTATAAATATATATATATATTTCAACACTTAAATACACAGATGAAGATAAAATATTAATCAATATTCAGTGTGTTAAAGCAGAACAACATTGATAAGATTGCTGATATATTGATCATTTTATGTACTCTCTGATAACTTTGTGCCAGAAGTGAAAATAATGGGGCACTTTTAAAGTGGTTTATAAAAATAGTTTTTGATGTTGTGTCTATGGTAGAGATGATCAGCTGGGGTAAAATCCCAGGATTCCTACCATCTTCCGACGTAACATATATAACCCTGTGCTCCTTACACCAGAAAATGTCCTGTTTTATTTTCCTTTCTTGGGATCATAACCTTTCTTTATGGTGCTCACATGGGTCGTAATTTAAACAAGTTTGTAGCACAGGGTAAAATTTGAAATTTGTAACGAGCTTGTGTCTTAATTAATTCATGACAGGAAGGATGTGTCCCGTATTTTTCGTCCTTGCATGCATGCTAAACTGCTATTGATCATTGCCATTGTGCTCAGTCAAGTTTGGCTTTCTTAATAACTAGTCTTGGGAATATATGACATGAAATGACAAATAAGCCATGAACAACGCTTCAGGAGTTTTGTGATTTTAATGGGTATTTGTTCAGTGAAAAATGAAAATACATTTTAATTTTGAAAAATAAAAATACTTGGTTATTTAAAGTAAAAAGAATAATGAAAACATCAGAAAGATAAAGAAAAAATAGGGGTGATATAAATTATATTCAGTGAGTAAAAAGATAAAAACTGAAATCTCACTTCATATTTGTTATACTTTGATGCTACATACCACTTTGACAAAGTTGCATGTGCACATGAAATTAATGGGCTAGAAATCTCGACATGCTGTATTAATTAATTCAGTGGTAAATTGAGAGACACCGTTCTATCTTATCGACCGCATTTTACCATTAAAGTGAAAGTAAAAATCTTTGTAGAAATATTAGATGGTTTCATTTCAGTTCTGGTAATTTTGAATCTGTTTAGAAGATAAGTCTACTATTTTATATTGGGAATTTAATGTACAGATCAGTCTACTTTTCTGTAAATGATAGGGAGCACAAGGTTCAGATCAGTCTACTATTCTGTATAGGTAACACCAGGTGTAGATCAGTCTACTTTTCTGTATATAATAGGGAACACAAGGTTCAGATCAGTCTACTATTCTGTAAATAAAAGGGAACACAAGGTTCAGATTAGTCTACTATTCTGTATAGGTAACACCAGGTGTAGTTCAGTCTACTTTTCTGTATATAATAGGGAACACAAGGTTCAGATCAGTCTACTATTTTGTATAGGTAACACCAGGTGTAGATCAGTCTACTTTTCTGTATATAATAGGGAACACAAGGTTCAGATCAGTCTACTATTTTGTATAGGAACATAAGGGAACTGGATCAGTCAACTGTTCTGTCTGGAAAGCACAAGATTCAGATCAGTCTACTATTCTATTTTGGGAATGGAAGGTTCAAATCAGTCCCAAAAATTTCCCCAGCTTATGACATAACACAGTAAGCTGTTATCACTAGAAAGGAATTCTGGTAAAAATCAAAGAAGTTACAAATGATCTATCTACACTTTAGATTTGGGTGAGGTATGATCTCGCACTTTAGAATAAATCTGTAACCAATGGTTACCTGGTCACATCAGTACATCTGTAACCAATGGTAACCTGGTCACATCAGTACATCTGTTACCAATGGTAACCTGGTCACATCAGTACATCTGTAACCAATGGTAACCTGGTCACATCAGTACATCTGTAACCAATGGTAACCTGGTCACATTAGTACATCTGTAACCAATGGTAACCAGGTCACATCAGTACATCTGTAACCAATGGTAACCTGGTCATATTAATAAATCTGTAACCATTGGTAACCTGGTCACATCAGTACATCTGTAACCATTGGTAACCTGGTCACATTAGTACATCTGTGACCAATGGTAGCCTGCATGGTCACATTAGTACATCTGTAACCAATGGTAACCAGGTTACATCAGTACATCTTTAACCAATGGTAACCAGGTCACATCAGTACATCTGTAACCAATGGTAACCTGGTCATATTAATAAATCTGTAACCATTGGTAACCTGGTCACATCAGTACATCTGTAACCAATGGTAACCTGGTCATATTAATAAATCTGTAACCAATGGTAACCTGGTCACATTAGTACATCTGTAACCAATGGTAACCTGGTCATATTAATAAATCTGTAACCAATGGTAACCAGGTCACATCAGTACATCTGTAACCAATGGTAACCTTGTCACATTAGTACACCTTTAACCAATGGTAACCAGGTCACATCAGTACATCTGTAACCAATGGTAACCTTGTCACATTAGTACATCTGTAACCAATGGTAACCAGGTCACATCAGTACATCTGTAACCAATGGTAACCTTGTCACATTAGTACATCTTTAACCAATGGTAACCAGGTCACATCAGTACATCTGTAACCAATGGTAACCTTGTCACATCAGTACATCTGTAACCAATGGTAACCTGGTCATATTAATAAATCTGTAACCAATGGTAACCAGGTCACATCAGTACATCTGTAACCAATGGTAACCTTGTCACATTAGTACACCTTTAACCAATGGTAACCAGGTCACATCAGTACATCTGTAACCAATGGTAACCTTGTCACATTAGTACATCTGTAACCAATGGTAACCAGGTCACATCAGTACATCTGTAACCAATGGTAACCTTGTCACATTAGTACATCTGTAACCAATGGTAACCTTGTCACATCAGTACATCTTTAACCAATGGTTACCAGGTCACATCAGTACATCTGTAACCAATGGTAACCTGGTCACAAACCATTGGTAACCTGGTCACATTAGTACATCTGTAACCAATGGTTACCTGGTCACATCAGTACATCTGTAACCAATGGTATCCTGGTCACATCAGTACATCTGTAACCAATGGTAACCTGGTCACATCAGTACATCTGTAACCAATGGTAACCTGGTCACATCAGTACATCTGTAACCAATGGTTACCTGGTCACATCAGTACATCTGTAACCAATGGTTACCTGATCACAAACCATTGGTAACCTGGTCACATCAGTACATCTGTAACCAATGGTAACCTGGTCACATCAGTACATCTGTAACCAATGGTGACCTGGTCACATCAGTACATCTGTAACCAATGGTATCCTGGTCACATCAGTACATCTGTAACCAATGGTAACCTGGTCACATCAGTACATCTGTAACCAATGGTAACCTGATCACATCAATACATCTGTAACGAATGGTAACCAGGTCACATCAGTACATCTGTAACCAACGGTAACCAATTATTTTCTTGAAAAGCATGAAAGGTACAGATACATATATTTATGTGAAACAACAAAACCTTCATACAAAACTTGCACATGACAAAAAAGTTGTATTCACACAAAAACATAAAGCCTTCATACAAAAATACAGCTTTCATACAAAAAAAGTCTTCATACAAAGTATACTGCATCCATACCAATGTCTTCATACAAAGATACTGAATCCATATGAAAATAGTCTTCTACGTGTATAAAAAGTATCCTTCATACATATATTCACTCTACATACAAAAATACTGCATGCATACAAAAGTACAGTCTGAAAAAGTAGATGTTGCATGGATATGTTTACTGCATGTGAAACTATTCAACTAGAAAGTATGAGGTACAAATGAATCAAAGTGCTGACAAAATACAGGATAAACACAAGATACTAGATACATAAAAATACACAAAAAAGACAAACATAAATATACTGCATATTTGATATACAAAAATCAGCTAGATATATTCAAAATACAGAGCACATTGAAAATTCTTGGATTGAGAGAAAAAAATAATTAAAAAAAAAAAAGAAGAACCATTCTTTTTCCTTATTTCAGTTATCAGTACATCTGTATGAGCAGAGAATTTAGTTGTCATCACAGTCATGTAATCTCATACCATCCAGGTTTTAATTATAGACAAGAGGGGAAATACTAAATGAAGTTTTATGGACTTGTAAGGTGTTGGGGTTTGAATTAATTGTCGGCACCAATCTCAGGAACAGTTGGAGCTTTTAAAATTAATCTTGTGACAGAAAAGGTTTGTGTGATGGAAGCCACTGTAAACACAATGTTAAATTTGGAAACAATTCATCTCATCAGAGCATTCTTAAATTAAAGAAAATTTAAAGTTTGCAGTTTAGTACCAACAGTCAAAGCTTTAAATGACTTACTTACCAGGTGCCATCAATTTATTGATTTTAATGAAGATATATTTACAGCCAGCTCTCTTGGGATATTCAGTGAAGAATGAACATGGTTAATCTCCATGGTAACTGTATACTGGAAATATCTTATCAACAAAAAACATTGAAAATTAATAGTGTTTTCCCCGTTTCCAAGGTGATCTGGATATATCTCCTCTATATAAGTGTTTATATTGAGCTGTACTGTCCAGCCACTGGGAAATAGTTGTGGGTAATTTTCAAGGTCTCGAGTTGTTTTCATAGTTGCTATAAATACCTTTGTGAGAATCCATTGGAAATTGATTATAATCAGGTGTTTCAATTCTGAGTCCTAAACTTTAGTGAATTTGTGAGTACATGTATAAGAGAGGGCTCAATATTAAGAGTCAGAATGATTTCAGTGTAATTAGGAGCCCTGGAACTTATGTGAATATGTAAGTACTAAGAAAAAGCTCATCGTTAGTATCAAAAAGAGTTCAATGTAATTGTAAGCCCTTGAACATTAGTGAATTTTGAGTATATGTATTAGGAAATAGCTCATTGTTGAGTCTCTGAAAGATTTCAGTGTAATTCTAAGCCCTGAATCTTTAGCGAATTTGTGAGATTTTAGTGTAATTCTGAGCTCTGTAATCAATTTCCTCATTAAGAACCCTTCTTCTACCAAACTTTTAATACCCCTGCCCTTAATGTAAACATTTTATCTAGACGTTTCACGGCCATTGACAGTCAATACCCATCATCTATCATAATAAAATGATATATTTGTGTTGTGGTTTTCCTCTGGGATATCAGAGGAGGATGTAAAGTTTCCCAGAGCCGTAGTTGGTCGTGGCCATTGTATAGATATGATTAATATTGGTCAGTGTTGACCTTTGATGTGTAATGAAATAATCCATAGTGCCAGCATCTAAACAATCGGAATTCAACACTCAGCATTAGGATTAATGTTTCCAGGAAAAATATGAACTTGACTAAGAACAGCAATATGAAATTTTAAACATTATATTTGTCTTCGTGTATATCAGTAATAAATTGCCTGATGGGAAGTATTGTGTATATATTTGAAATGCTTACTTTGTGCAAAGCTGTATCTTTTTTTTATTCTGAAGCTTAATCAAATGTAATTAAAACAGGCAGCACCTCTATCAGTGTTGGTGATGAGGTTATCACCGAGTACAGCTAGGGTCGGCTTGATTTACATATACAATCAAGCCAATCATACTCTCTATCAGTACAGTGGCTCCCTCTATACTATTCTGACAACATTGAGTGAGGCTGATCAACAGGGCAGATTTGATGGTATGGGATGTGTTCAGAACTGTTGGGAAATTGATTTCACAAATGGCTAGAGCCCAGTCTGGTTTGATGAATTGCAGATAGAATTTTGTATCAATGTGTCACAGGATGACATTCGTCAATAATCCATTCCGAGTTTCTGTCCAATAATTCCTTGGATACAGGAATATATTTCTGTTTCGGATGTGTCTAATAAAAGCTGTAATGTTGATTTTACATTTGTACATGTAAACAATCGCACATCTGATATTGTCTGATATTTCATCAGATACTAATGGGTTTCACCTAATGAATGATATATAAGATTAGCCAGAATATTTTCTGTCATACAAGTTCAAAATGTTTAGAGTTTAAAACTAAAAACTGATTTTGCAGTTTAGGTATGACTGTCTGTGTTGCTCACTTTTTCAAGGTTAACATATATTCGACCTATATGATCAAGCTAAAGGTCATGACCTCAATGTTCTGGGTCAATTTCACCTTGACAGTTGACCTGGTTGCAGTTATGGGTGTCTGGTATAATCCTCATGTCTTATTTAAGCATTCAATCATTTTGGTGTGGACAGAAGTCAGTTGATGACCTTGACATTTGATTGCCAGACAACTGACCTTTGACCTAAATACAGGCATTCCTTATAGTTATTCAGGCCCAAAACATTAACTTTTAATACTTAAGCCAATAAGAGCTAAATACGCAAGCCAAAAAAATTCAAATGTTGCATCGTTTTCCACATGAGATTCTTTCCCTTTATGAATAGGAACATCTCACATAAATGAATGTAAATAAGATTTTTATTGTTGGGTATTGTAGAATTTTCAACGTGAGGTTATCTCACTTTTAAGATAAATATTCAGTTTATGTAAATGTATATGTAAATGAATTTGTATTTGAGAGGTTTAAACATGATATCTTCATTTCTAAATATTTACATTTTGCATAAATGAATATGTAAATTATTTGGTGTTGTTACATTCCTATGCCTTTATCGATGCCTTGTATTAGGGTTGACTTAATTTTATTTTACTGTTACATAACTCTGTGAAGGTTGCGTGCCCATAAAACCGTGCACATGGTATGGTTCTGTATTCTACTTAAGCTGATTCAGTTGTTATAAATCTGGTGTCTTTAAGGGGGTATGCTACCTTTTGCTATTTGAATTTCCATTACAAAAGAGTGTGACGATAAGGGACATAATTTGACTTCTAACTTCTAAATCAATACTGGTGACACATTTGAAGGAGAAAAACTAAGCTTTCACAACAATCTTGTTTTTTCGAAATGATTAGAAAATATGATAATTTTTAAAACAGTTACAGGAGACAACTGCACAAAAATAGACTTAAAGAATACACATCATCTAGTGACAGGGCAACCTATTCTTACTGTACTTGATCTGTTTCAGAATCTATAACCTTAAAATGGGAAAAATTATATCCATATTTATTAGATATCAAGCTTCAAAAAAGATCATTTCTAGACTTTGTTTTGATAAAGTTATACTTTTAGCTTAACATCTTAATCTGCTGTTTCTGCTGGAATAACAGGATTTTAAAATTATCACCCATAAAGAGGTAAACTGATAATTTATGTCATAATTTATGGTCCAAATTCAAGTCTCTCTCCCAAATAGAGCAGGTAATGGCAGTTATACATTTCTGGTGTCTGTTTTTCCATTTACTGTGGTGTTGTGGTGTGGAAATTGGTTGTTGATAAGGCAGGATGAGGTGTGGCCTTTGTCCTTTGTGTTGAGTACTGGAAACTTCATTCTTATGGGGTAAAAAACAAGCATGCCAATTTGTCATTAAGGTTAGAATACTTCTGTTTGGTACACATGTACGGAAGTGATAATTCTACCTGCTGTTGATATTAGACTACAAATCAATAAATGATGATTTCCTCGGGTTTTACAAGTTTACAACAAGTGATAAGTGGGATATTTTTTCCACTGGGACGTGTGAATGTAAAAACATTTATCTGCCTGATGAAGGGAAAATTCAGGCTCTATGTTACCATGTTAATGATGTAACCATGGCAATGGAAATATTGGGTGCTAAAAGTTTTCTAGGTCTACATGAAATATTGATGTAAATGTTTGGAGATCTAGGAAGACCTGTGACAAAAGGCACCGCGCACTGTAATCCTATAAACAGATCAATATCACCAGCTTCTATCTCACAAAACACTTCCCTCAAAGTAAGCTTACAGTCTAACTTAGCTAACTGTCATCTTGCTGGAAACACAATATACCAAGCTCCCATTCTGCTCAGCAATCGTACTGGAAACTCAAATTGGATGGCTGCTGTCCGAGAACAAAGCATTTCCCTAATACCAAGTGTCTTTATAGCAACTTTGGTCATCATCCAGGAAATTGACTTAAACTGCCAAGCTCACTGTCTTCTTAGCAAGCTAACTGGCGTCTCACAGGAAACCAGAGCTCAAATAGCAACTTATACCAAGCACACTTCTTAGCAACTTTAGAGTCTAAGATTCTTAGCAAGAACACAAATACCTAATAAATCTTGAATAGCCATGTTTTCGCTCTTCAACATAGGACCTGCAATTTAAAAATTTGCCCCCTCGTCAACTACATAGATCATGTTCTTCTTAACAGCATACCTTGACTTAAGGCTGTATGCTACCTTTGTGACATGGAAACATAAGGATGTTTGCAACCTTACTGTGACATGAAGACTTAAGGCTGTATGCTACCTTTGTGACATGGAAACTTAAGGATGTTTGAAACCTTACTGTGACATGAAGACTTAAGGCTGTATGCTACCTTTGTGACATGGAAACTTAAGGATGTGTGCAACCTTACTGTGACATGAAGACTTAAGGCTGTATGCTACCTTACGGTGACATAGAGACTTAAGGATGCATGTTACCTTACTGTGACATGAAGACTTAAGGCTGTATGCTACCTTTGTGACATGGAAACATAAGGATGTTTGCAACCTTACTGTGACATGAAGACTTAAGGCTGTATGCTACCTTTTGTGACATGGAAACATAAGGATGTTTGCAACCTTACTGTGACATGAAGACTTCAGGCTGTATGCTACCTTTGTGACATGGAAACTTAGGATGTTTGCAACCTTACTCTGACATGGAGACTTAGGAATGTGTCATACTACCTCACTGTGGCATGGAGACTTAAGGATGTATGCTACCTTTTTGCAACATGGAGACTAAAGATCTATGCAAATCTTACTGTGACATAGAGGCGTAAATGTATGTTATGTACCCTACTGTGACATAGCATTCTTAACAATACCAATACACAGCTGTTTTCTTAAAGGTTTGATATATAAAAACTCTCAAAATATATAAAACTAGATTTAAGATACAACAATTATGAAACAAGCTACATAAACTAATGATCCCGACTTGTTGACTTGGATGGCAGTACACAAGAAGACTTTATATGTCACCTCAGGAAGCTGGAGTATCTTGAGAATGCTATGCTTTTTCACATCAAATAGGTAAATCGAACCCAGATGTCTTGGTCAAGATGAGTACGCTGTCCACTTTTCCATCTTCAATATTTGCTTCAAAGGTTTCAACACTTAAAGGTCATCATTAAGGTTTTACAAAACCAAATAAAATAATTATCAAAATAGTCAACCATAATCTGTTTCCTCCTTCAATTTTATTGTGCCATTCCAAACTTAAGTAATACAGCTTCAGATTTCGCATCCACTTAGCAACAACACTTCAGGGATTTTGATATGCATGTGCTTGGTGATCTATTGAAATTCATGAAATTTATCGAATCGCTATTTCACCTCCTTATATCCAGATATTAACATTTCTTTTGACCTTTTTAAGTTTCCTCTGTCCTCACTTTTTGCCCAGGTCCTTTAATTAACATCACAGACAAGTCTAGAAGGACATTAATCTATACTGATGAAGTTAAAATCATATTAGGCTCTACTGTACATACCTCAAAATTTAACTGTAAATAAAAGGGCTAGAAACAAAAGGAGAAGAAAATTATTTGTCGTCCATTGATTAAACTACAAACTAACTCAAGACTAATTACAAGGGAACGAGAAAACAAAGACGTCTTCAGTTTTACTGTTTGACAGGGTACTAAGTTAAGTAACTTAATGCTGTTTCTCCACACAAGTTGGCTTCTTTAGCCCTCGGCCAAACAATCCAATTACAGAAAATGTAACCTGATTATGTTAAGGCATCCCAAGGCTTTGCTATAATAACCTCCAATTTGGAGAGCTAGTATTGATCTGCAATCAAGGGAAATCACTGTGTTTATTCTTTCATTTTCAAATAATTTTCATTCTGAAGACTGATGTGAGATTTGGATTATCAGATTTCAGGTTCCATACATCAGAGAAATAATTGGGCCCTTTCTGGGTTTAAGCCAGATTTACTTTGGAAATATGTATAGTGTTTCTAGGATCCGTATTTGGCCGATACAGAGCTTGTGGAACCCATTACATGTTCTGTATGTGTGTGTAAGGGTGAAGTCTTTCACAAATAGAATACAGAGATCTGTTCAAAAAAAAAAAAAAAATACAGAAAGGACCTCCTGTGTGTCCATTCACCATATTAATCTGCATGGATAGGGAGAAGTCATTACATCAGGGGAGGAGTCAGTTTTTAATTTTCACTCTGTCATGGACCAGCTGGAGCTGTCGGTAACAATTACGTCAGATAATGAAAGGTTTCTCATCACTTCATTTCACTGTTCTAAAAACTGCTAATCAGACAGAGGACTATTGGTTTTGTGTTTTGTATTTCTGTGTCAGGACGTGCTCTAAAATTTTGATCTATGTTGGGAAAGGTTAAACTTGTATGTTTGTGTGTGTTTAAACAAAATTAAGTCATTTAGTTCTAATACAGTCAATAAATATCAGTTCAATTTCAACATATTTATTGACACAGGTGAAATTTTGTCAATAGGATTGGACAGCAGGCATTACCTATATTAGTCGTCACCTTATAAAACAGGTGGTAAACAAACATGAACATATATACATACACGAAGGTGAAGATGATGCAACAAAAAAAAAATACGGTATCAGTTGCATACTTATCAATTTTAATTGTCGCTTGTTTAAAAAAAGAAATGTGAATCCTGATTGAATACTGTCATTAGGTTGGGCTGGGGATGGCAGGAATTTGGTTTGTTCTGATGTTTAAAGTAAAAAAAATTATTACTTATAAAATAGTGAAAAAATTATGAAATTTTATTAAAAATGTGAAAATTTACAAATGTATAACAACAACTTAGGTGAGTCTACAGCATTTAAAGAAGGGAGACTGCTGACTACTTGTTTTTTTTTTTCAAATAGAAAATAAATACATGTAATAGAAATCTGGGGCCATCTTGTTGATTTTTGGAATCATGTTTTTAGCTCTTATCCTATTAAACAGGTTGGTTTTACCTTTTGTGTTGTGAAACACCAATCACCTAAGTGCTTTACAGATAATGGAGGATTTGCCCTGCACTTTTGTTGTTGAGAACTATTTTAAAGGGTGGGGAGTATGCTCTTAGTTCACAGACATATCTTTCTCCAAATGTATTTTTTAAACTTTTTTTTTGCTTCATCTATGAACTGTAGTAAAGTACTATAAATCTCTCGTGTAGCTCTTTGAAATTTTAGAAAATCAATGTTTATCGAAAGCTTATTCTGGCATATCTCTGGTGGTTGAAGATAAATATAAATTATATATCAAAGCTGGGGAACCGTTTCTTTTTATAAGTTGAATTATTAATCTTTTCTATTCTTATCTTGGCAAAATGTTACTGAGCGGGGTCTGTGTACAGGGTTGATACTGAACATGCATATGTAGCCATATGTTTTTGTTTTTTTTATGTCTGTAAATACACACAGCAGGTATTTTAGGAGCTTCCCAACAAAAACAAACAGCTTACAGGCAGAATTATTTTTTTTTCTTTTTGGCACCATTGCTTTGACATGTTTAGACAAGATTTTATTGACAGACTGTGCTACATTAAAACCTGTGGTGCAGGCCTTCAGTGGCATTCCTTAGTCAGCAGAAGTTTACATCATCATTTAACAAGTGTAAATCAGATGTTAATCAACGAAGCCATATGTTTAGATATGACCTGATGTCTGTAGAGAAATTTACACAGGTGGGAAAGAGTTGTCCCCCTTAATGGTTTTCAAATGTTTGAGGATGTAGAAATGAAAAATGAATATGGAAATAGCAAAAAAAAAAAATTGCGGGGTGGGGGGTAGGAACATAAATAAGATAACGGCAGTGTTAAGTCTGCAATAGTTTTTCCCCCTTTATGTATTTTGTTGCTTGGGAAATAGAATAAAAAATTGAAGAAAAAAAGCAAAAAAACAAAACACGAGAAAATAAGAGTGTAAATCAGATTCACACAATAGTGTTTGGTCTACAAGAGTTTTCTCCCCTTTCTTATTCTATGGTACTGGGAATGTGTAAAGCTTTGAAATACAATAACATGATTTATTTCAAAATGTTAATGATATTTTTGGAGTGTTTATTTTCATGACCAATTTATTTTAAGTCAAATCTCAGATTATCACAAATTAGGTGTAAATACCATTATGTTTTTATTAAGAAATTAAAGCCTCAAAGTGAGTGACTGATTTTGGTCAGGATAACAAGATCTAATCTGAATTGCATTTCTTAGGAATTTTTTGTGTTCCAAAACAATTTACTAGATTATGCAACAAAGAAACAATATCACAATACCTTGAAATAAAGTTTATGGCAATTTCTTATAATAAGAGTACATGCGGAGTACTGATGTACTGTAGGTCCAGACCTTTCAGCTAGCTTATTTCTGTTAAGTTACAATATTGTACTGAATCTGTTGTTTGATATTTACAGATGCCCCGCCCCCATATCCTGGAGTGGGTCATGCCCCGCACCCTCACGCTCTACGGCACTCCGATAGGAAGTTCTCTGCTCCAGTCTTCGGTTCACGAGATACAGCTCCACCGATGCCCAATGAGAACCGTCTGTCACGCTGTGATGAAGTGGAGAACATACCGGAAGTCGTCCAAGAGGAACCAAAAACAGATGAGATCGTTTCTCATCCACCCCAATTTCAGAGGTAACCATGACAACAAGCAATCTACTCTACTACTGTCTGTGAACTGGCCAAATTATATGGAACCTAGAATACCTGACATCAGTTCCATCAGCATTACTCAATTTGCCATAGAAAAGTAATACAGATTCAACTTAGCTTTTTCCTTAATTCTGATAAGGCTTTCATACTGAAAAAGTTCAGGACGTAATAATGTTGAGTGATTTTCTTAGTTCAGGAATATTGATGAAACCATGGCATGGTTAGACAGATACACAGTTTTGATTATATTATGAAATTTCTGACTTGTTGAAGTAGAAGTATGAAACTTTGTAATCCATACTGAATTCTGTAAATAATATAAGGTATTTGTTCTACCTAGGAGTGCTACATCGCCATACATCGAACACGACCTAGAATCTCCACCACCCCCTCCCCCTCCCCTGGACCCTGGGGAGCTGGCCCTGAGTCCCCCATCTTTACGGTCTACCCCTAATAGGCAGCAGGACCCTGACTCCTCCCAGTCCATCGACGGTCACGTTCCGCGGAGCAATGTCAGTGTCCTATCCTCGTCTCGTACAGAGGACTCAGAGGATGACCCGAAACGCAAAATCAAGGTATTTATTGTCGAATATTGAAGCAGAAATGTCACATCTATATTACTGTTTAGATGATTTCTTCTGTATGTGTTTTTATTAGAAAACTGTAAATAGTGGATTAACAATTTCAAGAGATATGAATATCAAATTTGTTTCCTTTTTTGAAAACTTTTTATTTATTTTTTCAAAATTTTCTGTTGGAATTAACATTATGCATAGAAAAATTGAAATTCTAAAAATTAAAACAGATTGAATGTCACAGCTAATGACATGTATAACTTCTCATTCAAAAGCGACACCCTGCTGACCGGGCATACTACATTGCTAAAGAGTTACTGATGACTGAACGTACATATCGCAAGGATCTCGAGGTCATAACAGTGGTGAGTAGCTGAAACATCTCTATGGTGATATCCAGGGTCATAACCAGTGATTATGTCAAAAGGTCATCACCACTGGAATAATGTCAAAGGTCATGACCTTTGTAATTGTGTCAAAGGTCATGACCTTTGTAATTATGTCAAAGGTCATGACTTGTTGTAATGTCAAGGGTCAAGTGAGTGATTGTATTCCTTGATAGATTTCATTGAATACCATTGGAGTTTTCCCCAAGTAAACTATTCCATGAGACGGTTGCTGTGAACCTGATTCCTGAAACGTTGAGTATTTTCTTTGTTTTAGTGGTTCCACAATGCAGTAAGCATGGAAGGGGCTGTGCCAGAGCCCACTGAGAACTTGTTCTCAGCCATGGAGCCAATCTACCAGTTCCACAGTAAATTTCTCATGGACATCGACCAGCGTATCTCAATGTGGTATGTATGAATTGTACCAAAACTTCTATCAGCACTGTGGACTTTTGTAGGATGATTTATACATTCAGATTCATATGTTAGAAAGATAACCATCTTGTTTATGTGTTCAAGAAGATTGAAATGAGCAATATTGCTATGATTATACTGTCCCATGATAATTGTACAATAGATATAAATAACTCCATCACTTATCAGCCATTGTTAGCCATGAAGTTTAAAAGTATATTGGAGATTGTTTATAATTCATATCCTGTATCACTCAACACAAAACAAAATAACAAGTACATTGTAGAAGTATATATTTGTTTTAATACATATGTACCTTGTAACTGATGTGAGTTATATGACTGTTTTACAGGAGTACATTGTAGAAGTATATATTTTGTTTTAGTACGTCATAATTGATGTGAGATATATAACTGTTTTACAGGAGTACATTGTAGAAGTATATATTTGTTTTAATACCTAGTAGTTGATGTGAGTTATATGACTGTTTTACAGGGAAGGTAAATCAAATGCTCACCTGAACGGTGACTACCAGAGAATCGGTGACGTGCTGATGAACAACCTCCCGAAGGCTCTAACGGTAAATACACACTCAACAACTCGTCGTCACTGGTTAAGATAGAAAATCACTCATTCTACCTGTCAGATACTGACCATACTACCGGTCAGAGACTGACCATACTACCGATCAGAGACTGACCATACTACCGATCAGAGACTGACAATACTACCGGTCAGATACTGACCGTACTACCGGTCAGATACTGGCCGTACTACCGGTCAGATACTGACCGTACTACCGGTCAGATACTGGCCGTACTACCGGTCAGATACTGACCATACTACCGGTCAGAGACTGACCATACTACCGATCAGAGACTGACCATACTACCGGTCAGATACTGACAATACTACCGATCAGAGACTGACCATACTACCGGTCAGATACTGACAATACTACCGATCAGAGACTGACCATACTACCGGTCAGATACTGACCGTACTACCGGTCAGAGACTGACCATACTACTGGTCAGAGACTGACCATACTACCGATCAGAGACTGACAGTACTACCGGTCAGATACTGACAATACTACCGGTCAGAGACTGACCATACTACCGGTCAGATACTGACAATACTACCGATCAGACTGACCATACTACTGATCAGATACTGACCGTACTATCGGTCAGATACTGACCATACTACTGATCAGAGACTGACCATACTACCGGTCAGAGACTGACCATATTACCTGTCAGATACTGACAATACTACCGGTCAGAGACTGACCATACTATTGGTCAGATACTGACACTACTACCTGTCAAAAATCCCACCGATCCTGTACTGTATATAGGCCTTAGTTTCCTGTAAATTTGTTTATTATTTTGCTATATTTATACATTAGCCACTACAGACTGTGAACCTTTTGTTGAATCAACTCCAAACTATTCTAAATTCTTAATTTAGAATAGCTTTGATATTTTTTTGGAATAGCTTTGGATATTTTAGTTTTTTCAAGCTAGAAGAAAAGTAACAAACTTGATTTTCATTTCCAAATTCGCTGGAAATTTAGAAATAAATATGACAATTGGGAGCAACTCTTAACTTATTAGTTTACCTATACTGGTGTGTAAGCTGTGGAGTCCACATGTAAAGGGAGACAACTTACAAAATAGGGATGAACAGGATAATGACAGTCCAGCAGAAATATATAGGAATATCTAGATTTATCATCCATGTGTATATCATTGTGTATTGTACTGTATTTGAATACTTATATATAATATACACTCGAGAAAGGAAGAGAAAGAAATGCTTCCTACTTCTATGTTAATTCCTGCTGTCATTATGAATAGCTACGGCCTGTTATTTGTGATTTTATTTGGGACTTTTTTCTATCATCGATAAGCTATATAGAAATATGCTGTTTTATATTTCCAGGTGTTCTATAAGAATTATTTAGATAAACAAGAAGGAATTCTAACAGAGCTGGAACATGCAGTCAAAAAACAGAAATCTTTTGAGAAAATGTACAAGGAATTTGAGTCACAGAAAGTGTGTTACCTCCCCTTGAACACATTCATTCTCAAACCAGCACAGCGAATCCTTCACTATAAACTTCTCTTGGAACGTGAGTAACACTGTATGCCACATTTGGTTTGGTGATTCACTGATAAAAATTGTTGGTGTTGGCACTTTTACATTGCAAGAGGAAATTTATGTTGTTTTGTTTTAAATGGTCTCAAAAATATATTGAAAATGCCTGTTTTTCAGGAAAAAAATTAAGAATCATTTATAGAAGCAAAATTTTCCTATGTATAGATTCTGATGGACACAACGAAAAACAGAACAGCTTCCTGGTTATTTGGGTTTTTTTTTTTTTTTTTTTTATTATTATTCTAATACATTGTAATTTTTGCTGACAATTTTTAAGAAATAATAAAAAAAAAAGACCATACTCCAAAATATCATGAAAAAAAAGTGAAGTTTTAGAACTTTCAGATGCCAGACATTTGATATATAAGAGAGGTTTACACTGGTATACCAGGTAACTACAGTCAAACCTGCTCTAACGACCCCCTGTATATAACGACTGCCTGTCTATAACGACCGGTTTTAAGATTCCCCGTGAGATTTTACTATATAACGACCCTCTGTATAGCGACTACCTGTCTAATGTGGCTAACGACCTGTGATTTCGGAACGGCGGTCGCTAATTTGTTTTCTATAGCGACCGATTTCTGTCAGCCATCTTCTGATCTCGGCAGTCATCCCTCATAAAATCCCCGGAAAATTCAGACACATCGACCCTGGCTTGATTATACAAACAAAGGACCACCACAACCCTGGCCTGGGTATATAAACAAAAGACCTCTACCACCTGTAAGCCTATAATTACTGTAGCTGCCCTGGCCTGGGGCTCGGTAAGAGAGGAGTCGGGTCACCATGCGTGTCGGTATTACATTACAACCTTGCACAGGTGGCTTCATTTGACACGGTCAGTTAATTTTGTGATTACAACTAGGATACATCACTTCAATAACAAACACTGGTCATATCTGTCAACAAGATTTACTCACATGAAAGCCAATAATGCCTTTCTTAATCGTAGCTGTCGGTACTAGCGTTTGTACTGCCGCCATCTTTAATTAGTCAATACTAACAAAAAGTCGTAAACAGATACAAATATCCGGATTTCAATTTGGGTCAGAAAAAAAATATTTTGGTTTTAAGAAGTAAGACTATAACACAAAATAATTAGTAGTAACACAAATATAATTTATTAATTAATTATTGTGTATTATTTTTCTTTATTTATGAAAGAAAGGGAGATAATTTGATATATACATATAGCATTACTTCAGAACAAAATATTTAAAAAAAAAAATTATCCATAAGACCATTTTGAGTTATATTTTGTGTTTGGGTCCACAAATCATTAAATATTAAACCCTTCAGATTTATAAAGTTTATGCATTTATTTAACTTCTGACTGGTCTTCTGAATGCCCTGTTCAATGACAATTTATATATGGCAGTTTTAAGTAAATTTGTTGGTGCAATAATTTTGACCTGTCTATAAAGGCAACCTGTCTATAGTGACCGTTTTTCTGCCTCCCCTTGGGCGGTCGCTATAGACAGGTTTGACTGTATATTCATTTCTGGTTTCATTTCCAGGTCTGACAAAGCATTACTCTAAAGATCACCAGGACTTCGCAGACTGCAGTGGTAAGTCTGCTCAAATAATGTACAATAAAATGTAGAAAGAAGAAGATATTTCACTTAGATTGACAGGCAGCACTGATAAATTATCTCCTGTCTGATAATGTATGCAGACTGCACAATCTTATATTTCACATGTCACTTAGATTGACAGGCTGGGCTGATAAATTATCTCTTGTCTAATAAGTTATAAAGCTGCATGTATTTGTCATCGATGTAGATTTGAATTGTAAATTGACGAAAATGCACTGTCTTTCACAGTGTTTGAAATTTGTCTCAGATTGCCATGCAGATATAGATCTATTATATAATTTTATATAAACTGAAGAACGACTAATTTTGTCATAGAATGTGTTTAATATCAGACATTATTGATAATATACATGAGGAAGCAACTGCCATAAATATACAAAAGGAGAGACATTCACTTTTCAATTTGTTTTCTCAAAATAAAAATGAAGCACTTAGTGCTTACTTTTAATGTAAATATTTCATCTTAATAACCTTTTGACCTCTGCTTACAGCTGCCTTGTCCAAGGTGAACTCTTTAGTGTCGGAATACAAGGAAAGAATGAGAACACAGGTATGTTCATTACTATGGAGACCGTCCGTCCGTCTGTCTGTAGACACATTTTGTCTGGACAACTCCTAAACCGATGGGCCGACTCCAATGAAACTTCACACACATATTAATGATCATGTATAGATGCGCATGCCACTTTCTTTTTCTCAAAATTATTGTTGCTATGGCAACTGGTCACTATAAACAGGTTTTCCGATAAGAACCATAACTTCAAGTTTGTCCGGACAACTCCTCCTGAACCGAAGGGCCGATTTCAATGAAACTTCACACAAATATAGAGGACCATGTGTAGATGTACATGCCACTTTCTTTTTCTCAAAATTATGGTTGTTATGGCAACTGGTCACTATATTACTGGGTTATCTTTGTTAGCCTCTAATTAACAGTTCCAATTCACCATTGACTCTTGCAGATTGCGGGGGTATTAGTCAGCCATCCTGGCGACAGTTCTAGTTCAGATTAGGTAAAATCCAGCATATGTGTGTGTACTTCTATAGGCTACATTATAAGAATCAAGTTTTACCTATCTATCCTGGAAAAACAATTAATTAAATGCTATGTAGGCATTTAGGAAAGATGGGGATAGGGGAGTTGTCTCCCTTTACTGATATGCTTAAGCAGTAGGGGCCTGTATAATGCCCAGAAGGCCAACATATAAACTTGGCTCAAAATAAGGGATGGGCTTATAGAGGGATGACTAAATGGTATTTGTAATCAATTTGTACAGAACTGCAATAGACAGTAGGTTGGAGGAACAAGATGCTTAACTCTGTTGTGTTCCAGTTGACTCGCCTGTAAATGCATATGTGGTAGGGCAATGCTAGAAATGTCATTGTAAGTCTTTAGCACCAAAATGGCAGCTCCGACTGTATGCTCCCCTAGGGATTTGAGAAAGACGATGGCTGATTGATAAGGGCCCAATATTCACAGGGTAATAATTTGTGAACCGCTTTGAGACGGCTATGTTGCTGGGATATAGCAGTATATAAAACGCCAAATTATCATTAGTATTACCAAATATGGATAAAATATTGCATGTACATTTATACAAGTACTTGATAGTGCTGATGGTATATCTGAGACGCTTGTGGTCAGTCAGTGGAACAAATGTCCTTCCCTCTTAGCTCTATGTAGAGATCAGCATGTCTGTCAGTGAGGAGTTTTAAGGGATACAGGCTGATGAAATTATCAAAGTAAAGTTTCATGCATGGTCAATATTGTAGTAATGATCCATTTCCTTTTGCGATTTGTTTGATGTTTGTTGACATGCCTTGTGGTCCACTGCCATCACCCTTGTTTTCTTTTTGGAGATGTGACTTTACCAGGATTTGATTATTTTCCAGGAGAATTTACAGAAGCTGATGGAGATACAGAGAGATTTGGTTGGTCTGGACACACTTGTACATGTAGACAGGGTACGTATAAAACGAAATAAGATCAAGACGTCATCAAGAAAATGCCAAATTCAGAATTTCAGTGACCTAATTTAATGTCAATAGAAAGTGACCTAGATTCAGTATACAAGTCTTCAACAAAATGTGCAATGCAAAGTTTGAGTCATAATGTGATTAATCTAATAACTGACTATATATATTAAGCAAGATTCTTAAATTATTTTCAGATTTTCATTCGGGAAGGATGCCTCCAAAAATTTTCGAGAAAAGGATACCAACAGAGGATGTTTTTCTTGGTGGGTACAATCAACCTCAGATGTTTGATTCTATTCAGTTTACAATATATGCACACTGTATGCATAACCCATGTAGTGAAATAATATATCAAAATATTAGAATATACAAGAAAAAAATAATTGAAGTTGCATTTGTTTGCATTAGAACGCAGAAGGAGTTAGTTTGATGTAGGCAAATTTGATTTGCTGTTAACAAGAAATGTGTTTTCTTCATTGATCTATAAAATTTATTTGTTGATTTGTCTGCAGTTTTCTGACCTGTTGGTGTACACCAGTCGGACGACGACACATCTACTACAGTTCAAAGTTCATGGCCAGCTCCCTCTACGAGGCATGATTGTAAGTATAGGGGATGAATTTTAAATAGCAGTAGTTAAACAGAAGATGTCAAAGTTATCAACTGCAATATTTTTACCCAATCAAATTCCCAGCCTGTAAATCAAATTAATCTCAATGTTGAATCTGCCCTCTCAACGTTTTGGTTGTTTACTTGATAATGATGTAGGTATTTCTGTAAGTAATGATACATGAAAAAAAGTACATTTTAACATTTTTCTCTGACAATATGCAAGATATTTTATTGGTAGTTAAACTTTCATTACATAAACATTGTTAAATGCCTTCTCATTTGGTGAAGTTTCTTGATAAATAAACAACTGATTGTCCCTTAAAGAGCTATTTAGGGGACAAATTCCTTTCTTTAGCAGGATTTTTTTTTTTTTTTTGCGAGAATAGACAGAGGAGTTAGGGTGTTAAATAAATAATATAAAAACTTGATTGAGCTTCATATTACCAACAGTTTCTGCTCTTTATTATAAAACTAACTTTAACCATCTCTGTTTACAGGTAGAGGAGTCCGATCATGCCAAGATGGCTGTCGCCAACAGCTTTGCAATATATGGTGGCAACAAGTGTATCTTAGTGGCAGCTAGGTAATCACCGACCATTAATATATATAGATGGTCTGTTTAGTAGAATCAAGAAACTTCTATCTAGAGTGTTCTTATGCACATGTTGAATGTTGAATGAAATATGGCATGGTGTTCACCTTTCAGCCATCGTAAACTTTGTGTGCCCCACATTTAGTTTTGACAATCTTGTTGAAACTTTGTAAGCTTTATAATCATGATTATGTATTTGTGATACATAATATTTCATAAATACCATTTTGGTTCAGTAAGTTTTGAAAGATTTACTTGCCTGTTTTCAGCATTTTATTCTTATTTGGAGAGTGGAGTTTGCCTCTCGCTTTGTTTTAATGACCGACAAAATCTGGAAAACATTTTGATGCTTATGCATGTTATATAAATTATTGTCAGCATAAGAAGTTTAAGCTAAAAAAAAATCAAATATTCAATGTTTAAATGAAATTTTAAAACTCTTTCTCTGACATTACCATGTGTATTAATGTGATGTCTATGTTGTAGTTCTCAAGAGGAAAAAGATAAGTGGATAGAGGATCTAAATGAAGCCATTATCCAAGCTAAAAACAGGAATGATGATAAACTGAAGTATTCTAGTCTGAAATCCTCCACAAGTAAGTTTAGTATTCCTGACTTGGAAAATGGTCCCCTCCATGTGTCCATGTTTCCCACTGCCTTTCCTGTGCCCTGAATGCATTAAGTTGCAATCTCTCTCATGACTCTGACAAATGCAAAAAGACTCTAATGAGAAATGTCTTCCCTTCCTATTAGTGTCTTTATTTGCCAATAAGCCCCTGACCACAAATAAGTCCATGTCCACAAATAGGCTCCTGTCCATAAATAAGACTCTGTCCACAATAAGCCCCTGACCACAAATAAGTCCATGTCCACAAATAGGCTCCTGTCCATAAATAAGACTCTGTCCACAATAAGCCCCTGACCACAAATAAGTCCATGTCCACAAATAGGCTCCTGTCCATAAATAAGACTCTGTCCACAATAAGCCCCTGACCACAAATAAGTCCATGTCCACAAATAGGCTCCTGTCCATAAATAAGACTCTGTCCACAATAAGCCCCTGACCACAAATAAGTCCATGTCCACAAATAGGCTCCTGTCCATAAATAAGACTCTGTCCACAATAAGCCCCTGACCACAAATAAGCCCATGTCCACAAATAAGCTCCTGTTAACAAATAAAAAGCCCATGTCCACAAATAGGCCACAGTCTACAAATAAGCCTCTACGGTTTTGCAGACACATGAATTGTAATCTTAAAGTGGTTCACAAATAAACTCTTTCAAAACTGTAATATTAAATTTGACGATAAATATGATACTGTACTTTTACACAAAGGAAGGGAGCTTATTGAAGGATAAATAAACTAAATCTCAGTCATTTACAGTATCTGGTGAAAAAGGTTCCAACTTTCATCTGCATGTAGCTTTCCAGTATCAAGTTGAAGGGTTTTGACTACCACATGCAGTCAGTGAAAAAGTTTTCATTGATTTTATTGGCCATATTTCCACAGGTTCATCAGAAAATGTCGAAGGTGAAGGTCAGAGTGGAGAGGTGAATGGGTCACCGCCTGAAAAACAGATCCAGCACCGAGCCAACACCACGATGCATGTGTGTTGGCATAGAAACACGAGTGTTAGCATGCGGGACCATGACAAGGCGGTCAAGGTACGAAGGGCCGGTTGGTCAGTAGTTGTAGGTCTGTCACCTTGCTCGTGCCATGATGGCTACACAACATCACGAACAACTGTCAAAATTTGCAGGCGAAGACTGGGGATGTGGGAGTGTCGCATACTTAATTGAGGTCACAGGTCCAAAATATATGGAGTTATTGGCCTTTGTTTATTTATGATACCAAAGTTTGACCAGAGAGTAGGGCTGTGGATTGCTTGCTGTAATCTGCCTCGCTAAAAATATTTCAATGCAGATTGTATAATGCAGATCACGCAAATCAAAAGGGGATGATTTCATTACGAAAAAAATCAGTAGAATGCTACCTCTGTTGTTTTGAGAGTAATGAGCATATAGCTTTAAAAAAAAAAAAAAAAAAAGACACACAACTTTAAAAATATAGTGTTGTTAGAGCTAATGCTACTCTTACGTATGAATTTGTGTGATGACATAGATGCAATGGTATCAGACTTTTTTATCATTGAACGTTTGACTTTACAGAATCAACTGAGTGGTTACCTGCTGCGCAAGTTCAAGAACAGCAACGGCTGGCAGAAACTCTGGGTGGTGTTCACAAACTTTTGTCTATTTTTCTACAAAACTTATCAGGTAAAACATTGACCTCCTTGTTTGTGAGCTTGTGTGTTTTATGTCTCAATAGGAAAATATGTCAAAAAACTTTAAGAATGACAGGATTTTGGTTGACATCTGGTTTGAAACATTGTTGGGAGAGCAAGCTAAAAAAGACTGAAAATAGATGTAATATAATTTATATGACAGTATTTTGCCATGTTTACTGGATTATCCAAGTGAGTGATGCAGATGGATGGCATTTTTCTTGTGATCAATGTAATTTAAGTGCACATTTCTAGAGACGAATATTTTTCACTTTTTTCTTGTGATGAACGTAACTTAAATGTATATTTCTAGAGATGAATAAGCATTAAACAATGGCTACTATAGAGGTTACTCTCTCCAGTAAAAATGAATCTGGTGATTAGATATCTTTATTTTGTCCTTGTCCCAGGATGATTTTCCCCTGGCCAGCCTGCCGTTGCTAGGTTACGCTGTCAACACTCCAGAGGAAGAGGACGGGATACACAAAGACCACGTCTTTAAACTCCAGTTCAAAAATCATGTGTACTTCTTCAGGGCGGAGAGCGAGTATACCTTTGAGAGGTGGGTCAGAATTAAAAATGCCATAGCTACAGAAGTTATTTTATTTTAGAGGTAATGGAATTCAGTAAGAAATCCTGGATTGTTTTCATATATAAATTTATAGATGAGAGCTCTTCATCTGTTAATTTGACAGTGATAGGCCTTTCAGATATAACTTTATAGATGACAGCCTTCATGTGTTAATCTGACAGTGATAGGCCTTTCAGATATAACTTTATTGAGGACAGCTATCCATCTGTTAATCTGACAGTGATAGGCCTTTCAGATATAACTTTATTGAGGAAGTCTTCATCTGTTAATCTCACAGTGATAGGCCTTTCAGATATAATTTTATAGAGGACAGCTGTTCATCTGTTAATCTGAGAGCAATAGGCCTTTCAAATATAAATCTATAGATGACAGCCTTCATGTGTTAATCTCACAGTGAATGGCCTGTGAATGGGAAACAGTCATGGTAGTACATGTATTGTGGTAGCTAAGATACTTTACCCTAAATCACAAGTCTCATAGTATTGTCTGTATTTTACCTAAACTATACATAGTTTTCTCATAAATGAGACAGGTAAATCTAGTATGTTAACCGGGGCTAGATTCCTTTGTCTGAGGTCAATCTGTCTGAATCTTTAAGCAACATATGACCTACAGTGACTTGTACAACTGTGTTTCTGACCCAGAAGTGAGATATTCAGTTGAACAGTTCTTAATGGTAGTTTGTATTGTTTAAATATAATTTTGATGAGAGAATCTATTAAATACCTGTGATTTATTACCTATATGTGTGTGAGATAGATTCATTTCAGTCAGGACTACTATTCTGTAATAAAATATTCTCAGCTTTGCCTCTGTGGAGATTTCATTATGCTATGTCAGCCCTCGACTGAGGTGATCTTGAGAACTAACCGGTTATACTATCTCTAAGACTTGTTCAGGGCTGAAAATTTCATTCTCGGCATTACCTCAACCTCAATACATTATGTAAATCCTTTCTCAAGATAACTAACACTAAATAACAAGATTCTATTTATTTTTAGGTGGATGGAAGTGATTAACCATGCTACAAACAGTTCTCGCCGTGTTCGACTTTTCAGCAGGATGGATAGTAACCAATTGTCATAGCACTAACCACCGGCAGCCAATCAAAACCTGTGTGTCTGCCCGTCATCGTAACACCTAGCTGAGTCAGCCATATTGTCGCCTACCACTCCAGGAACATTTGTGATCACCATGAATTAGCATAACCTGATATTCAGAAACCTAATCAGACATAGGACAGTGATGACTTTTTATACATAAATGAGGAAATATCAATATAGTTGAAATGAGCATAATTGGAAATTTCCTGGATAAAACATGTTGTGAATTTTGTGACGAAGAATTTGATTATATGGTGCGTTTTACGATGACTAGTGTTTCGGTGTTTTAACACGGCAAGACTGCATCATGTGTATGGTTGCACTGTGAATGTGATCATGTTTAAACTATATATCAGACTTTTTTTTCGAACAATTGTGTAAAAAATTTGTCGTGTCTGAAACCAGTCATAACAGTGATACATAATCAATTTTTAAATATTTTTTAGTTTGAATGAAGGGAGACTGATTTTGAATGAAATTCACCTCTTGTAATCGGTTACATGTTAATATACTTTACCCTGTACATCATTTTAAAATAGGTGAGGACATCAGATTTATATAAAGGGAAATATTTTTAATGTTATGATTTTTAACCATTAAATTATATACATGTTTATTAATATATGGAATGTATTATCAAAGTATTAATTTGTATTCAAATTATTTACCAAAAGTTTCAGCCGGGAGTTTAGAAAAATATCTTTTAAAGTGATTATTTGTGTAATTATTTACAATTCAGAATCGGGGTCAGGAGGTGGTCACTAAATTGTACTGCAGTAGTAAATGAAATCGTAGCATTCTTGTCAGACATATCAGTCTGATATTTTTAAGAGTGCTGATAATGATAATGTGATTTGTGATATATGTAACACTGAGTGTAATGCTTTGATATAATGCTCAAAGACCCTGTAATTATAATTCATTGGAGACCCACATAAATGAAATTTTAAAATGCTTGAAGATGTATGTTTGCTTTAAAATTACATATTTCACAATATTATAATCTGAATAGTTATCCAAGACCCAAACTAGATTTTAGTATACACTACTGGTATATTATCATAATTACAATATATTATATATAACTACAATACACTATAATCTTAACATTACCCAAGATCTAAAATAAAAGTTAAATGCTGAAATTTTATTTTCATAATGTTTTTGGAGATGCAGGAAAAAGCTTTGACAAGGTCGTCCAATTCTCAAAACAATCTCAATGTTACCGGTAAAGTGATTTGTGGAGATTTGATGTCTGCCTCTCCCTGAACTATGCATAATATCTTAATGCAACTAGTGAAATGTGAAATAGATACTAGGTATATATTATGTATACCTGTATGTAGATGTATAGCTGGATGTTTTAGGTACATATGTATGTAGGTACATGTTTGTCCATAACCGTATGTCAATGGTCGACATGTTTAGTTTGTACACATTAGATCAGGCTTCAATCTCAAAATCTGTTATTTAATTTTTAATAAAGTTAAAACATAACCATTGGAATTTGATTTAAGAATAATATTGTAATTCCAGTATTTTTAAAACAGAAACTGTGAGTTGGAATTTGTCCCAATTCCCCGTGTGGTGTTGACCGACACAGAGGTAATTCCCCGTGTGGTGTTGACCGACACAGAGGTAATTCCCCGTGTGGTGTTGACCGACACAGAGGTAATTCCCCGTGTGGTGTTGACCGACACAGAGGTAATTCCCCGTGTGGTGTTGACCGACACAGAGGTAATTCCCCGTGTGGTGTTGACCGACACAGAGGTACACTGTACCTCTGTTTACACATTTGAGTGGCATTCGTATTTTTATAATAGAACTTTTTTCAACTAAAATGTTCTGTTAAAATGTTTATTTGCTGAAAGAGGCAAATTAAAAAAAAAAAAAAAGGCCTAAAACAGAATTATACAGCCAAACCTGTATATAAAGGCCGCTCAACAGAACACAGGAAAGTGGACTTTAAACTGAAATCAGTGGTCTTTTTTGACAGGTTTTTGTTAAGCCAAGGTTGTCTTGATTGACAGGTCTTTGTTAAGCAGATGTGGTCTTTATAGACAGTTTGTTGTTAAACAGGTGGTCTTTATAGACATGTTCTTGTTAAGCAGATGTGGTCTTTATAGACAGGTTGTTGATAAACATATGTTCTTTATAGACAGTTTCTTGTTAAACAAAGATGGTCTTTATAGACAGGTTCTTGTTAAGCATATACGGTCTTTATAGACAGGTTCTTGTTAAACATGTGTCTTTATAGACAGGTTCTTGTTAAACAGATATGGTCTTTATAGACAGTTGTTAAACAGATGGTCTTTATAGACAGGTTCTTGTTAAGCAGAAATGTTCTTTATAGACAGTTTCTTGTTAAGCATAGATGGTCTTTATAGACAGTTTGTTGTTAAACAGGTGGTCTTTATAGTCAGGTTCTTGTTAAGCAGATGTAGTCTTTATAGACAGGTTCTTGTTAAGCAGATGTGGTCTTTATAGACAGGTTCTTGTTAAACAGGTGTCTTTATAGACAGGTTCTTGTTAAGCAGAGGTGGTCTTTATAGACAGGTTCCTGTTAAGTAGAGGTGGTCTTCGTAGACAGGTTTTTGTAAAGCAGAGGTGGTCTTCAGGGCAGATATGGCTAACTTGTGGCTATTGTAAAGTATTAAACTATTGTGAATTAATTAACAGAAAGTTAATGCATCCTGTTGAGAAAATAGTGATGCTTTATAAATGTATTTTTTAATACAGATATGTAGGCTAATTCTCAACCATGCATATCAGTGTTACTAAAAGTCACAAAAATATTCACAGTTGTATAGGGCTATTTTATTGTATAATTGTTTAATCATGTTTGATAGAATATTAAGTTGTAATATTGCACTAGTCATATTTTTTTATATCAAATTAATGTTGATTTTATGGAAATGTTAATCATTCATACCAATTACTGTTGACAACAAGGCTAAGCTGCTGACGCACCGACACCAAAGAATACAATGTTCAATTTTGATACATTGAGCAGTTTAGTATCAGGTAGGAAGAAATGTTACACCAAATTTTCTAACACATAAGTTCTAAGAACATTCTGAAAAACAAATGTTCTGTGTTTTTTTGTCCAGTGGTTCAAATCCTGAGACAAAAGGGACATACCAGACCATCTTATAATACCGGGTTTTAACAATCTGTCTGGCTATTTTAGCTTGAACTTTTGACATTATATAACATATCAATTTTATTTTTTTATTAGATTGTATAAAAAACATTTTCTCATTTGACTACAGGCACAATTGTAATTGATTTAGGATTTACAAATAGAAAAGTGTTTAAAAGTAGAATAATTATGAATGTGTACTGTACATATTCACGTATAGTGTGCACTTTTTTCTTAAATTGACAAGTCAAAAAAATCACTGGGCACTATAGGTACAATCCTTTGCGGGTCAGATGCATGGATGTCATGAATGTGATTTGAGATTGTAATTGTCATTTCATGACATGGGATGGAAAAGATTTTACTTCTGTTAGAATATGTACTAAGTGAAAATAATAGTAAATGTACAAATTTTTATCTCCTTACCTAGTCAGTCGTGGACATTTTCTTCCCTTTTGTCACATGTGTTGGACCATATATTCACTGTTCCTGACACGTGCCTTACCCGCTCTATAAGTCACACAGAAAAACCAGTCATCTTTTCCTTTTACTGCTGGTTATCCTGACAATTAATACATTATCATCAAAGTCAATTACTATGATGGAGTTGTCTCCCTTTCTGATACAAAATTGTGGTGAGGTATTTCTTCTGGGTATTGTCAGAATCCTAAATATTGCTGTTTTCTTGTTGATGTTTGTTTAATTTAATGTACCACAAATAGTATTGTAAAAGGTTATATCAAAATTATGCATTTAAAAAAAAGAAAAGAATTCAATTTCATTTTCATTTCACTTCGGTTGTGTTCAGCATAATATACAGTGCATTTTGGACTATGAGATGTTCTGTTCTTTTACTGATAAGGATATCCAAATGATTTGTTTAAATCTACACACACATATATATATGTATGAAACTTGCTATTGTACAAAACTGAAAGAAGAACATAAGTTAGTATCCAGCATGATTGATGTGTTCCAATTAGTGTTAAAAAGTTAGTGACATATCTTTAAAATACCACAAAAGTGCTTTATCATACAAATTACAAGTTATGGTATTAGTTATACAACAAGCAGGTATTAGTTCACAAATGAAAATGAAGTCTTTTCCCCACCTCAAAGTTTAGATGACTGATGTCTAGATTTTTGCTGGAGGAAGCTATGTGGGAAGAGTTAGGTATCAGTATTTTATCCATGTAACTAGGCAACATAGTTTGACGCAGGTTTTCTATTCGTCAAATTTATTCAGAAATGTTACCAATTATCATGTGTATTGACCACCCTCCGTATTACCCCATAGTTCTGATATTGATGTTACTAAACTGCATTTCAGTGTAAAATAAGTTGTATATCTCAAATGTACACAAAGTATGTTGTATTATAGAAATTGTGAAAAACCCTACTATAATGTACAGTACTTAACATGTATATATATATTATTTTTAAACAAATTTTAATGTGAAACATTTGTACATTGTAATTTATGTGTTTATTGTGTATTCTTAAATATCAATTCCTGAAATAAAACTAGCTTTTTCAGTTTTAATTAATTGAGACAGGCTTTTCCGGTTTTAATTGAGACTGACTTTTAAGTTTTAATTAATGGAGACTGGCTTTTAAGTTTTACTGCTTCTATTACTTTGCATATTTATTGTTTTCGATGTGCAAAAACGTTTTATCATAATTATCTCCCCTTGACTCCAATATCGTAGGAAGGTGGTAACTTGTTCATGTTGAAATATGTGGTGTTCAAAACTTATGCAAGTATGTATACGATGTTTTGTTGTGTGTTCTGATACCTTCATTAAATCCTCGGTGAATTTAAACAAATTTAGATTATTCTAGCAAGTGTATGAGTTAAAACAAGGATGTCAACCAAGTGAAACTTTATTGTATTTTTGAAAATATATTTAAAATAAAAAAATTGCTAAACTTCTAAATAAATCTTTTTAAAAAGTACACATTCAATTTTAAAGTGGGCTATTTTAGGACTGTTTTATCAGAAAAAGTGCAGTATGTGTGTGCAATTATAAGGACACTTGTACAGCCTTATATAGACATGTGTTATAATTATCATATTTATCTCTGCCATATCGAACAAAAAAAATGTAACAGGTCTCTTTATACAAGGTACAGGAATAAGAAAGCTTATTTATTTGATATTAGGGTTTTGAATAAGAGAAATATGGCACATCTTCATTTTATTGATAACTTGAATATTAATTAAATTTTGATTTGATAGGGCTTTCTCAAGGAATTAACTTTTCTCTTTTAATTATAAGTATCTAACTAGCATTGCGCCAACTTCACATTCAAGTGTAGAAACTGACATAGAATGTTTGATGGCATTTTCAAAAGAGTCAATCCAAAAACATTGTCAGTATTGTCTGAAATCTTACATTTCCTTTTTTACTCCTTGTAAATGATAATCGTAAGAAAATCATTACATATCAGGTTTTAGGACAACTTCTTGAGAATTATAATACTGGCAACACTTAACTTATTGAAGTTTTAGATAAACTACAACAAATTCATAGTACATACTATATGTAGTATACAGAAATCAAGGAGTTACTTCCCTTACTATACAGATTGACGGAGTTACTTCCCTTACTATACAGATTGACGGAGTTACTTCCCTTACTATACAGATTGACGGAGTTACTTCCCTTACTATACAAGATTAATGGAGTTACTTCCCTTATCATTGGTGCTGACTTTTAACATATTTAACCATTTATACCATGTAACTTCTGTGTATGTTCTAACATTCAACAGTTATCATATATATATTTCCTGTCAAGGTGAAATAAAGCCTATTCAGATATTGGTATTCTTTGTAGAGCTGTATAAATCCACGGTCATGTGTGTGGTGTGTGCAATGGTGAAGGCGTCAATTTCCTCAACTGACGCATACTGTAATAATTGTTCATCCCAGAAACAAAATGGCTTCTTTGACAAGAGCTCTCACACTAACAACTCCGGCAATGTGACTTACACCACATCTGATCATGATTCACATTGGACTCGATGAAATTTTCTGTTTTGTAACTTAATAATGGGGACCTTTTTCTGAAAGCAATCAGCATCTCCCTGTAACCTATGCTTTACTGTCAAGATATTGTTTTGTTTAATATACAGATCACAAACTTGATTTACTTTTAAATTACATGCAGTATACATGTTCTGTAATAATGCCATTTCAGTAGAAAATATTTTCCAGTGAATTCTTTACATATCACCTACAGTATTACGTCAGATGTTTTGTGCGAATGCCGTGGAGTTCCAATTTGTATCTGCCATACTCTTGGTTATTACATCTCCAGTGATGGTCCTTGAAACAGTTTTGTTTCTTCTATACTGTATATTAAATGTTGGTCTACATCATTGAAATGCTTGCCGCCTATGAATTGTCAGTCAACATCATCAAAATGCTTATTTCTTTCGAAGGGCCAGTCTATATCACTGAAGTGTTTGTTTCCTATATAGGATCAGTCTGCATCATTGAAATGCTTGTTTCCTTTATCCTTGACATCAATTTTCCAGACTAAAGAGTATATCTAACAGACATGTAATTACATTACTTAAAACTTGCAGTGTCCTGTAAACCATGTGTGTATCCTGTCCCACATACAGGGTGTAACATATACTTGGAGTTAGGTATTCAGTGTGTATGACCACAGACTTGGATCTATCAATCCATGTCTGATGTGACTAGAGCCATATAGCCCCTACTTACTCGCCTGAATTTACACTTATGCTTTCAGATTTTATGGTCAGCTTCTTGTAATAAATCATGATCAATTAAATCAGGAAAACATCTTCATTCCACACATTTGTTTAGAAACTAATTAATAATTAAACTTCTTTTTTGTTATTAAATTTCACAAAACTTTGAGTAACTTTTGTTGATCTGGTCATTTGATATGTATAACAGATATGATAGTGTACATATAAAGTAGTGTACAGTTTTGATAAAATATTGTGTACATATGTATCAAAATGTCCAGTCTAACAAGGTTATACTTTATACCAATCATCTACCAACATGGTCTACCAATTGTGTATAGTCCTTTACGTGTAGTACATGTGACTGGATATCACGAATGACAATATCCAGACAAACACATTTCCCCCCAAACATACCCGTCATTGTTCTACAACCTCCATCAATGTCTGGTGTACATATATTCTGTGTTAATTGTTACAGTGAATATCTCCTCTACTGAGTTAGAACTAGTACAAACACCTCTAGTGTAAATTTATGTGGTACACCTCTAGAGTTATCATGTATATTCCAGTAGTGTACAGATTTTTGTACACCTCTGCTCCCATTGTACACTTGTACATGCATCATTCTTATCATTTATATTCATGCCATATCAGAAACAAAAGTGTAGAAATAAAGAAAAGCCATCAAATACAAATGTTCTTGTTGTTATAATTTATTGGATAATTTATTTGGGTAAAATGGTCCTGAGGAAAAAATACTTAATTCTGAAACTCAAGCACAATTCATAATAATGCTATCATGCTCAACTCAAGTTACCTGCTCAAACTACTACTACACGTAACTGGCATATTCTGCAAGATCATAATTATTGAAAGATGTGTCATATCACTATTATGACGTCAAAAATAAACAATATCTTCAGGACGTCGCACTATTGTTCAGATTGTGAAAAAAATTGACTTTCAACTAACAAGAGGCCCAATGGGCCTGTATTTCTCACCTGGCTCTACAGCAACTTCGAAGTTGATCTCGGTCAGTTCTGCAGATACTGTGCTGATTACCACTTTATTCAAATATCAGTGTAAGCTAGGTTTATTTATGCCAATAAATATTCTAGTCCTTCATTCCAGCATACTATTGGCCTAATATCGGGTCTCGGAATCTTAAACTTGTGTCTATGCAAATTATCAATAAATCCCGTACTTTATTGATATTCCTGTAAAGATCCTCTATTTCTTTTTACTAACTGATTTTTAGAAATCAAGAATACATGAAGTAATGATAAGTACATTATCCCTTGCATATTAAAGTAGATCTGAGCCCTAATTTGAGTTGAAGCAAGAAACAGTTTAAGATGCACAGTCCTGGAGCTGCCTTACAGAATTAAGAGATGATATGGAGCTTTCTAGTCGGCTGTGATCAACATGGACAACATCAGTATGAATTAGTTTGATTGATAGTAAAAATACGGAGTACTACATGTGATAACTCGTCAAATCTGTGTACAGACCACTCTTATAAATAATTCTCTAACTCTCCGACAGCTACTATACCTCATTCTCTTTCTTAAAACGGATTTAACTCTATAAACATATACTGAATATTTTTGCTTTTAAAGCAGAGGACAGCAAACTCTGATTACAAATCATATCATTACCGTAAGGTGGAAACAATTCAACATATTAAATATAATGGACATGGATTTACATTTTACACTTCAAAATTATTCATTCAAAATCAAGAGGAAATAGAACAATGAGAAAAAAATTAAGATGTTAAAATTTGATTTTTATATTTCTTCACAAGCAAAAATTTATTTATGTGAGAAATGTGTTTATAATACAGACTTTAAAATTTCAACAAATACGTTTGAAAAAAATGAATTCACTGCATCAATAATAATTGGGACAAGATAAAATACACATGAAAATAGATTCTAAGGCTTTTAAAGATGAAATATATTACATACAGTTATCACAAGCACTGCTGAGAAGACAAGTATATTGTACATGGTTTACATCTTGTTATTTCAAACAATAAATAATTTCCTGCTGTCATATCACCTTAATTGACCGATGTGAGAATGCTAACATCACAACAACCTATATTACTCAAAAGTCAGAAGCTGGGCTTTGTACAGGACAATGAAATTACATTTGGTGTTAATTCTCTTAAACTGCAATTCATGTAGATTGACTTATTGCCTTATAAATATGGCAATGAATACGATGATCAATCTTAGTTTTATGTGTTCACAATCTATTTTTAACCACATTTTCTGCCATGTGAGTAACTAATGCTTGATAAGTCAAAAAGACTTCACATCACATATAAAAATCACATTTATCAGTACTCATTAAATAAGACTGAATTTACACACATAATTTCAGCACTTCACCAGCAAATAAAATCACTGTTTTTTTTAACTTCATAACATACTTCAGGTAAAATGGGAAAATTTCCTTGGAAATGTAAGAAGTACACAAATTTGGCACAAATAGAATGACATCTGCAAGTCATGTCAAACTATACAGGATAGGTAACACCACAACATTACAATTTGCCGATACATGAATACGTATTTCAGAAAATGGTAAAATACACCCAGGAATTATAAAAACATTTACTCTACATTATTATCATCTTTTCCTTACCGATATAACATTAATAAAATATATAAAATATATTCAATCCACAAGTGTTCAAACAAACCACTTTTTTGAGCACAACAAAGGTTTGAAATCAAAATGTACAGCATGTGCTTGATTAAGAAGTTTGAATCGGTTGTGATATTTAATTGACAATGTATACCATTCTTGACCATTTTTTATCATTTTTTTGTTAGGATCTATCAGAAAAGGAATTGTTCCAAGGTAGAAAGATATTCAAACAATCATTAGATTAAGATATACCATAATTATACTGTATTTCATTCAAAACAATACTTTCAAATTCACCACACAGCTGAATGATTATGATCTTGTTACTTCACCCTGATCTATTAAAATAAAAATATGTTCTTTCACTGCCATGCATTCATCATTTGTAAGGTCTAGGAGATGCTTCCCCTGAAATCACCACTCTCATCATTGATGATCAACAAGGCATCACTCGGCTTGTGGTTTGTATTTCCTCAGAAGGGATAAAGACGCCACTCCAAAAAGAAGTGTTTGAAATGTCCATTTCTTTGTGGCAGATGACGTTAAATCAAAACGACTGAAAACAAATGTATACAAATTTAAAATTGAAATAAATATGCTGTACTTGATAACATTAAAATGTAGACTATAATAGAAGTCCATGTCTCTATATCAGAGAGGAGGCATTCAGGAGATACAAGTACATGTAGGATGCACTTAGATATATATTCACTTTTCTTTAATGTCATCAGCAGAAAGTGAAGACAATGTCTTTGATGTTGCATCAACAGAAAGTGAAGATGATGTCTTCGATGAAGAATCAACAGAAAGAGAGGAAAATGACTTTGATAAACATGTAGCATCAACAGACATCGTCTTTGATGTAGAGTCAACAGAAAGTGGCGACAATGTCTGATAATGCATCAACAGAAAGTGGAGACGATGTCTTTGATGTTGCATCAACAGAAAGTGAAGACAATGTCTTTGATGTTGTATCAACAGAAAGTGGAGACAATGTCTTTGATGTTGCATCAACAGAAAGTGGAGACAATGTCTTTGATAATGCATCAACAGAAAGTGGAGACAATGTCTGATAATGCATCAACAGAAAGTGGAGACAATCTCTGATAATGCATCAACAGAAAGTGAAGACGATGTCTTTGATGTTGCATCAACAGAAAGTGGAGACAATGTCTGATAATGCATCAACAGAAAGTGGAGACAATGTCTTTGATAATGCATCAACAGAAAGTGGAGACAATGTCTGATAATGCATCAACAGAAAGTGAAGACGATGTCTTTGATGTTGCATCAACAGAAAGTGGAGACGATGTCTTTGATGTTGTATCAACAGAAAGTGAAGACAATGTCTTTGATGTTGCATCAACAGAAAGTGAAGACGATGTCTGATAATGCATCAACAGAAAGTGAAGACAATGTCTTTGATGTAGAGTCAACAGAAAGTCGAGACAATGTCTTTGATGTTGCATCAACAGAAAGTGGAGACAATGTCTTTGATGTTGCATCAGCAGAAAGTGGAGACAATGTCTTTGATGTTGTATCAACAGAAAGTGAAGACAATGTCTTTGATGTTGCATCAACAGAAAGTGAAGACAATGTCTTTGATAATGCATCAACAGAAAGTGGAGACAATGTCTTTGATGTTGCATCAACAGAAAGTGGAGACAATGTCTTTGATGTTGTATCAACAGAAAGTGAAGATAATGTCTTTGATGTAGAGTCAACAGAAAGTGGAGACAATGTCTTTGATGTTGTATCAACAGAAAGTGAAGACAATGTCTTTGATATTGCATCAACAGAAAGTGGAGACAATGTCTTTGATGTTGCATCAACAGAAAGTGGACACAATGTCTTTGATGTAGTCAACAGAAAGTGGAGACAATGTCTTTGATGTAGTCAACAGAAAGTGAAGACAATGTCTTTGATAAACATGTAGCATCAACAGACATCGTCTTTGATGTAGTCAACAGAAAGTGAAGATGATGTCTTTGATGTAGTCAACAGAAAGTGAAGACAATGTCTTTGATAAACATGTAGCATCAACAGACATCGTCTTTGATGTAGAGTCAACAGAAAGTGAAGATGATGTCTTTGATGTTGCATCAACAGAAAGTGGAGACGATGTCTTTAAAGTTGTATCAACAGAAAGTGGAGACGGTGTCTTTGATGTACATGTTGCATCAATAGAAATCTAAGACAATGTCTTTCATTTCCAATTAACAGAAGTGAAAATGATGCCTTCATGATTTCTTTGATGTAGTATCAACAGAAAGAGAAGACAATGTCTTTGATGTACATGAAGCATCAATAGAAATCAAAGACATTGTCTTTAATGTTGAATCAACAGAAAAAGAAGATGATGCCTCTAGCAATTCCAAACTATTACATGTACTAAATTATTTGAGGTTTTAAAAAGAACAATAAGATATATATAGCTGTCAAAAGTACCAGGTTATCAATATGACGATAGAATAGTTTCAGTACATCGAAAATAATGAAAGGTACAATATGAAGAATTCTGTGAAGGGACAGATTGTTGATTAGGCAGAGTGTTCAGTAACAAAGTAAAAAGGGGTCATAACTCTGTTTACACTTTGACAAAAGACTAAATTTCAGTATTAATATACCGGGTATATGACATTCATCATTCCAAAGATACAGATTTTAGTAAGATTGGTGAACGCATGTGAAAAAACAAGGAAGATTTGTATCAGAAAAGGAACCAAGGACCATAGCTCTTGGGTATAATAATTTTTCCATTATCTCCATCTTATACATGAAAGCAAGTATAACAGCCTTTGTTTTGTAACACTTGGTGTAAATGAGGTAAAGTTGTGTTGTAGACAAAATTTGGTATAGAATAATCTACAAATGGCTGAATTACCATGGTAACGTAAAGACTACATACCAACACAACATATAGGCGTAGGCAGCTTCTGCTACATGAATGACAATGGTTGCCAGAAACCTAGTGAAAAGATGTTTTAGACAATTGACATAAACACATTGAATGCATACATATCGGCACATTTGACTGCAGTTATCCGAGGCAAGTTCAGAATACAGAGTGCTCTCAGAAGCGAGAGCAAGTGATCGTTTCTAAACAATCATTAATATGTCAGTGTTAGCAAGTGCACGCGTACCTAGACACCGAACAGTTTGCCATGAAATCCAACATAGTGTTGAATCTAATTAATATGATGGAGAGGTGGTGCTAATGATGAGAGAGTTATATTTTTCATAAAAAGGAAGCCCTAAATTATTTTTGTTCCAGTAAGTAGAATTAAAACTGAACAAATAATGATGGTCATGCCCTAGTGGTGACTTTTTATTCGTAATACATTTGTAATTAAATTACATGACTGCATTTAACATTTACGCTGGAGGTTGCCCAGTTCTGTTCAGAAAATTCAATATATTGTCCTACATGGGCTTAAGTTAGCACTCGTCATCCTGAACATGCTTCAGTCTGCTGTGACAACATAGGCTGCTATAGATCTCCAAAATAATACATATTTGATAATATGGACTTTTCTGGAAAAAAGGGAACCTTACAAAACCTAAGAAGACAATATTAATGTACTTATCTTTTACATGTATTATTCTTGAATATTTAAATTCTTTTCACAAGTTAATACCATTTCAATAAATTAATTTTACACCTTAATACCATTTCATTCTTTATGAAAGTAAAACAAGCAAATTTTGAAATGGAGTCTTCCTGTTTTTGTATTCTATACTGTTGCATGGAAAAGATAGTAAAAACAACTTACAAGTACCAGGTCAGCTCAGGCTTTTCTGTCCCCATGTACCGCCCAAGTCCTCCCACCTTACCAAGATACCAGGGTATCTTATCAGGTGCAAATGTGGCCATCTAAAATTAAAAATCAATAATTCAAATTACTGTATATATCATGTAATAAGTCCATGGGGCAAATGTATATATTTAAACTATGATGAAATAGGGACAGACTTACTTTACTTCGAAATAAAAAATTATTATTGAATTACTGAACTGCAATGGGTGGGCTTATTAAAAGACATACCTGGTAGGCTTGTTGTTGGATTATTCCGATAAATATGCCAAGCTACAAGTAAGATTAAATTGGGACAAGCATAGTAAGATTTGTTGATGGTATTGGCGAATTTCTCCCTAAAAATGGTCTTTTTCAAAATCAGCATGTCATGGCTGCAATTCATCTCTTTTATCACCACACAAAACCTAGTTGTGCATCAAAAATAGGGCTCATAACTCTGTATATGGTTAGGCACCGACCACTTTCTTCATTCCAAAAGGTGCTCATCGATCAAAAATGACAAAATCTAGGAAATGTTTCCCCAAGTAATAAAAATATGAAAACAGATAATCTGAATACCTGTGTGCTGGAGCAAGATACTTAATCCTGAGTAAATGTAAACTCCACAATCTGAAATGTGCTTGCATAGAATTTTCAATTTAAGACTGTTGATCATACAAGATGAAATCCTGGAAAATGTGATTACACAGGCCCAGGCCTAGTATTTTCCCATGAGGACACAAAAGTGTGCAACTGACCATCCAGGAAAGAATTTAAACCTGTTTTTACATTTTCTTTGACACATAACTTGTACATGCATGTTTGCAAAAGCAAATCTGAAGTTAATTGCCAGTCTCTTAATAGTTGTCAGTGTATTTGGGTGCTAATCATTTAAATACCTCTGCTAGGGATCAAACCCAAGACCTCCGAGACAAACCCTAAATACTGCAATAAGTTACCATTACTTTTAATACCAAGGTAAAGAGAAGTGAACATTTACCAAATGCAAGTTGATAGCTGAGGTGCCACAGTATATCATGTGGGACCTATGATATAAATATAAGCTATTTGTTTTGGATATTAAAATGTATTACCATATCTGAAAATAAGAGCAATCAATGATTGCGAAGCTCACCGGCAACAGCAATCACACTATGCACTCATTTTTTATGCATGTATAAGCATGTCATTTTGAAATGGTACGTCACATACCATCACTCCTAGACCTCTAATGAATGTATAAACCAAATTAGAAGAGTGTGCGGTGTATACTTTTGGACTTACAAGCTTTCCAAAAACTTACCCCAAAAACTTTAAAGTGAGTTTAGGTGCCAAAAAAAGTTAAGGCCACAAAATGGTAAAATACGAAAAAAAAATCACAATTTTTTCTGTATGATTTTGCCATAACATCACTCCTAGACCTCTAATGAATGTATAAACCAAATTAGAAGGGTGTGAGGTGTACATTTTTGGTTTTACAAGCTTTCCAAAAACTCAACCCAAAAACTTTAAAGTCTTAGAATGGGACGCCAACACTGTCACTGACACCGATGCCGGGGATACAGCATAAGCTCATGCATGGTTACGAGTTGCAGTGAGCTAGTAATTTACTGTAAATCTCTAATTTTGTTTTTTTACGAATAATAGAAAATGTACAACATGCTTTTCCTAGTATATAGGTGTCTGGTCTTGATCTACAAGATCTACATATGTATTTAAATTTATGTCTCTGTTGAAAGTTAGTTACAACAGCATGTTCCCGTATCAACAAGTTTTATTTGTGAAAATAAATCTAGTAGAAATATCTCCTTTAAAATTGGGCAAATAAGAATTTTTTTTTATTTATTTTTTATTCCTGTGGAAAACACACTTTATATATAATCTACAGAAGACCAAAATTCTTAACTGTAACATCACTGTAGTTCTCTGATTGGTGCCAATTGCGACATTAGTGTTAACCAGCGAAGCATAAATAGTACATTTCTCTAGGCTCGCTAGGCTAGCTGTCCCTCGTGACCCCATGTCACAACTTTCATTTTCCCAAGCTCAGACACTGAAATCACGATCATGTGACGTGCAACGTCTCGAAAGGGCACCTTCTTCAAACTTACTGTCAATAAAACTAATCCAAAACCTATCAAACCCGTCCAAAATGGACTTGCAGTTCGAAAATAGTCTTTGCCCATCTCTGTGCTGTGTTGTCTGTCTCGGTCTGGGGTTGTGACGAGACTTTGCTACTAGTGACCGACATTTGGGGTCAAGGTCATTTGTGATTTTCCAGCCTCGCGCTCGTCTGTGACCGGTTGTTAGTTAGACTTGCTCAAGTCCGTATGCAATGGAACCATATGTGATCAAGAACTAAATAAGAAACAATACATTACTGTATAATAAAGTTCTCTGATGAAATCATGGAGAAATATATTTATTCATATTTAATCGTATGAATATATATACACCTTGACGGAAACATTTAAATTCACAAGCGGTGTCTGATTATCACAAAAAATAAGATTTAAATTTCTATTCTAGATTCTAGAAACAGACATTAGTCTACAGAGACCTATATTAGTATATAGGTCTCTGGTCTAGTACTGTAGTTATTTTTAAAAGAAACTGATAAAAAAGTGAGAAGGAAAATATGCAGATAACTAAATAACAATCTAAATGTGGGCTATTGTGGGTTATATGTAGACTATTAAGGTAAATATTGTTTTAAAGGATCAATAAACTTTAATACGTGTGGACAGAGATGGATGTATAATTAAGCATTGAACTGCTTTCATTTGGAAGTTATAGGCTGATGAATGCCAACTGGACGAAGGCAAATTTAATGAAGCGCGCTAGCGCTTCATGTTGAATTTGCCTTTGTCCAGTTGGCATTCATCAGCCTATAACTTCCAAATGAAAGCAGTTCAATGCTTAAATAGACTAAGAATGTATAGATAACAACCGATTAATAATTCCGTCTTATAATACCATTGACAATATTTTGGATCGGAGTACCATCTTAAGCAAATATTTTTTAAAAAGTCAGGAATAGAAAGGTTCATTATTTCAGAGACTTGTATATCGGTATTTTGGTATAAAGGTCTCTGATTATTTGTTTACTTTCGTTATATCATAGACGTCTATATCACATGACATATATATATATACGTCTCTGGTTATTTCTACTTTCGATCAAAAATAAAAGTACACAAGTTCGCACAATTTTTTGATTTAAACATATTTTATTTGTAATTTACAATCTATTACAAAGGGATTGGGCACAAGTTTTCCAACTTATATTAGGCCCTCTCCCGATACAATTTTACACTGAGAGGAAATTTACATATTTACAATCTAATTTTATAAGAAATAGAGAGAGAGAGAGAGAGAGAGAGAGAGAGAGAGAGAGAGAGAGAGAGAGAGAGAGAGAGAGAGAGAGAGAGAGAGAGAGAGAGAGAGAGAAGGGGAGGGAGACGGAGAGAGTGACGGAGAGAAAGGGGAAGAGAGGGGGAGTGGGAGAGGGGGAAAGAAGAGAGAGAGACAGAGAGAGATTTTATAAGATATTGATACAAATAATCGTATATATTTGGGATATACATGTATATCTAAATACTTAATAAAGACAAATAGTTTTGTGGTAGACCTAAGCGGACTCGGGCAACAATCACTTTGGTACACACATTCGACTTTCCTTTCGTTCAAACTTGTCTAATGTCTATGATAATCCATGCCAGTGGTGTCTTCCTCCTTTTCTTTTCTGGTCCATCATTTATAACATTTCACACACACCCGAATGTCACCCGAGTCCGCAAAGACAAAAATACAATGTACATTAATTTCCAATAAAGATATTATTAAAATCTATTTGTATTTTTAATAAAGTTCGCACAATCAGAGACATATGTATATATATATGTATATGTCTCTCTGGCACAATAGTAGACATCTATCCGGGTGTTGTGTATTTATGATTTATACCAAGAAATATGTTTTATGTGTAATGTTTTATAAATACAACATTAAATTTTAAAACACATAGTAATAAATAAGGTCATTGGTCATGAGACGCCGTTTAGATGATAATTAATTAGGCAGTATTAGCATTATTAGTAGATTAATCAATATTCAATTAATGTTTACATTTGTAAGTCTAAATATTTTCAATAGTACTCTAAAACGGCAGATTCTACCTATCATATAAATCAAACATGATAAGAAAAGAGGTTTAGCGATTATAGAATCAATTTGACCAGGTCGTCTGCTAATGTACATTCTAATTCGCAAAGCGATATGACTGGTTGGTGCATATTATAATAAAGTATATTTCATCTTATTAAAATATCTTATATATTGCATGATTTATATTAGTCTAAGATGGTGATAATTATCGCAGTTGATGAGGTCAAAGTTAGTGTCAAACGGGGTCGCACGAGATTTTTTTTAGGTCAAGCAGACCTCCTGACGTCACTTCCCATCATTCGTAGCTGTTCATGTCTGCCGTCATTCAACGAAGGTGAGGGTGTATAGGTGCGTCTTGTTTTGTGTCAAAAAGTTGCCGTATGGACGATTAATAATGACTTAAGCGACTCGATCGAACAGAGAAAGATGGGAGATTTATACCGTGGGTATTGTCTCTCATGGACTGGCCTTTTTAGAGAGATAATTCTCCGCTTATTCCGATGCTGAAGTGAACAAAATGGCAGCTCATCCAAAGTTTGACAAAATGGCAGTCACAGTGGATAACTCTTCGTCGAATACTAGTGTATATGACACGAACTCAAAGGAGGATTTGGACCATAGACCTCTTATGGGAGGAATGAAATCCTTAACAGACGGTATGCATAAAAAGAAAAGCACGTTCAAAATCACAAGCGTGACGAAAAACATTCAGCGCCCCCCGATCGGAGGGGATCCCCCAAACGATGCAGATGGTGATTCTATGGATGATTTAGACGAGACAGTGGAAAGTCATACAGAAGAGCTAAGTTCAGAAATCCTAGATAGTTCCAAATATACAGATCTAGGTGACCAGGACACGCCTTTGGAGGATTTTACCCAGACGTTTGGCCAGGACTCGGAAGTGATAATTAGCAACACAACCGGTAAGGAGGTCATAAGTAAAGAGAAAAGTGATGTCCATTCTAGTACGACCACTCGATTTAAAGTGGTGAAAATAGAGACAAAAGAACCATTCAGGAGGGGTAGATGGTTGTGTCATGATTTGCTTGACACACCAATCACAGAAAAGAGTGAAACAAAGGTAGTGAGAGACTCGACAGATGATCAAGCTAATTCTGGAAATTCAAGTGCTTCAAGCTCTATACATTATGTTCCCGGTGTTGATGATCCGGCCAAGAATCCATTATCGGTGACAGGGTTGCAGAACCAAGGAACAGATGGATATGTCATTCAAGGTGATAATCAGAGTGATAAATTCCAGTCGAAACAGCAACCAGGAATGGTGCCCATTTCCATGGATAGCACACATTCCTACAATCAAGCGAATCCAAATGTGTCCCAGGTTCCTACTAGTTTACCAACCCATCCATCTCAAAACTACCAGGGCATCATTGTAAATGCTGGTGCGGGATCCCCTGGTCAGACCCGACAAGGTCTCCCCCAGACAGGCCAAGTTTCTGGACATGGTGGGTCTATCCCACCAGGCCATGTACAAAAACCTATGCAAGTCCAGACTCCTGTAGTAGATAATGCTAATCCTAGTTCACAACATTCAACAATGCCAGTTACTGTTTCATCAGGCACATCACAAATTCCAAACAGCATTACCGGACAAATGCCTCCTGCTTTGAACGATCAGACGAAACTGCCGCAAGGAGGTACAGGTCCTGTTCCAAGTGGGCAGACCCAAATCAACCAAAGTACTTTAGATTCTAGCTCTAGCCCAGCGTCCAATAAAGATAATGCGCACTGGAATGATTCGGATGTGGGAGAGGGTCATACTTTGAATTTTAACATTGCTGCTAGTCAGTCTTACATTGACCAAACAGGCCTAGACAGTAGACTTACTCATCAATTGAAACCGGTTACCGTTCCTGCCAATTTAAGTGATTTTTCAGCCCCAATCTTGACGCCATTAGCTGTTGCTGAAGCTGTTGGTGGCATGTCTAGTCCAACGAAAGCAGATGAAAGGTAAACTTCACCTCATTTCTAACAGGCAACCTGTATAGAAAGGCCAGCATAATTATTGAATCATTACTGTATTTATCTGGCAATAAACCCCTGGTAATAAGCCCACCAATGTATAGTGCATTCCATTATGCTGTATTTCTTATTGAGTCCATTCCGGTGTGGGGCCGCGGTAGTCGAGTGGTTAAGGTGTCTCGATACTTTATCACTAGCCCTCCACCTCTGGGTTGCGAGTTCGAAACCTACCTGGAGCAGTTGCTTGGTACTGGCCATAGGTCAGTGGTTTTTCTCCGGGCACTCTGGCTTTCCTCCACCTCCAAAACCAGGCACATCCTTAAATGATCCTGGCTGTTAAAAGGACGTTAAACTAAACAAACCAAACGAGTCCATTCCCAACTCTGTATCAAAGTTCATGAGTTTGCCCCCTCTCCCATCCCTGGGCTTATTACAGGATAAATACAGTATTTATAACATGTAAAATTTTACTAATTTGATATTTGTTTACAGGTTATTTATATTTTTACAGCCCTCCAGCTTGTTCATCAAGGAATTTCATGCTGCTACCTGATCATGATCAACTCGGTAAATTAAGTATTTTCACTGTTTCTCAGGAAATTAGCTAGAAAATCATAACAAGCTGGTCAACTGTCAGTAATTTGAGCAGCATTGAACATCCAAACACGCCCAAGCATTCAAATGATTAATGATGCAGCATCTTTCTGACAGCAAATGCCGACATCTACTGCAGGACAGTTTGGGTGGATATCCGAGTCTTCTGAATCTGCTATTAAGGTGGCCTATTCCCAATTATCTTTGGTTATTCAGGTAATAAAACAGTTGTTTTGTGCCTTTAATGTCGGTCAACAGTCAAAACTCTTTCCGATGGCCTCAGGGAAACAGTTCATCAGGGTGGTTGCATTTTTTTGCAACACCATGAGGAAAGAGTTTTAACGTTGACTAAGAAAGCATTTATGGTATATATATCAAACAACTGCCTTGTCTCCTGCATGCTGGGTCACAGATTTCAATAAAACATTCTGACTGCAGGTTTTGGTAGTACATGGGACGTTTTGGTCCAATATTTGACAAATTACCGCGAACATATCAATTGTTTAGAGGAACAAGGACGTATCTCCAACATGGAGTGCCTAGAAGTAAAGGGCTGTATCTCAAATTTATCCAATTTTAAGTTTTTCATCAAGCTAAGTTTGACTTTCAAAAGCTGTTTTTGAATTGAAGATCTCTAATATATATAAAGTTAAACTGAAATATAAAGTCTGGGAGCTAATAGTGTTTATCCTGCAGACTGTCCCTTGTTTGATTGTGAAAGAAAAATTAAAAAAAAAAAAAACAACTTTTGACCCATGATCAGGCGTGATCTAATAAGTGCATCTGTCTCTTGAAGTGCACCCCCACCTTTTTCCAGGAAAAGAGGATGAAACATTATGAAAAGTTCTTTATATCTTTTATCTGCTTATATATATATCTTCAGTCTTTTAAACAAAGACTGGATTATTTTCACTGCATAAAGATATATATATGTAAATTTAATAATAATTAATATGGTCAGTATTTCCACTCGGATTTCACCAGGAATCATTTTGCTGTACATTGTTTACATCATTTACCCCTTTTGTGTTTTTGTAATATTGTGACAGTGTGCCTATTAGGTCAAATATGGTACTATTGTTATACTGAAATCTTTTCAAAATAGATTAACGATAAAAAGTTGCAGTAGAAAAACATAACCTGCTGATGCCATGATATTGTGATCATGACTAGTTTGATCTTTCACAAAGACAAATTAATCACCATATTTAACCAGGCATATGCCTGTGACATTGGACAGATAAAAACTATAGCGAGCACATACCGGTAGCTAATATTGTAGGGATACTATAAATATATATATACATTATATGTGAATTTATGTTGACTGTATTAGCTAATTTTTGGGGACCATAAATGAAAAATATGAACTATGATTGAAGTTGATGTGTTGTCAATAGACGATTCACAATGCAGGTGATTTTATTAGGGCTGTAACGATACTTTCCCTCACGATACGATACGAATCTCGATACAGGACCCACGATACGATATGTATCTCGATACATAAAAATGATTTCACAAAATTACAAAAATATAAGATAATTTTTGCTTTCCAGAATTTAATGTTTAAATTTGTTTAGATCTTTAAACATGTTTGTTTACTGTTTCTTTCCCGTCAACTGTTTCGCATGGGAATCCAAATTGTCGCCAAACGGGCGACTTCAATGTTGCAGGTGGTGAGGCAAGTTTCCTCCTCTCGGCCATGTTGCTTTTTGTAGTAGGTTTAGAGAGTGTGCAAAGGGAGACAACTCGTTTATAGTAAGTAATTTAAGGTATCGTGATACCAAGTTTACGTATCGTGTATCGTATCGCGGTTATGTATGACGACATTTATCGTAGTATCGATATATCGTTACAGCCCTAGATTTTATACATTTACCTGTCACCGTGACATACTTGCAATGTTACAGGCAATTATGATATAATTTAAAAAATAACAGCTTGAACTAAACATTTGATATAATAATTTAATAAAATATTTGTATTAATCTGTTATGACTAAAGGGAGACAATCAGTATTCTATATATAAATACATGCAAAATAGTCATGCAGTTGTAATTTCATAAAATATATATATATATATACCAAAAGGGAATTCAACTGCAAGCAGACTCATCACTGATGAGGTCTACTTTCAATTACAATGACTTGAACAATTGACCAATATAAGATTGCTGCTGTGACTTTTGAAAGTGATGGGTACATTTGATATACTATGAAGAAAGTTTATGTAAATCCAACTCTCATGATTTTCTCTCTCAGGTAAAAGAGTAATAACTGTATTTGAAAGAGTTAAACTTGCATTCATGACACCTTGCCCTTTGCCTGCTAGCAGTGCTGATATTACCTAGTTCTGCCACTCACAAGTGGTGAGATTCTCTCTCAAGGCCTACATGTTTGGAAACAGGTTTACAGTATTTTTAGTCAGAATTAGGTTTGAATAGTGTTTAACTAACATTCATGTCAAATAGAAATTCAAAATTTATATTTAAAAAAAAAACATAAAAAATGTGTCTTTAAAAAGCACGTAGACTAAGCAACGAATCAATTACTTGCATGTAGGTATATAGCTTGTTGACTAATAGCCACTTTATCTACCAAAGAATTTATGCAAGGAAATATATCATACATATATATCAAAGTCTTTGTACCATGAACTTCCTGGTAAATCCTTTTTTTGAGATAACAGAGGAGTATTATATTTGCTCTTATGCAGTAGCACATACATGACAAGTTAATTTGAAACCTAAGAAATTGCAATGATTGCATAATAGGATATATAGTTAAAAGTACATGCATAATTTTATATGTTTGTTAGTTTGATTTATATTTGATTTATAAATTGATGTTTCAAAATCCAGAATTTTGGGGAAATCAGCCCAAGATCCAAAATTGGGAAATTCTGTGGTGTTTATGACAATTTTGTGAATTTCGATTGGCGGTTGTGCAAAGCAAGAATAAAACAAAGATAAGTTGTCAATAGATGAATCTATTTTGGTAAAATTTGTACCTTATGGTGTAAAATGGCATTATTGTAGACAGTTGAAAAGCCCACAACACTGAATGCTGGAGCCTTCATTTGATGGGAACTGAAAGTTATAATCTGAAAAAAGCGAATTTGTTATGGAATTTCAGATTGAAATTAGGAAGAATCACCATTAAGCCTTGATTAATCCCTGAATAAGTAGATCAAGGGACTGGGTGACAATGGATGATGCGAGCCATTTTGTAGTCCTATCACACTGAAATATCGCTAAGTGGACACAATACAATGGTAACCACTTGGTCACATTATACGGTCACTCATTAAAACTGAATGTCAAGAAGAAGGCAATTATATTTTCGGCTTGTCTCAGTCCGTAGACGGAACCTATAAACTCCCTCTCTTGGGTGGATACTCAACACTTCATTCAAAAATAAAGTATTGCCATGTGAGTCATTAGGAAAGAAAAACTGAACATTCAAGGAAAGAGATATTAGATCTTAAATTTATTACGGGCGCATTGTGATTTTGTGCATAACAATATAATTCCAAAGTCTACAGGGAGCTGTCGCATTGCTCACCTCTATACACATGCTGATACAGTAGGTAACATTTTATTACATTCCCCGACTTGCAAGGCTGGACATAGTTATGTAGAAGGGAAGGATGCTGAGGACAGCATCTGGTATATGACACAGAATCAGTGTCCGAGATTTGCATCAGAATTTCAACATATACTGTTAGTAACTAATAAGTAGTGGTGGATCAATATACCGATGAACCAATACGTCTCAATATAGCCAGATGTTTCAGTATGTTGATGCATAAGCTTTGGCAGTATCGATACACATATCCAAAAATAGCTTCCACTTTCATTTTGTTGACAGAGTGCAAAAATGTTTGAAACCTGAGCACTGTATGCAACCTGAGCACTGTATGTTTGTCATATAGTAAACAACATCCAGGTTATTTGCCATATATTAAATATGCTGCCAGCATGGTCAAGGGTATTGTCGACTTGTACATGTATTTGAAAAAGGCTAACAATGATGTCGCTCATTCCAACAAAGAGAAAAAACTAATCTAAACACGCACTTGTTATTGAGACAACATTAAACAACAATAAATAGCGCTCCTAGCACTGAAAATTGTACCGTTAATAATTCCATTGCCATTGAGCCTTTGAGCATGACTGTTACGTCAGAGCACCATGTGCTAGGGGAGATAATTTGCCATTTTTATGATATGCTTAGGTCTGCATATTTTACAAATGATGTACAAATGCTAGTCAGATATCAATCTTAAGCCCAAGATTGTGTTCCCCTTTCCGGGTTTGGAGTCAAATGTGCAGGGTACCATATGCAACACATTCACTTCAGATAAACGGGAACTTGTGGAATGCATCAATAAAAACTATAAATATTGAAGCCAATGTGATATCAGGATATCAGTTGATCTTTTGAGATGACTTGATCATGGAAGAAGGCACTCTTAAGTTCATTACAACATTAACAAGCTTAACATGACCACATGAGTCCCAGGTACATAGAGGGATTTTTGTTAACACATATTTTATTACAATAATTATTTTCTCAAACAAATTATGAATTTGACATTATTTTTTTCATTTTTATTGTAAACATTGAACAAAGTTTGAATGATATGATGCATGATTTCAATTTTATCTGTACAAATACATGTACAGTACTCCTAGCTATATTAGATGATTACACCCTGAGGAACTACAGTGATTGGAGGTTATCATATAACAAACAACAAAGACTTATTGTTGGACAATAATTTGGCTTTAAATTAACAGTTATAATTAGCACTTTAATTATTACTAATAGTATAAACATGTCTAAGATCGACCACACTACCCTGAGGTCCAACATAGCCATGTGTGACAATATTGTCGGGTGTATGTAGCATCTGTTCAAAGAATATGAAGGAAGGGGGATAAATAATAGTTCGAGGAATGCAGGGTTTTCGATGAATGTAAGTTCTAGTTTATGATTCAATGTTTATTTTCGAAGAGTATATAAGGATGTGGTTGGGACCAAGGGAGCAGGTTGACAAATAGGAGGTATTTGAGTAATGCAGAGTATGTGGGTTTTTGCTGTATATATCGTATTCGCTGTAATTAAAGTCCCTCCCCTTTCCGATGGAGAAATTGAAATTATGTAAACATTCCACCTTATTGTGAAACAAATTCAAAATAAGTCATTACTTTTAGACTTTTTGTCCATAACATAAATATAGTTACCTTAATAAGCACCCTATCTTTAACTATTTTTAACCGCCCTGGGTGCTAATTACGACAGATACGGTATAGGCGTATCACATACCTTATTTCTACCATGTACAGTATATATATACCTGATCTACCGGGGCATGCAGTTGACCCTTTATTTTTAGCAATTTCAGAAGTAAAGTCACAATTCTCAGAAATTTAATTAAGACCCAAAACATTGTCAAGCAGACATGTCTGTTCAAATTCAAACATCAGACTGATAGTCAAATCTCGTGTTAAGTGTGTACTGGATGCCTAGATACTGTTGTAGTTGGAAAGCATTGTACGTTCTTGACTTATTCACTCATTGTGTCAAAATTGTCAAATGTTTTTCTGCAACATAGCTACGAGATATTTCAAAAAGTGTGTTAGCCTGACTTACACAGTCATCTGTGTAAAGAGTTGGAATATATAGCAGTATGTAGCATTTGTATGTAAAATTGATGTCTTCTAAAGGAATTGTTTTCTCAAGAATGTTTAACTTTGCTACATTAATTTTTCAAAAATGTAGATCATCAAGATGCAATTCAGTTGTGCACATGTTGTGTAGATCAAATCTGTGTATATTTGTTTTCATATTTCATTTATGTCCTTGTGACAACAAAAGGCAGGATATTTATGTATTCGTCATTCTCAATATTTGTTTTTCTTCTTTAAAGTGGCTTGAAATGTTGATGAAGATCAATAGGTACATGTACACCTAGAGTTATTTGGTTAATAAATGCATTGTGTGTGAATCAGAGGAAGTATGGAATGTGTACTTGGCAACATATGGGCATCTTATACAAAAACTCCACACTTTATAAATCAGTACTAGATTGTACTGTACATCCCATCCATGTCTCCTCCACAAAGTAGACATAGAGCCAAGTGGTTTCTTTTACTTTTGTGTACAAGTCTCCCATAATTTTGTTAGAATAAATGACCTTGCCCTACTTTCAAATTTCAAGATTATTTCAATATTTTTTATTTAAAAATGGCTGCTATTTGATATCAAGCAGTAGAATACTGAGATGAATTGCTGTCATGTATATATATGTCAACTTATTTCTTTCGTCAACAGTTACTGAAAAGGAAGGCCATGTATTTCTGTTCTTTAAAAAAAAAGACTTATATCAGCTTTTAAAATCTCAGGATTTCAGTCTTCGAATAAAGTCTTCTCTCTAGAAGCTGCATGCTGAATTGATGACAATATAATTAGGACAAATTGAAGAGGACCAATTTTTGCCAAAAACACCACAAAATACTACTTCAAGATAGAGTTCTATTATCTTACCCCACCAGAATTGATTTCCCACTTCGTTCAGGAAAATGTGTGTTTTTACTCTGGATGGATAAAGGGACATCAGCATCCTCACCTGTTCTAAGTCAAGATTATCCTGTCTGGTGGAGATTTTGCTGTCTTAGGCCATGTTCATAATAACATAGGAGATAACAGGTTATGAACGTTAACAGACATATATATATATATATATATACATAGAAATTAATATTTTTGGAATATAAAAATTACATTGACCTTGAAACTACGCAATTGTTTTATAATGTTTAAAATGTAAAAATTAGCTAGTCAAGAGCGTGTTTTAAAAAGGCAGGATAATTGAAATACAATTACAGCAGTTTTGATGGCATTTCACAGAAAATTTGTTTTGATCTGCCTGCTACCAGAGTAGCTCATAAAATGCCAATCTGAGTCCTTTACACCAGCAGTAGCAGATAATGCTTCATAAGTAAAAAAGATTTAAAATATACTTCAATAATTCTTCACAGTCGCAGGTTATATATATAATTATCAGTAAACCAAGATTGCTTAACAGTCGAAAAGTTTCATGCAGTTTATGTATTTTTTTTCACATGGGAAATTTTACCCAATTTTCATGCAGTTTATGGATCAAATGTTTGAGTGCAGTTTTAAGTAGGATGATTAATGTAATATCATAGGTGAAATGTATAATTCTGAGACAGAACTGTTTAACAGTATTTTAAATATATAAGCTAGTTTGAATTTGAAAGGTGAAGCAAATGCAATGAGCATTGGTAACACTATATGGTAATTGGTTATATTATTTCCCTGTGACAGGCAATATCAGTTGTCATTTGTCAATTGTATTTTCCTAGGTGTGACTTATTATACAAATATACATATCGACAAGAAGTCCTTAATGTACCACAATTTGTGAGTGATAACATAAAAGGCCATATATATAGGTAGATTGGAAACTTGATCAATAGTCTTGTCTAAATCTGTTGTAAGTGATAAGGCTGATCTCATGCTTTAGTCATTCAAAATATAGGTGTTTTAGGATCTGGTGGTTAAACTGAATAGAAACACTGCCGGATCAATACACTTTCTCCACCGTAATAATATACCATGTGCTTTTGACAGTTTGGTTTTCAGAGCATTTTCCCATGTAGCACTCAATCACAATGACCTAGGTTATTATTCCATCAATTTACCAGTATGTTGTTTAACACTAGGAATTTTATTGGGGAATTAATTGTGCTCCAACACATTATAGCTGTATAGCTTGTCTACTGCTTTTCGGACATTTGGCCAGCACCAGTAAATTAATGCTCTACTGGATATTTTTCACACTGTTTTAGCATGCGCTTGCAATTGTATATTCATGCTGCTTCAGGTTGCTAGACAAATGTTTTCCTCGGTGGTGAAACCAACTCACTGAAAGGAAAACAGGTTTGATTATTGATACCCATACAAATTATACGATTTTAAAATCACACAACATTTTTATACTTCAAATTTTCATTATTTCAAAATTCATCGTAAATTCTTTTGCATCATGATGCACCACAGGATATGAAATGAGACAGTGATGACCGTCAAAAAATGTTTGTCCGACTTATGGATATCATCAATAGAGTAACATTACAAAATTTTATTGCAAAAGTCTGATGTCCTTGGTGATGTCATGATTTTTTCCATGTATCTAATTTGTGCCCAAATATAGAAAGAAATGACAATAGCAGACATGTATAATTCTATTGTTTTATGTGTGTATGCCTTGTTTAGAATTCTTGGTGACAGTCAAGCTGTAAGCTTGCTGGGCATTGACTTCTATACAATGGAACGGACACGTTCATTGAGACATTGACCCATTTTGTTCAATGTCAAATGTTCATATGATGAGCACCACTTCACGTAAACATTTGGTGACATAAGTGCAGTTCCTTCAGCAGGTTCAGGGTAAAATATCCTTACAAGCCCTTAAATACTACTATATACTTACATGTACTGATATCGAATCTGCCAAAGAATGCAGATGATCAGATTATCCTCTGTAGCGTGATCCATCTTTTCCCTATAAACAGATTCCTACTTCTCCATCTCTCCATCCATACATCACTTCTGATGCCTGATTGTTGAATTTTCGATTAAATTTGCCAAAGAATGTAAACGATTGATCGCCACATTATAGTGTCCTCTGTGTAGGTTGATCCGTCTTGTCCCCAAGAATATACCTTCTTGTCTATAGTCGTTAAATGTCACTTAGCCACGACATGGTACTCTATATGTCGCTTTGGATTATTGCCCGATTGCAGTTTGCTGAATTTTGGATATTATATACTATACTGTGTATTGAAATAGGATCTTGATCATGATTGCCATGAAAAAAATAATATGCTTAATTGGTATCCTCTGCTGTTCCAGAAGGCAAACCAGTGAAAATGTCTAAATTTGTATTAAATGTGTATGAATGTTGAAGTGTGGACTTTTCATCAACTGGTATTGCAGAACTATTACCGATATTTGATGCAGTTGTTGAAGTTGATGTATTGATATATATATATAA